>NW_017803280.1:67207-98415 GCF_001625305.1 Branchiostoma belcheri | reverse complement strand
ACGACGACGAGACGTCCGTAGGAGTCTTTTNTTTTTTTTTTTTTTTCTTTTTTGACAGCGGGCGAAAATCAATGCGCGCGTGGATGTCATCCAGAGAATTAACTCGGTGTGGCCTTACTGAAAATGAAATGTTCTCTATAAGCACTTATCACATGTATTAATTCAAGGTAACGACATTACGTCAACGACTGTCGGCGTCTTTTTGTACTGTCTCTAAATTGTAATCTCACTAAATCCTGCCATACAGCATGATAATTGGGAAGCACATCAACCAATTTGGGGAGCTGGTACTGCAATATATACTACGTTCTTAAAGGATCATATGTTTAAAGGATGGTCTTGAAGTGCCTAACGATGGATACATATGAAAAGGCAAAACGAAAGAGAATGTTACAAATAGAATTTCAAGCAAGAGTAGATGGTGACTGCGATCACGATAAATTTTATCCATTCCGCATATAGCCACCACGGCTTGCAATGTACTTTGAGGCAAAAGCGACACCTGGCGGTAGCCTCCGCCATTGCCATTCGAGAAAATGTGTGAGTGTGTGTGTATGTGTGTGTGTATGTGTGTGTGTGTGTGTGTGTGTGTGTGTGTGTGTGTGAGTGAGTGATTGTGTTTGTGGTGTGTGTGTGTGTGTGTGTGTGTGTGTGTGTGTGTGTGTGTGTGTGTGTGTGTGTGTGCATGCGTGCGTGTGTGCGCGTGCGTGCGTGTGTGCATACATGCATGTGAAAACAACTTAAGATATTATTTACTTATCGTTTTTTCTAGGTCTGCAACACATTGCAGGATTTTTCTTTTTTAATTATAGTTATCAATTTTCTCTAAAACTAGATGTGTGCCGTACGACACTGAATACCAAGGGCCCGACACATCCAGTCGTCGTACGGTCGTCTTTCTGATCTCCAACTGGGGACGTCCCAAGATCGTACAACAATTGCACGATGAATGTGTCGGGCCCTTAGTATTCCGTGACGGAGTATCGTACGGCACACATGTAGTTTTAGACAATGAATTGATAACCTAATAATAAGTTTTTTTTTTAATCTACGATGTGTTACAGACCTAGAAAAACTGATAGATGAGGAGTAAATGATTTATTAAGTTGTTATCACATGTGTTGTACAGGATTCAGCTGTCTTGTTGCCAAAAACGCTGTCTTTTATACCCTTTTCGACGGTTGTTTTTTTTTTTGTTTTTTTTTTGCACAGTCAGTGCTTGAAAATTCTATCACATCAAAAGTACCTAATACCAGCCCAGAAGAGAACAAGAAATAGCCATGCCTTCAAGTACCAGAGTTATCAACCAAGGATTGAGGTGTTCAAGAATTCATTCTTTCCTAGAACTATCGCAGAGTGGAGCTCACTGCCAAGTACAGTAGGGGCATTGTCATTAGATAGCTTTAAACAATGTCTAGAGTTAGACGTTCAAGGGTTAGGTGCAACAAGTCGTTCGGTGTAATATACCCAGCTGCCGCCGCGCCGCGTGCCTGCGAAGCTGGTGTGCTACGCTGAAAGGCGGTTATACCGGCTATACAGATATAGATACAGACAGATACAGAAAATTGTACGTCCCAAGATGAATTATGTGACCGCGCCGTTCACACACACTCCATGAAAGACGCATTGTATCCGATTAATTTTTTACCTAAACGCTAAGTAAACTTGACAAACTACAGACGTTGTCGACCCGTCACTAGGGTGGCATTGGCACGCCGTCGCCTTTATCACACACTTAACAAAGCGTCCAGCAAAAAACAGCCTCCGCTTTTCGTAAATCATTGATAACAGAAACACGTTCATAAGTCTGACCGTGATTGTTATCTCCTGCAAACACGACGTAAATTGTTTTCTGACTATAGCTATCTGACAGGGGGGCGTTTGAGTCAGCGAGTTAAGTCCGGACATTGAACCGGTCTCAAGTACTTAGGCCACAGCAAGTAATTTTTATGGATGACATCACCGCGCGCATTAATTGTCGACTGATTTTGGCAAAAAAAACAAGAAATTTTGTTGCCTTCTGACAGTGGTCAACATGCCGAAAATGGGCAAAGATGTCTGTTGCCATGCCGAAAGGTGGATGGCAGATAACTATGAAGAGAGGAGACAAGAAAAGGCTCTGATTTAATGTTTTGTTTCTTACTTTGATGCAGTGATATGTGATGTTGGCTGTGTATATTTGAGGTTCCCACTGAATCAAAACCATTTGTACAATGATTGAGTCAAAATTTTAAAATGTAGGAACCTTGTTTTTTTCTGCCGGCCTTGTCTTTTTTTTCGCCCGCTCGCATTAGGTTTGGAGTCTGCGGAGGATGTCATCCATAAAATTTACTTGCTGTGGCCTTAGAAACAGTTTACCTAGCTTGCAAAGGGAGATGGTTATTCTTGGGTAACAACAAGAAATTTCAAACTATAATAGATACAACTTTTCTGAGGAAAAACGTTGCTACAAACAGCTCTGATAAAAGTAAAATTGGTATTTTAAAGGAAACAATGTATACGTACTCAAATATATGCATATTTTTATACCTAACGACTGGAGAAGTGGTTGGTACACAGGTTAAAGGTTAATAGTGCGGGGGCTTCAGGTATAAAAGGAGAGCGCAGCTAGACTGCCCCCTCTCTCTACGCTAACTGCAGACGACAGACGTCCTCCCTACGATCGAAGCCGCCGGTTCACACTACTTGTTCCCGCCAAAATGTCCATCACAGATATCAACGGATCATGGAAGGTCAGCGGCCATGAGAATTTCGAAGCCTTTCTGACGGAAGCAGGTATGAACATTTTTTTTCCAAAAAATTTCCGAAAAATTCGTCCAAAAAATTTCCGAATAATTTTTTCAAAAAATTTCAGAGCAATTTTTTCAAAAGAAAAAATCCGAATAATTTTTTCCAAAAAATTTCCGAAATGTGTTCAATGTCAAGTGTGTCGTGACATTGCACTTGATCGCAAGTACATCGACCGATCGAGTCTGACACAAGCAGATGTATCATTATAGTCCTTTAAAATCCATCTGTCTGTCAGAGAATAGCTTTATATGCCTGGCATAACCAAAAGTCAAAGACCTCTCCAAGGAGAGGTTTGGCTTATTTCAGGCTTTTTTTATCCGTCTTTTTTGGCACTTTTTTAGGTCAACCCAAAAACCAGTGCAAGAACGAAAGGCGGAAAAAGAAAAGCCTATAAACACGCCAAAAACAAGCCCAACCCCAAACCTCTGCTTGCATATTTTGGAGATCGGTAGGAGAAATGGCGAGTTATCTGTCTGTCTGGGTAATTTCTACTCTTTCCAGCTGCTTGCGAAGCCTGGTAGGGTATACTGGTAACAGGGGTTCCAGAGTATACAGTGCAATTTTACGGAATACAGTGCAATTTTGCCGAATACAGTGCAATTTTACGGAATACAGTGCAATCGTATTAGTATGCAGTGCAATTTTAATAGTAAAATTGCACTGTATTCCGTAAAATTGCACTGTATTCCGTAAAATTGCACTGTATTCCGTAAAATTTTACCGTATTCCGTAAAATTGCACTGTATTCCGTAAAATTGCACTGTATTCCGTAAAATTGCACTGTATTCCGTAAAATTGCACTGTATACTGTATACCTGGGTAACTACGAGTAAGAAAAGTGTGTGTTCACAAACTGACATACTATTATCATGTGATTATATACAATACAAGTTACTTGCATATCCATACAAATTAACTGTTGTTACGGTAGTTATTTACAACCAAACAACCAAACCCTGATAAAATGACGCCGCCGGTGGCGTCAGTCGAGTGCCGACACTCCAGAAATGATCGGTAGCGTTCAGGGGACTTGTACGAAATGACCTAAAGGTCAAGCTCTGTCAACAGAAACGGTTTTATCGTGATGTAAACGTTGGCCCGCCCACTAGTGGAGGTGTGGCAGGATTTCAAAGGTCTGCAAGGACGTGTCGTGTAGGTCATATGTGGGTCATATTGAAAGTCAAGGTCAACGTACTTTCCGTAATTTTAGCCTGATTTTGGAGAGAAAAAAAGAAATTCGGTTGCCTTCTGACAGTGGTCAACATGCCGAAAATGGGCAAAGATGTCTGTAGCCATTCAAATTCAAAGAGAGGAGACAAGAAAAGGCTCTGATTTGATGTTTTGTTTCTTACTTTGATGCAGTGATATATATGTGATGCTGGCTATGTGAATGTGATGTTCCCACTGAATCAAGACCATTTGTACAATGATTGAGTCAAATTTTTTAAAATGTAGGAACCTTGTTTTTTCGGCCCGCCTTGTTTTTTTCGCCCGCTCGCAATAGATTTGGAGTCTTTGGAGGATGTCATCCATAAAATTTACTTGCTGTGGCCTAACTATGGTGACCAAAAAAAGTATAACACACACACCACTCGGTGATTCTCACAGGAATCCCACAGGAGCACTGGGAACACATGAAGACCGGCAGCGCCAAGTACACGGTCACCCAGGACGGCGACTCCGTCACCCTGGTGGAGGCGGACACGGACGGCAAACACACCGCCACTAACACCTTCAAACTCGGTCAGGAGTTCGACAAGAAGGGTATCGACGGGAAAACCCGCAAGGTACTATCATGAAAGTTCATCTGTGTTGGTAGTTACATGTTTAAAGTCAAAACTTTTGTTCCAACACAAAAAATTCTCTCACCTAGAGCTTTTGACCAGTCACTCTGGTCTTCCTCAGTAGACTGACCCAGTGAAGCTTGTCACGTGGCTTCTTTGAAAAATTGGAGTGTGACGTCAACACTGGGTCAAAGGTATCTGGTAGACGATGTCGGCCCCGTCGCGGTTCAAGGTAGGATTTTAGACACTGAACAAGACTATTTCTTGAGAGAGGTGAAGGAAGCCATATACATCAGGGCCCATCACCCTACTTTGAACCTCGACGGGGGCCGACATCGTCTACCAGATACCTTTGACCCAGTGTTGACGTCACACTTCAAAGAAGCCACGTGACAAGCTTTATTGGGTCAGTCTACTGAGGAAGACCAGAGTGACTGGTCGAAAGCTCTAGGGGAGAGAACTTTTTTGTGTTGGACCAAAAGTTTTAACTTTAAACATGTACTACTAAGTAGTACTAGTATATACGGGGTTAGCCTGGGTAACAGACTCTTGCCAGGGCCAGTATTAGCAGTGGTAGAAATACCCATCTGCAGTCTGCATTTTGCAGAGACATTTTCAACGTTGCAGAGGAAAAATTAAGCAACCTGCAATTTTAATTTTGCAGACTGAAAAATCAGTCAAGGGATCAATTGTGTGCTTTTGTGTTTATTACTTACTCTATAATATACATTCAAGTAATTTTGCTCGTATTTTTCAAACTGCATGTAAAATGTGCAGTATGCAATTTTGTATATGTCATGGGTTTAGATCTAGACTATTTGCAGAAACTATTTCCGAATTGCAGAAAAAAAATTACCAGGTCGATGGGAATCATATGACAATTATTATGTTATTATATACAATTATTATATAATTATTATTATTAATTATTATTATTATTATTATACAATTATTATAACGTAAGTGAAAAGTCTCTAAATACGGAGCGATTTTACTAGCTAGAAAACCTGTTGAAAATCATAGCAAGGTTTGCATTTGGCACTCGTTGTGTTTATATGTTTATTTATTTATTTTTGTTTTTATTGACTGTAGTTCTCTTTTGTACTTATTGTTCTCCAGGCCACCATCACGTTTTCTGGCGGTGTGCTGACTATCACTGTTCCGGACATGGGCAACGGCAAGAAGGGAGTCTTCACCAAACAGCCAGCAGGAGACTCCATGACAGAGGTACACCACCTTCAGGAGACATAAAATAGACAAAAAAAAAACACAAACACAGCCATACTATATAGCAAATTCATCTTCAGACTAGAAAAGTAACATTTGCAAAGCAAATGCATAATGTTTACCTTCGCATGTGCTCTGCTATGTTAATTCTTACTCAAACACATTCACATATATGGTGACAGGAGTATAAATCCCTCCTACTATAAAGTTGCAACATTTTGTAATCCAACACCAGTTACCATGGTGACAGACAAATCAGGTCATTGGCCAGGTCAGAGGTGAGTGTTTGGAGAAGAAGATGAAACTGAGCAAAACAATATGTTTTTCTTCTGTAAACATAAATATCAAACAAGAAATTAAGCTATCATCATGGCAATGATTTTATTGCCAACCTTGTTCTATTTACAGTCACTCTCTAACATTGTTTATTGTTAAAATGTTGTGCTTGGTTTGTTTTTTCAGACCTTCTCCATGGGTTCTGTGAGCGGAAAGTTGATGTACAAGAAGGTGTAAGGCTGTCGACTGCCTGTTTTGTTTCTACCCCGGAATAACAACACACTGCAAAGCTGCTCAACGCTGCCTATCAATCAATAAAAAACACAACAGAGTTAGCTTGGATATTCTATTTCCACTTGGCAACTGGAATAGCTAGGTTTCCTAACCAAGGTGTTATGATTCATTTTAGGAACAGATATTTTAGAGGAAATTGACTGAATTGACTTTATTCAATACATGACGTCGCCTGCTTTGAAGTAGTTAAAGTTGCTTGAAGCATTTGAATAAAAAGACCAACTTTGGAAGTTACTTTGTACTCAGTCTTTTTCTTATGGCTTGTTCTAATAACACCACGCACACGCACTAGACAAATACATTGTAGATGGTATATGGCACAGTGTGTGTGTGTGCGTGTGTGTGTGTGTGCGCGCGTGTGTGTGTGTGCGCGTGCGTGCGTGCGTGCGTGCGTGTACATATGTGTACTTGTGCTTGCGGTCCGGAACCAATAGCTTATCACCAAGGTAGTAGAAAACAATCTGTATTGGAACAACAAAAGTATGGCGACTTTTCCGAGGTCTGCTGTAACTAAACACAAACAGGTGAGTGGATACCTTTAGCTTCGTACAGGTAGATGAATAAATCCGAATAAATAAGAATAAAATGAATTTAATA
Source organism: Branchiostoma belcheri (assembly GCF_001625305.1). Classification (NCBI taxonomy): domain Eukaryota; kingdom Metazoa; phylum Chordata; class Leptocardii; order Amphioxiformes; family Branchiostomatidae; genus Branchiostoma; species Branchiostoma belcheri. Next base: position 91,447 of record NW_017803280.1, on the reverse strand, counting down.
TACTAACGTTAACGTTACTAGTTCTAACGCCTATGATAACACTATGATACTAGTCTAACGTTATATCTACCAATTTCTACACAGTTAGGTTTATATATCTCCATACTCGCCCTAGTCACCTCTGGAGTATTACATCAGACCGCTAGGCGGCGTAGTTGTGTTACTGGTTCTGCCTGTCGGGGTCAAATGAGGTCATATTGACCCAAACGCTGTTGTGAGTGTGCTATCTGCTCTAAAAGGCGTCTCTGGTGCTGTTTTTGGGCCGGGTTGCCTTATTTGTGTCTCTTCTCTGTAAACATAGGTCTTACCGACAGTGTTGCACTCTTTAAAACGACAAGTTTTCCGACGAAAACAAAGCAACGCTACACGGCAAAGTTTGAGTATAAAGAGGGAGGGGGGCGGAACTCAGTGGTACTGGTGCCAGGAATTTTTCCCGTGTTTTTGTCGTGATAATCTGAACCAGGTTAAAAGACGGGACTTCTGTTCTTAAGGAGGAGGGTCAGAGACGTCTTGAGCAAGCACATGTCCCAGACAAGATGACACATAACGAAGACAGGACGCATTGGTTAAAGGAGGGGCTCATTGGTTTAGGAGGTGAGTTCTTGTTGCTAATGTCTAATGAAGATTTTTGCCCACACTGTAATAAATAAGGCTTGGTGGTAGTTTGGTATCTTAGAGTCTATAACATCTGTGTCCATAATATCACCAGGGTCCATAATATCACCACCTTGAGAAATAGTGTGCTTAAAGATATTTTTACTGCGACATACTTTTGGTATGCACTCCTTCACACATCAAATGTACATACCTAGGGTATGTTGCAGTAAAAATATCTTTAAGCACACTGTTTCTCAAGGTGGCGATATTATGGACCCTGCTGATATTATGGACACAGATGTTACATGTATATCACTTACTATAAACGAGATCCAAATAGTTTAATTACTTCTGCTATAGAGTATAACGTCTGTGTCCATAACATCACCAGGGTCCATAATATCACCACCTTAAGAAACAATGTGCTTAAAGATATTTTTACTGCAACATACCCTAGGTATGTACATTTGAGGTGTGCAGGAGTGCATACCAAAAGTATGTTGCAGTAAAAATATCTTTAAGCACACTATTTCTCAAGGTGGTGATATTATGGACCCTGGTGATATTATGGACACAGATGTTAGTGGCAGAGGTGTTTTTCTTTTCTATATGAACAATAGACAAGGCTAGCAGGGCTCAAAATTCATTTTTGGCAATAGGTGCACAGGTGCACCCAACCTTAAAAATTGGGTGCACAAAAAAATTTTGGGTGCACCATATAAGGTAAAATAAGTACAATGTCAGCAAAACTAAACTATGTTTCATTTCTAAAGAAAAGTACTATGACAAAGATTTTCTGATTTTCTGACACTTAGATGTTAAGAGTATGCTACCATACATGTTAAACCTACAAAAATATTTGAATGCACCTACAGAAAAAAATTGGGTGCACTGTGCTCCAAATTTGGGTGCACTAAGGTGCACATGCACCCAGTATTTCAAGCTCGACAAGGGTTATATGGCACTTTACATAATACTAGTAAGATTCGATGTAGATTATCTGGTAATCAGTGTCTTAAAGTGTAATTGTAGTTTAGATTCTATGGAGTAAATGATTTTAATACAAAATGTTCACTCCACCACTGAATTTTTCCCCTGTTGCAGTCGGTGTGCTATACGGCACCACCAGTGTCACAGTGGGCCATCCTCTGGACACCATCAAGACCAAAATGCAGGCACAGGCAGGCTTCGAGAAAGGTGGAGCCTTCAGGACGTTGATAAAGGTTCTACGTACACAAGGCATTGTGGGCCTCTATAGGTAAGGCATAGTAAGAAACAGCCATGCCTTCAAATATCAGAGTTATCAACCAAGAATTGAGGTATTCAAAAACTCGTATTTCCCCAGAACTATCGTAGACTGGAACTCGTTGCCACCAAGCACAGTAGGGGCATCATCACTAGAACGCTTTAAACAAGTCTTGCAATTAAATGTGCAAAGATTGAGCGTAACAAGTCGTTCGGTGTGATATAGCTAGCTGCCGCCGCGCCACGTGCCTGTCTTTTTATTCCAGAGGCTGCATCCCTCCACTCTGGGGCTCGGGGATTTTCAGGTCAACCCAGTTTGCTGTATTTGAGGCCGTGTAAGTAAAAGTATTTAACAAGAAATAACCTCTGTGGAGTATGTAGAGTTGTTGTGAATTTCTTGTTTTATTCATTTAAGGCCACAGCAAGAAATTTTTACGGATGACATCAGTGCGCGCATTGTTTTTTGCCTGATTTCAGAAAAAAAGAATTTTGTTGCCCTTTGACGGTGGTCAACATGCCGAAAATGGGCAAAATAGCATGCCTTGCCATGCTGGAACGTGGATGGCAGATAAACATGAAGAGAGGAGGAAAGACAAGGCTCTGATTTATTGTTTTGATTTTTACTTTGATGCAGTGATGTATTTCATTCCTTTTATGTTCCCACTGAATCAGAACCATTTTTACAACGATTGAAAACTTTTCTTTTTCAAGGTTGTTTCAGTGACAAATGGATGTTGTGATAGTTGGCAGTAAAGTTAGCACAATATAGGTATCATTTCTTGTTTAACAAGGTTTATGATGTCAAACTTTGGAAATATAGGAATCTTGTTTTTTTTTCGCCCTCTCGCATTAGATTTGGAGTCTGCAGACGATGTCATCCATAAAATTTACTTGCTGTGGCCTTATTGTAAATTTCTACCAGATTTTGTGCTTATTCCTTTATCCCTTCCTCATGCAGGAAGACCATGTTGACCTTCAGTTTGACCCTACTTTCTCCCAGCTTGCAGCTGTCAGTCTGCGGTTATAGCATCCCCCCCCCCACTCACTGTGACCTTATCAAAAAGTACTATTGTGTTGTGTTGTGTATACAGATACACTTACATGGACAACAGCTTTGGGAAATATGAACTACCCATGACTGGAGGCCTGCAAGTGTAAGTCAACATGCATTATACTGAAATACAGAGATAAAACGTCCCTATTCAAGGCCACACCAATTTGACTTGTTGGTTCTCAGACTTTTTCAGAAAAAAGCAACAGGGCAAAAAATAAAAATATTTACTAGAAAAGTAACATTTGCAAAGCAAATGCATAATGTTTACCTTCGGATATGGTCTGCTCCGTTAATTCTTACTCAAACACATTCACATACATGTATATGGTGACAGGAGTCTAAATGCCTACAATGAAATTGCCACATTGTGTGTGTGTCACATTGTGTAACCCAACACCAGTTACTATGGTGACAGACGTAAACAAAAGAGGCCATTGGCCAGGTCAGAGGTTAGTGTTTGGAGAAGAAGAAATGGAAATGGAGCAAAAACAATGTTTTCCTTTGGTATTAAAAACAGACTTGGGCATCCTATGATAGCACCCCAAATGCTATGATAGGAGCCATGAAGTCAACATACCAGGCTGGTTTGTAATTCAAACTTTCAGCATTGTCAGATGAAAAAACTGTAACAAGTCTGAAGAGAAGGGACTTCCTTCTAATGTTGGGGCCAGATTATGAGCATGTTGGAGTTGATTCAGAGGCTGAAATGTTTTTGTTGTTGTTATGCAATCAGAAAAAAAATTAAGCGGGAGAATCCATGAACCAACAAATTAAATTGTTGTGGCCCAATAAGAAAAAAATAAGTTCTACCTCTTCATATGGCAAGAAGTTAAGAAAATGCATTTTTAAACATGTAACAGTGACCTGACTGTGTTTGATACAGTACTTGAATGTTTGTTTGTTTATTTGTTTTTCCAGGAGAGTGTGTGTAGCTGGAGCCTGTGGTTCCACAGCAAGGGCAATCATAGAATGTCCTTTGGAGTTAGCCAAGGTGAGATGGTTTTACTCTAGGACTTGCAGTTTAAACAATAATCAGTTATATCCTGTAACTAGAGTTCCACGATCTCATACCTTCGCCAAATGATGTTACCCTTAGGCCTTGACAAATGTTGACGATTAGCATTAATCATGGAAATTAGGCATTCATTTGCATAAACACTACCTGCCAATGTTCTTCTTCTTCACAATTACACATGCCACACGTTTGAATAATCATATCATGGAAGGTAGCAGATTTATAGCATTTCCTCATTAATTATGCTAATTAGCTCCTGATTTGCATAACTATCATTTTCATATGTCAAGCATTAGGCCATGTTGATTTGATTATATGGATGACATCCTCTGGGAACCCCAAAACTGATGCGAGCGTGTGAATAAGAAAAAGTTTTGCCAAAAAAAGGTGCATTCATTATGAAATCTACGTGGTCATGAAGGTTGAAATTCATTTCTTTACATTTTCGTCTTCTTTTGTTTGATTTTGGCATTCTACGACATTGGTATCATTACCTTCGCCAAGAAGGTTATGTTTTCAGTAGCGTTTGTCTGTTTGTTTGTCTGTCTGTTTGTGAACAGCATAACTCAAGAAGCTTAATATGTATTGTCATGAAACTTGGTAGGTGGGTAGGTCTTGATGAGACCTAGAAATGATTAGATTCTGGGCCCCCTGGCGGCTTTTGTTGGTACTGCAGCAGAACTTCCGGTTTTGATATCTCGCGATCTGGACATGCTAGGGTCACGAATTTTGGTTGGTAGATAGCTCTTGAAGTGGGGAAGAAGTGACATGAGTTTGGGCCCCCTAGCGGCTCGTTCTGGAACTGCAGGAGCATTTGTTGAAAAATTTTCGAAGGATGATAACTCGAGAACCGGTTGACGGATTGTCGTGATTTTTGGTATGTGGGTAGCTGAAGTGATGCTTGACATAATCAAATGACAGTTATGCAAATCAGGAGCTAATTTGCATAATTAATGAGGAAATTCTATACATCTGCTTTGTTCGATAATAGGACCATGAAACACTTGTGACATGTAATTGAGAATTAAAAAAAACATCTGAGGATATAGATTATGTAAATGAAGACCTAATTTGCATAATTAATGGGAAATTTTTATAATTTCATAGTTGTAACTGCTGAGTATTTTTATACTTGTCACATTTGGAAGGTATGTGAAGGCGAACATCAATAAACATAATTTATTCAAATCATGACCTCATTTGCATAATTTATGAGGAAGTGCTCATTGGGTGGAGAATATGATCAACTGATATAACCCATGCAAATGAGGATCTTATTTGCAAAATCAATTTTCAAAATTGTATAATTCTTCAACCGCAAGGGTTAACATCATTTGGCGAAGGTATGAGATCGTGGAACTCTTGTTTTTAAATATTCTTTTTGAAACTTACGGTATATATTTGCTCATTTTACAATTTGATTTACAGTATGGTTGAAAACCTTTTTTTTTTTTGGAAACGGCCGAAAATTTTATGCGGGCGCGGATATTGATGTCATCCATATAATCAAATTAACATGGCTTAAGTAGATAAACTTAAGGTAGTCCCAAAGGGGAGTTGGTTCTTAGTGTACTGTCTAGGGATGGTATTGGGGAAGGCAGAGCCTGTGCTTCTCCTTCCACTACCTTTTACCTCCCCATCCAAAGTCAGGTAGTGACTCATTTTACACCTGGGTGGAGTGAGGAAAGACAGTTGTGTTTCCCATTGACACACATTCGATGATATAACAGGATTTGAACCAATCAGAGCAGCCATATAATCAGGGTTGGTCCCATTGCCCAGGGCAAGTAAAAGTACTATTCGGGCAAGTGAATATCACCCTGTACTTGCCAAATTTTTTGGATGTGGCATTATGCACCAGTATTTGGAGCAAATAGTGCATTCCCATATCTTATTGATGTCAGTCATTGTTGTCAGAATCATTTGCAAGTCTCAAACCTCTTTATTTTGGTAAATACTGGTCATGCATAGAACAATTTAAAGGGCTTTTTCACTGAAAAATTTTCCTTGTGGTTAAAATGAATAGAAATGTTTGGTATTTTGCATTGGGCAAGTGAAAAGTTGGTTCGGGCAAGTAGAAATTACCACGTGCTTGCCTGGATTTTTGAAAACTTGTCCAACCCTATGATACATCAGTACAAGAAACAGCTTTTTTTACTCAGTATTTTCCTGATTCCCTCACTTTAACTTGTTCCACAGATAAGAAGACAGACGGGACAGTCATGGCAGTTCTCCGGTATTTACAAGGTGAGTTTCTTTTAAAAGGTGTTGCTCCAGACATTTCCATTTTAGTAAAGGTGCAATAGCTCAATTGGTAGAGTGCTTGTTTGGAACCAGGAGGTCGTGAGTTCAAACCCCGGCCGGGTCATACCAAAGACTTTAAAAATGGTACACACTTCTTTCTCTGCTTAGTACTCAGCACATATGAGAAAGAGTGTGGGAAGGTCAAACACACAGCACTACCAGCGGACCAGCCCCCTGCTGTAGTGCATTGCCTAACTGTGTGTCGCCCAAGGGCTACAGAAATGGATATGGGCACCACCCCTATGCTCTGCAATAGAGTGGAACAGGACCTTTTTTTTAGTGTATGACAACATTCTGCTTTCTGTATAGTAAATTGAAACATTTTGAAACCAATAATAAATGTATATGCCTTTGCTACCAGCAAGGCTGTTATAGGGGTAGATAGTGATGCATACCGGTTCACTGGACTTGGATCCGGACTTGTAAGAATGTTTAGGTTCAAGTCCAAAAAAACCTAAAAGTCAAGAACCGAGTCCTGACTTATTACCATAAAAGACCATTTCACATCCCCATTTTCTTCCAAACCACCTTAAACCTTCCGTAGATTGCAAAATCTTTGCTGCAAAATGAAGAAAACATTGGCATCAGGCATCGTCAAGTACCGGCCTCCATTATTATATTTTATGTGGCCAAAGTTTCACCCAGACAACATTGCAAGGTTGCCAACATGTACATGCAATTTTGTATATGCCATGGGTTTAGGTCCAGACTTACAAGTCCGGAACTGAACCTAAACCTCTGGACTTGAATCCGGACCTGAACCTAAAATTGGGTTTAGTTATGCATCACTAGGGGTAGACCTCCTTGCTACCAGAAATGGTTGCAGTTTTTAAGATGGGACATAAAGTGTGGTACACTGTTCATTTGTACGTGTCAGAAAAAGCATGGAGCATTAACCTAGTGCAGTGGAACTGTAAATACTATACATGTACAATGTAACATCATTAAAATTAAAACTTTTGGTCCAACACAAAAAATTCTCTAACCTAGAGCTTTCGATCAGTGTTGACGTCACACTTCAAAGAAGCCACATGACAAGCTTCACTGGGTCAGTCTACTGAGGAAGACCAGAGTGAAAGCTCTAGGGTGAGAATTTTTTTTGTGTAACAGTTGGACCAAAAGTTTTACCTTTAAACATATACATGTACATGTAAATACTGTATTGTGCTGTATTGAACCTGTATAGATATTGTACATGTAGCATTTGTATTGCTAAAACTGGTATGATGACTTTCACATTCAAGTTTATTTTTGCCTACTGTTTTGCTTTTTGTGAAGGGTTTTGGAGTGACGTGGTGCCGTACGATGGGACTGATGTGTACATACTTTATCCTGGTGGACAGCACACGCAGACACTTCCCCGATGTCTTTAAGAGACCGCTGCTAGGGCCTTTCCTCACGTCAGGAGTCGCAGCAACATATCCTTCTGTTTACACCAAGGACATTAGATAGTGTCCATATTTACACAGATTCAAACAATGCAGCAAAACTAGTCTTACTACCCTCTGTAAATTTGTATATTTTTAAGTGGATTTAATTTTGTGGTAGGTTGTGGAATGTTTTAAGTGTGTGCACACCCTCAAGTCTAGCGACCCTCCCTGACATGGAATAATTTGGACTGAAAATAATTTATAACTGTATGAGACGAAAGGATATCTCTTCAGCTACAAGACCAGCTGAGTTTGGTTTCTTCAACCTCTTTAATTTTGGTAAAATCAACAGAAAAAAACATTGTGTAGGATAATCTCATAGAAAAAAAATTTTCGGGCAGAAATGACTGATAATGGCAGGAAGACCCAAACCTTGACTATACCCATGTAAATTATGAAGAAAGTCCTAGTACTGTAATTAACCGTCCACGGGGCAAGGGGTTGCAATTCAACTCTGCGGAAGGCGCAGAGCGATATCTAGGTCAAACGGGCAGATTAAAATTGGCGTGCAAGGATACCACGAAGTAAGGCTCAGTGCGAAAAGAAATTTTCACCCCAAAATCACCATTTCTTACACTCTTCGGCCATGTTAATGTTGAATGATATTTCGTGGCAGTTTATGAGAAATGTCACTTCAAACTTGGACCCTTAAAACCCTTTAGTCACTTCTGTACCGCACACTGCCACGGACCCCGGTCGCGGAAGAACTGGGGTGTGCACCGTTAAGTATCTTGAGTTCATGGTATTGAGAGGCACTGCGGAAACTAAAAATTAAAGTCAAATTTTATCAGCCTAGCTATGTGCTTTGCATGTTATATTTGTACATTTATACCTTCTTTGGCTCATTGTGTACATACTTTTCTGGCTTCTGGCATAACGTGATGTTAAATTTTTGTAAACATAATGACAGATGTTTTGTGTAAATATCTGTTGACATAATGCAAAATTAATTCATCTCAGTTTCGATCATGGTGATTTTCCTTGACTCTTCTCACGTTGGCTTGGTGGATTGTGTGGCCGCTAGAAAACATGAAGTCTCAAGTGCAGGGCAACTATGGCAAGTAAGTGGGCAAACATTTTATATCATACCCGGGCCGCGATAACGTTCAATAACGGGTTCCAGACCGGGCCGTACTTTACGGTACGGCCCGGTCCGGAACCCGTTATCGAACGCTTCCATGGCTTCCATAAAACGATTCGAACGTGTTTCGCCCTACCCGCTTGTGCCCCTTTCGAAAATTCGAATACAGAATCCGGACGTTGGAATTGAGGTTGTTGCATTTTAGGGTTTAGTGGCACCAACATTTGGCTCATCTTGCATTGAAAGGCGTGTTTTCTTGGGTGGGTATGACATGATTAAAATACAACACGGTGTATTCCGCATCGCCCTCGGTCCCGGCCCTCCCGCGAGTCGGATCGCCCTCCGGCCGATACCCCGTGTTGTATTCTATATATACACCATGACCTAAACCATATAATATCATATACACATGATGAGCTGTCAAAACAGGGATATAAATTAATGCCACTTATAAAGTTTACAACTTATAAATAGAATTCATTGCCTCCATGAAAAATGGAGGCCTGGTATTGTTTTTGGTGTGTGTTTCCGCACATTTGTAGTCAGCATATCTTCGGAACGCCTTTATAGATTGTGATAATATTTGGTATGTTGGTAGGTCGTAGGGAGGCAAAAGTCAAGGTCAAATCTGGGCCTCCTGGTGGATGACCTTGGTACTGCAGCAGAACTTCCAGTTTTTGTATCTTTTGACAAGTTTTGTCCTGAACATGCTATGGTCTTGGATTTTTGGTGACAGATAGCTTTTCCTGTCAGGAATAAGTGGTATCAGTTTTGTCCCCCTAGCAAAAAAACTATTTACACAAACTCTACCAGGGGTCGAAATACCCCTCTGTGTGCAACTTGGTGCAAGTAAATTCGGTGTCGTGCAACTAATTTTTTGCTGGTGTGCACCGGTGCAAGTTTGCTTTATCCGCTGTTACATGTACAACCTGTAGAAATACCTAATAAAGAACTGGAAAGGGAACAGATTTAATCTGTTTAATAGAATCCATGAAGTTTTTCTTCATTTTTTGTAATTAATAGAAGGTTACTATCTACGTTGCTTTAGTAGGTTAGTAGTGTAAGCAAATATTGGATGCTATTAAAGTTACTACATGTACTTTTTGTGTACCTATTATTTTTGGGAGGTACAACTATTTTTCTTCTATTGCAAGTTTTTTTTTTTATCTGCACCAGTGCAAGTTGGCCCCAAAATCTATTTCGACCCCTGTCGACTACATATTTCATGGAGGTATGAAATCTCAGAATTCTGTTTTTGTTTATTTTCCAGGGAAATGTCCACGTGGCAGAGGATAAAGTTTAACATGAAGGAGCGCGGTGGATTCTGGGGTCTGTACCGAGGTCTGGGCCCTGGGACTGCCCGCAGTTTCCTCGCTAACGGTACCAGTATGATTGTCATGGTGAACGCACAGAAGAAAGTGTCAGAGTGGGGGCTGAGGGGCTGATTTTATATAAGGCCACACCAAGTAAATTTTATGGATGACGTCCGCGCGCGCATTGATTTTGGCCTCTTCCTAGAAAAAGAACAAGAAATTTCGCTTCCTGTAACTATGACCAAAGAGCCAGGACAGTGCCGCAAATCGTCGGATTGACGTGAAACCCGTAACGCGAAGTGTGTATTGACAGGACCATCCTGTCAATGACAAAATTTTTCACTGTCCACTGTTCCACCTGATTTATTGCTTTTTACACTGTGCCACCTCATTCAATTTGTGTCCTAACATTTGTCGTCTCTTAGTATATTTCTAATCTAGGCATCTTGTTTTTAGGGCCCTTCTTGTTTTTTTTTCGCCCTCTCGCATTAGATTTAGGGTCTCCAAAGGACGTCATAAAATTTACTTGGTGTGGCCTAAGCATTATCAGTCTAAAGGATTTCAAGTGATTGATTGTTCTTATATGTTGGTGGAGGTTAGACATCCAGGTAATGAGATACACAAGGAAATTGTTACTCAAACAACTGGGTAGATTGAAAACCTATCCAGTTGCTCGAGTTACAATTTCCTTGTGTATCAACTTGTATAAGGCCACACCAGTTTAATTTCTTGGTTAACGGATTCGCCCGCTTCCTTTTTTTCTGATTTGCAAATAAAAATAAAAATTCAGAATCAACTGCAAAATGCTCATATTTTGCCCTGAACAGTTGAAAACAGTCCTTTTCTTCCTAGTTGTTATAGTTATTCCATCTTTCAATGCAATGGTATCATTAAAAGTTCAAAATTCATTGTTTAAATTTTGAAGCAGCCTGGTGTGTTGACTTCATGGCTCCTATCGTACCATTTTGGCGCATCATAGGATGCCTAGGCCTGTTTTTTTTTTTTTTTTCCGCCCGCTCCATTATTTTTCTAGAAAAATCCGTTAACCAAGAAATTAAATTGGTGTGGCCTAATCAAGGACTTTTTTTCAAGAAGACTTGGATGTCTGAAGTGTCCATACTGGATACACTGTATGTTTAGTATCATAGTACATACCAGAATTATGAAAATTGGTGTTAACTTTGACTCTGTAAGACCTCCAAAATTTAATGTAGCAAATTATGCCTTGCATCAAGTTTAGATTTTCCAGGCATTGCCACATGTAATGTGGCTTTAAAGAACAAAGCAATTTTATCACGGATCAAGGACATATTGGATCAGTATACCAAACAATACTATAGAATTTTGAGTTGGTCCTTGGAATTATGAATCTGGATTGCCAGCAATTTTTATAGTACTTCTTGAATAGAAGTCAAACCTAGGCCAATTCTTCTAACATCCGTGTCCATAATATCACCAGGGTCCATAATATCACCACCTTGAGAAACAGTGTGCTTTAAGATATTTTTACTGCAACATACTTTTGGTATGCACTCCTGCACACCTCAAATGTACATACCTAGGGTATGTTGCAGTAAAAATATCTTTAAGCACACTTTTTCTCAAGGTGGCGATATTATGGACTATGGTGATATTATGGACACGGATGTTATATGATATCTTAAAATAAACTACAATTTGATAAAGTATGGCAACTTGTTTTTACAGATTAAAGTCATTGAAATGGATGACTTTAAAAGTCTTTTATTTCCTCTGTACAATAGTATATAAATTGTAGCCTTTCATTATGATATATTTAGTGTATCATATATTATGTATTATATATCAATTTATGATATTGTTGTTAAGATGAACAGACTACATTAAATGTTAATAACATTTGAAACATGTGGTCTTGAAATGTATAACTTTATTTTAATGTCAATCATGTTCACAATTCTTTTCCAAATTTGTAGTTTGTTAATAGATTTCTTAGATTTAACTTGGTGTTTCAATACTTAGGCCACACCAATTTAATTTGTTGGTTCTCGGATTCGCCTCTTCGTTTTTTTCTGATTTGCAAGAAAAAAAAAATTTGATTCTGGTCCTGAATCAACTGAAAAATGCTCATGTTTTGCCCCCCAACAGTTGAGGAAAGTCCTTTTCTTCCTAGTTGTTACAGTTTTCCCATCTATCATTGCAATGGTTTGATTAAAAGTTCAAAATTCAATGTTTAAATTTTAACCCAGCCTTTTGTGTTGACTTCATGGCTCATTTTGTAGCATTTAAGCCTATAATAGGATGCCTAGACCTGTTTTTATTTTTATTTTTTTTCGCCCTGTCGCTTCATATTTTTTCTGAAAAAATCCGAGAACCAACAAATTAAATTGGTGTGGCCTTAGATATTTTTAGTTATCTTTTTTGTACACTTTGTGTTGTTGGTTAACAGATATAAACAATCGTGATTACAGATTGCACTAAGGTACAGTTTATTCATCAATTCTTGCAAAAACTGTAAAAAAAATAATACTTGCTAAGTCATCGTGCAATGACGAAATAAAAGTATACTGGCGCTTACAGTTAACACACCTATATAGTCATGTCATGATTACTTCCAGTTGATCTTGTGTTGCTAATCTGTAAGTTTGTGTACCCATCCAGAGTAGGTTGACAGCACATGGGTGTGGGAAGATTGACAGGCAGAATGACCAAGTTAAGAGGTCAGTTAAGAGGCCAGGAGCCAGCAGGAATTCATGGTCAACATGGAGAAATTTACGTTGTCAATAATTGCCAGAAGTCTGAAATGTCCCTTTTTTTTCTGTAAGGCCATGTTGATTTGATTATATGGATGACCTCCTCTGGGAACCCCAAAACTGACGCGAGCGTGCGAATAAAAAAAGGTTGACAAAAAAGATTTGCTTTCCTTATGAAATCTATGTGGTTTTGAAGGTTGAACACATGACACAGAGTATGGTATGGCGAATAATCTACTCCACACATTCATTTCTTTACATTTTCATCTTTTTTGTTTGATTTTGGCATTCCAGAACAATGGTGTCGTTTTCCAAGCAAAATTTTTTTTGTGCAACTCACGGTATATATTTGTTCATTTTGCAACTGTTTTGTACGATTTACAGTATGGTTTCAAACTCTTTTGGGGGGAACGGCCAAAAATTCATCCATATAATCAAATCAACATTGCCTTATGAAAGGGGATGACTAGTACTACCTCTCAATGAAGCAGATGTTCATTTTCTCTGCCGGCAGTAATATTGTCTTTGTCACAGCAGGGACAACTCGGGGCTCTCGCTGTTTAACAACAAAGCGCTGAATAATCTGCAGTAAAAGAAGAGATCCATAATGATGTCAAATGATTTTTCCTGCAATTTCAGAAAAAAAATTGTAATGAAGATATATATCAAAGCTTATGCTTTTATCTACCAAGAATATGCTACCAAATAAAATTAGTGACTGATATACACCATACAAAGATTTGCCTCATTTTAAGGTCTTTGTCGAGCATGTTTGGACCACTTTGAACAACAGAAGTTAATAATAAAACTATTGGTGACTCACCTTGGCCAGGAGTACTTGCAAATTTGTTTCTGCCACTCTCCGTCCTGCATGTGAAATAACGAAATCAGCTCATACCTCTGTGAAATACTTACACTTTTTGTAAATTTTTCCTAGTTTCCTTCTTTATTGCGAATGTCTCACTCTGTCTGAGAAAGCATTTTCCCTCTAGGTGGCTCCCACTCGCATATAGCAAGACACTGAAGATAGGAAATGGGATAGCCTTTTCTGGGACGAAGACAGCGTACGTACATAGAGGCTGGACTCGATCCAGCCTAGTGAGTATGGAGTCTTAAAGAAAAACATTAAACACAAATTTTAAACCTTAAACAACAAACGACCTTATACAATGAGCTTAAACAGACGATGAGCTAGCTTGACAGACAACGAGTTGGCTTAAACAGACGACAAGCTGGCTTAAACAGACGATGAGCTTTCTGAAACAGACAACGAGCTAGTCTCCTTGCTTGTATGTTTAAGCTAGCTCGTCGTCTGTTTCAGCAAGCTCGTTATCTTTTTACGTTAATAGCTCGTCGTCTGTTTAAGCTCGCCGTTGCTGTTTAACATTTTGTAACTATGGTCTTTCGTACAAACTTGCCTATACAGCTGCGAGTTCCAAATCCAAACGGAAGGTAGGCATAGGGGTGGGTCTCCACATAGTCTTCTGAATTCCTGAGCCAACGCTCGGGCCTGAACTGCTCCGGGTCCTTGTACATGTTAGGATCTCGGGCCATGTGGTAGATGCTCACCATTACAGTAGTCTGATGAGACAAAACGGACAGGGATGGTCATTGGAACTGTCAGTAATCTGTTGTACGAGCATCACAGAATTGCAGACTATATTCTCGAAATACCTTGCACATATGCCAAACAAAATCTGACTGTCCTTCAAGAAAAGGCTGTCTTTAATTGCCTAAGTCTATGGCATAAAAGTAATATTAACAATGGTGACTAGGCCGTGTCTGTGTGTGTGCGTACGCGTGCGTGCTGTGTGTGCGTACGTGTGCGTGTTTGTGTGTGCACGTGTGTGTGTGTGTGTGTATGCGCGTGTGCGTGCATATGTGTGCATGAGTGAGTGTGTGTGTGCGTATGTGTGTGTGCGCGCGTCTATGTGTGTGTGCGTGCGGGAGGGCATATGTGTTTCAAGTTTTCCCTTGCTTACATATTGAACAGTATTGCAACCATGTTGTATGGTGTAATGTTACCCATTGGGATTCAATCAATTTCGCCTTGCAGCATGTATTTACATGTATCTAAAATACTAAAAATAAAATAAGTTACCTTTGCTGGAATTTCATATCCCCTTAAAACAGTGTCCTGTTGTACCACTCGTGTCATCACAAATGCAACAGGATACAACCTGTATCAATATATATGGCATGTTGATGCATTTGAATATGAGGTCACATCATTTTTAATTGCAGGTCGTGTTCTAAGAAATTGTGGTATACATAAATGTATGAAACGCAAGTCAATTCGAGGTGTGAAAAAGTTTCCAGTTTGGGTGCAAGTTTTTAATCACGGACGCAAAACATATTCCGTATCAATTCGAATCATGGCCATACCGAAACACATTTTGACCATGAACGGGGACTAAATGGATTAACTTGAACAACAGTTTGAAAACAAAGCCTGAGGATCAGGTTTATGCCTCGAAGTCAGTCCACCCATACAGTATGATACAGTATTGGGGGTATAACTCACTTAGTAAGAGCTTCTCGCAACAAGCTCTCTACCTGCACCTTTCCTAGATCCATTGATACTTTCCACAGGTTTGAAATTTCCGATTTCTGTATTGTTTTAACGGTGTTGCTCAATGCAAAGCCAAATGGCTACTTCCAGGCATTGACCTAGGTGATACGACAGACATGAATATGCCAAAAGATGGTGGTGAATTGTGGTTGTTGTTAACGTTGTTTTTTTCATCCGTACATTTTACCTGAGTGTCTCCTTTATGACAGCCTTCATCAGGTGCAGGTCCTTCAGGTGGTCCCAGGTCACGACCTTGCCCTGACCTATGACCTTCGTGACCTCCTGATGTAGCTTGTCCTGCAGGTCAGGTTGGCGGGACAGCTCGTACAGAGTCCACAGGAGAGTGGTGGACGTCTGCAAAGTGTAATATGTGATATATTTGTTTGTTTGTTTGTTTGTTTATTTAGATCTCCATTAGTATGGAAGTCAACTCCATACTATTCTTCCTGGAGTCCGCAGCATACAATGAAATAACAATAATAATGATAATAATTACTTTTAGCAATAATAATAAATAAAACATACAAATCATACTGAAATTATAACAAACTTGAAACAGAATCAATCATAGAGAAAAAAGTGAATTGGAGATCAGAGGTCAAATAATAGAAATAATATGTTTGAAATGAAAGTAAATGAAACTAATAATTGATGTACTTTTCAATAAATACAAAATTGAAGTACAAAAACAGTAAACAAATATTTGAAGTGACATAAATAATAACAAAAAATCAAATGAGTCAATATACACTCAACAAAATATGATTCCTTTCGTACATATGAAAAGTAATCATATATATTTTTTGTATATCACACATTCGTAAATATATCACATATATATTTCGTACATATGAAAAGTAATCATATATATTATAGCAACCTATCGCCGTTTTAAGATTATTTCTATCACAATGCAATATTTTACTTCATTTTTTTTAGATTTTGAAAATAAACTTGTTTCCTTGTGTCGATGAAGGTTAGACATCCAGGTAATACGATACGCCAAAAAGCAGTTACTCAAGCAACTGGATATGATTTTGAAAACGGTCAGACGTTTCAGCTAGTATCCGCTAGCTTTCGTCAGTGACTGAGAGACCAGAGGAGAAATGCAGGTTTATAAGCACAAACTATTGATTTGTATGCAAATAAAGTGAAGACAATTTTTTGGAAGTCTTAATACTCTTTATTGAAATCTTCAGCACATAACGTTGTTTATATATTCGTGTACATCAACACTGTATAGAATAGATTGTGACATCGGCTATTTTTTATAGGAAATAAATCAGAGCAATCGATAAATTAAGTCATATAAAGTGCCCTGACACTAAATCGCTACATGAATGTTTGCCAAGAATTGAACGAAAAATGTTCTTATGAAGTAAGTTTAAACTGTAATTAATTTCCAACACAACAAATTGGACGTCACCCAAATTTTCGACTGTACAACTCCAGTCTTTGTCAAGGAATGAGCAATCCACCGCTTCCGTGACGTCACGCAGATAACTGTCAACAGAGACGGGGGGCGCCACAGACTTTCTGCAACCTATGATCCACTGCTCACGGAGTCACGTGTGTTATCTGCGTGACGTCACAGAAGCGGTGGAATGCTCATTCCTTGACAAAGACTGGAGTTGTAGAGTCGAAAATTTGGGTCCAATTTGTTTGTGTTGAAAATTACAGTTTACACTTGCTTCATAATGATTTCTACCAACATAGATGAACTTTCAGGAAAAATGTTCTTACTGTGTCAATTGCTGCCCCCATCAGTTCTATAGTGTTGGCGTAGATCTCTCCCTTGGTGAGCTTCTCGCTATTTTTGATGATTGACAGAAAGTCAGTGTGTCCGTCATCTTCATCACTCTGGGCTTGTCTCTCCTCGGCTCTACACAGCTGACGGTCAATGACCTTTTCACCTACAGGAAAGACAGACCCTGGCTGTCCATCACAATTAGCAGTTCAACCAATCACAGCATGGCAATTAGCAGAAAATGGGCCATTTTACACAGCATATGTCTCTTCTTGGCAGCCCACTTAGGCCCCATTCCCACTAGGATAAAATTGTCCGCATCAAGCCGAATTGATTCGATTTGATCTGGCTTCAATTCTGGTCTGAGCCATATCGGAACCGGATCGAAGCCGGATCATAGCGAATCAATTCGGCTAATGGGAATGGGGCCTAGTGTGTCCAATAGGCAATACCAATTTCTTTTCTTGGTTCATGTATTACCCTTTTTTTCGGATTTGAAAACAAATTTCTAAAGCCCACTTTTTGTTTGCAATTCAGGATATCAATTTCTGACGTGCGAGTGACGTGCGTAGACACCACTCCTTCCCCACGTTTTCAGAAAAACGTAGCAGACGTGGCCTTCCAATAAAACGTACGGACAATGGGTTGCGACCGACGCTTCACTCACCTATCCGAAAGACAGTGCTCCAGGCTTGTTGGTGTTTCCGCCATGCCCTGGTGTTGAGAAGTTTTTGAATCCGTGCGTCTGGTATCATGACGTCGTTAGTTGTGGTTAAGACGTTGTGCATGCTGGTGATGAAGTCCCGCGCGTCCTGGGGAATGTTATCCCTGAGGAGACCCATCCGCTCGTTAAACAAAACAGCTGAGATGGCTGAAAAATATGAATCAACTCACGCATCAACTCTAAAACCTAATGTTTCTGACTTATAACAACATTCCACACTCTCAAGGCGCCCTCTCTGCGACCTGAAATTGGCCAGAGCGCGATGAGAGCGCCGTGAGCGTCGTCGCTATTTTCTGTCTCGTAAACGGTCGATGCCATTTGAAACGGTCGATGCCATTTAATTTTGCTGAATGGTCAATGTCATATCCGAGCGTCCAAAAACGACTAAAAAGTAATATATACTATAAAAAAACAAAGTTCTAATTGCAAATATAAGGGAGGGTTATGTAGAATTGTAAATATTAGTGAAAAAAAAGCACAAGCTCGGATTCGAACCCGGGTCCAAAAGTGTAACTCCAAAACTCTCATCCTAACTTATACCCTAACCTCTACGCTACGAAACATCACGGTGTGGATGAACCGTGCTGATACACTTAAAGTTAGCCGTCCTGCGATATGGCATCGACCGTTTCCAATGGCATCGACCGTTTACGAGACGGAAAATAGCAGCGTGGTCACCTCGCATCAGCGATAATCTCCAAGCAGATCCCTTCCGGTGGCAAGACAGTATCCATTAGGCAGAGAAGGTTGCGGGGTCTGTCTTTTATGTCCTTATTTTATTTTGATGTGTCAAGTTGGCAGGAGTGGGTTGGTGGGAGCACTTAGACAGTAACCTGTCGTGGGTAGCTTGGCACCTCCTTTTTCTACCCCCTTTCCTTTGTCTATGTCTCAGTAAGGTCAAAAAGTTAAAAAAAGGAAAAAGAAAATAGTTAAGAAACCTCCTGTCTCTCTTGTCTAGTTGTCCCCCTTTTTTGATTTTCTTATACCCAAATTAAAAACGGTAGCGACAAAAAAACGGTCATATGTAAAAAGCTAACGATCATTCCCCCCACTGTTACACCCCCACAACCTCTGCTTGGAGAGTACTCGGCGACTGTTTGGAAGCGGCTCATACCGTTGCCGTGAGAGCGCCAAGGACGGCGATGTAACGATGAGTGCCGTGAGAGCGCCAAGGTCGGCGATGTAACGATGAGTGCCGTGAGAGCGCCAAGGTCGGCGATGTAACGATGAGCGCCGTGAGAGCGCCAAGGACGGCGATGTAACGATGAGCGCCGTGAGAGCGCCAAGGTCGGCGATGTAACGATGAGTGCCGTGAGAGCGCCAAGGTCGGCGATGTGACGATGAGTGCCGTGAGAGCGCCAAGGACGGCGATGTAACGATGAGTGCCGTGAGAGCGCCAAGGTCGGCGATGTAACGATGAGCGCCGTGAGAGCGCCAAGGTCGGCGATGTAACGATGAGTGCCGTGAGAGCGCCAAGGTCGGCGATGTGACGATGAGTGCCGTGAGAGCGCCAAGGACGGCGATGTAACGATGAGCGCCGTGAGAGCGCACAACGGCCTTAACAGTGATTTATATTCCAAACATGGCGACCTTGGCGATCTCTTGGCTCTCTCCGCGCTCCGGTCAATTTTAGGTCGCAGAGAGAACGCGGTGAGAGCGCCGTCAGGTGGAATGGGGGTATAAGCAAAACGTGAAAAGTGAGAAGAAGAAATAAGAAAGAAAGACTTACATTCCAGGGCCCACTTGAAGAGTTCACTTTCCAGGTCTGGTACTTCTGTCCCGTCAGCCCCCGCTCTAACAGACAGGATACGCCGGACCATGTCGGAAGCCACGTCGTCCACTGTCGGCACGAACCTCGCCACGTTCTGCGGCCTGAGCATCGGGCGACTCACCACGGTACGGTTCCTGTGCCATCGTTTGTCATTGCTGAAGAAAAATCCGTATGTGATCATATAATATTTTTTTTATATTCCAAAATCTAATCACAAGACGTGGTAACGGCACACTCAAGTTTTTTCAACTTATATTAACGTGACGCCACCAACACAGGGGACAATACAATACTCCTTTTCACCTGAGCGAAGTGAGGAAAGTCGTGTAAAGTGCCTTTCCCAAGGGCACAAGATCGGTGGCATGTCAGGACTCGAACCCGGGACCTCTAGGTTCCGAGTCGCGCACTCTGCCGCTACGCCACACGACCCCACACATTTTATTTCTCATTCTGGAAGATTTAACTTAAGTGTTTTTGTTTTATTTGTCTATTTTGATTTTTCACAAAGTGAAAGGGAGGGCAAAACAGGTGCATACGCACCTTGACAAGTTGCCTTCCCCCATACAAAAACATATGATACAACATCAAAATTTACATAGTCAATAACAACAATTATAGCAATACACAGAGTAGGTAATCGAAATAGAAGGTTAAGCATAATTCAAATATATCTAATAAGTTGTATAATTTGTGTTGAAACAAGTCTTAGTGTGGTCTAGAAGCAATACAAGAACTACACCCACAAGAAGTGGTCCAAGTACATGGCAGGTCAAGACTGTAATGTGTGTGAAACGTATTGTAGGTGGCCTTGATCACATTAACGCCACTCATTTTATATCTATTGGTGCACCAGCCACATTCACCTTATGTTCGTTATTCATTTTGTATTGTTATTATACTGAATTTTGTATGTTTTATGTTCTCGAGCAAAGGATCACATGAGCGCGTAAGCGCTTGCTATCCAATGCTCATAAATCCATATGATGAATAAAATAAAAATAATATTTATCGTAGCCTGGATGACAGCCTTCCTAAAGATTTTTATTAATTAGTGCGCTGCTTCCCTGGCAAAAAGACACACGCAAACACACGTCGCACAGATGGAATTCTGGCAGAAGTCGGCTATTATAGCCTGGGTACCATCCTACTTGTATGCCGGGGCTCCGGCCACACTCGCTTCCCTAACAAGTAAGGGGAGCGAGTGTAGGAGCCCCGGCATACAAGTAGGATGGTACCCAGGCTAGGCTATTATGCATTCATTGATAGATTTAATTGGAAAAGAATTCAACATGACGACCTTAAGGTAAAAGTATGAGAAATGTAGAAGAGCAGGAAAGGTAGCCTGGGTACCATCAGGATTTTTGCTCCGCAACGCTCGAAAAGTTGCGGAGCGAAAATCCGGATGGTACCCAGACAACAAGAAAGGTAGAAGTATAAGAAAGTGCCCTGTATCTGTATAGCCGGTATAACCGCCTTTCGGCGTAACACACCAGCTTCGCAGGCACGCGGTGCAGCGGCAGCTGGCTATATTACACCGATCGTCTTGTTACACCTAACCCTTGTACATCTAACTCTAGACATTTTTAAAGCTATCTAATGACAATGCCCCTACAGCGAGTTCCTCTCTGCGATAGTTCTAGGAAGGAATGAATTCTTGAACACATCAATCCTTGGTTGATAACTCTGATACTTGAAGGCATGGCTATTTCTTGTTCTCTTCTGGACTGGTATTAGGTACTTAGTAGTTGGGACGTCCACCAGTTTATTAGTCATTTTGTACATCATGCATAGTCTGGACATCTTTCTTCTGTCTTCCAGTGAGGTAGCCTGGGTGCCATCCCCAGTAGTATATTCGCCAGCTCTATAACAGTTACTTATAGAGCTGGCGAATATACTACTGGGGATGGCACCCAGGCTACCAGTGAGGCCCACTGTAGGTTTCTTTTCATTTCCGCGACACTAGCACCTCTTTCATAGTTGTTCATACAGAATCTTGCAGCTTGATTCTGTAGCCTAGGTACCGCCAGGTAGAAGTACAAGAAAGGCAGAAGTATAAGAAAATCGCCCAAACCTGAGTAGGATAGCGGTGTCTTTGCCGGCGTCCTCCCGGTACAGCCGCCACGGTGTCACATCAAGCCGCTCAGGGTACCTCCCCTCCGCTTTAAAGAGTTCACGTACCGCCTCCGGGTCACAGAGATGGACCATGTCAAAACTCCCGATTTTATTCCTACATGGATACATTAGAGTAGCCTGGGTGCCATCCGATTTGTAACGGCTACCCCGAAAAAATCGGATGGCACCCAGGCTAACATTAAAGGCATTCAATGCGATTTCAGGGCAGCAAATAAACTGGAAATATTCTGAATAAGGCAATCTTTGTGATATTGACACATAGCTGCTTCACATTAGCACATTTAAATCAGTATTTTATACTTTGGGCATTTAAAACTGCAGAAACAAGCCCTTTTTTCTGGGTGGAACCCTAAAAATCAGCCCAGGGCCCTTCAAGCCCCAAGATGAGTCCTTTATTTTCTTGGTGGTACCCTAGTAATCAGCCCAGGGCTGTCATCCATCATAACTTTGGGGATTTTTGCTCCATGACAGTTGGAAAACGTTGGAATAGTGTGGTTTCAACTCGGAATGTAGGTAAGTGGCTAGAATAATGGCTTTGAGAAATCGGGTTTCCAAGCCCTAAAAACTGCATTGGAATCCTGAGTTCTGACTGTCCATCAAAATTTGTGTCCATCACAATCAACCAATGAGTGAATGGGAACCTATGTGGTTGTTCTGCTCTACAGAATATCTTGACACATCAGACAAACCCTATACATGTGTAAAGAGTAGTGCGGATACAGTGGAGGCAGTGTGCGTAATTATAACTTTGTGGCTTGTAACTTGAAAAAAACAATCATGAAGGAATTACTTTCATAATTGTACACCGCTGTATGTAACCGTCGATTACATGTACGTCAGTACGGCAGACTACAACCTGAGTGTGTCGACGTCTCATACAGTATAGACGATCCTTTACTGTATGTTCTATTCGGGTAATCAGGTATGAACTTTTTGACCGGCGGGAGCACTGTTCCGTGTACACTCTGCACATGTTGCATTCCAAAACGTGTTGATTCCCAAACATGTTTTGGAATCACGTTTTGGAATACAACAGCTAGGCATTCCTCTTTGTGTTATTCCAAAATATGTTTGGCAATAATTCAACTCGTTTTGGAATGCAGCAGGCTCACCTCCATATAGGACCGTAAGCATTGAAAGCTTCGCCGATCCGTTCGTGTGTTTTTAATCGTCCTTCTTCGGAGAGACCGCCTGTCCACCAGGCCACCAGGACCCTCAGGAATGAAGGCACGCCCCCTAGCGGCTGTGGCAGAGCCGAGAAAGGCTTGACGGCGTCCTGCTGTTGGGTAGAGGCTGCCTCTGGTCCAGATGAAAACTTGTGACTGGGAGTCTGACTTCTCACCGGTCCTAGCGACACAATGGTACAAGTCTTTTTACTTAGGCCACAGCAAGTAAATTTTTATGGATGACATCCTCCACAGACTCCAAATCTATTGTGAGCGGACGAAAAAAATAGGCGGGTCCAAAAAACAAGCTAGGTTCCTACATTTTAAAATTTCGACTCAATCATTGTACAATGGTTTTGATTCAGTGGGAACATCACATATATACAGCCAGCATCACATGCCTTTTCACTGCATGAAAGTAAGAAACAAACATTAGATCAGAGCCTTTTCTTTTCTCCTCTCTTCATAGTTATCTACCATCCACGTTTCAGAATGGCAACAGACATCTTTTGCCTATTTTCGGCATGTTGGCTGTCAGAAGGCAAAAAAATTTCTTCTTTTTTTTTTTAAAAATCAGGCGAAAATTAAAGCGCGCGCTGATGTCATCCATAAAAATTACTTGCTGGGGCCTTATCGTTTCATCATACAGACAATGTGGCAGCGACTGTCGTTCTCGAAGCGGTAGGGCTGATATCGACTGAGAGGCTTTTCATTGACGTCATGATAATTAGGCCACAGCAAGTAATTTTTACGGATGACGCGCGCATTAATTTTCGCCTGACTTTGGGAAAAAACAGAACTTTTGTTCCCCTCTGACAGTGGTCGACATGCCGAAAATGGGGAAAGATGTCTGTTGTCATGACGGAAGGTGGATGCCCGGATGGCAGATAAACATGAAGAGAGGCGACAAAACAAGGCTCTGATTCAATATTTTGTCTTTCAATACATTGATGCAGTTTTGTTTTTCATTCCTTTTATATGTGGTGGTGGCTGTGTATATGCGACATTCTCATTGAATCAAAACCATTTGTACAATGATTGAAATTTTTGATTTTTCAAAGTTGTTTCATCAGTTAGAAATAAAGGTTGTAATAGTTAGCAGTAAAATTATTATTTCATTTTAACAAGGTTAGGATGTCAAAATTTGAAAATGTAGGAATCTTGTTTTTTTCGCCCGCTCGCATCAGATTTGGAGTCTGCGGAGGATGTCATCCATAAAATTTACTTGCTGTGGCCTTAACATACCAATCTAGGCGACCATGTGTTGGCGTACTCTCCAAGCAGAGGTGAGAGGGAGAGAACGTAGGATATTCCGACATGGCTAGCTAAGGGAGGCACGAGAGGGAAATGTGCCTC
>NW_017803280.1:64294-67187 GCF_001625305.1 Branchiostoma belcheri | reverse complement strand
ACGAGAGGGAAATGTGCCTCCCTTAGCTAGCCATGTCGGAATATCCTACGTTCTCTCCCTCTCACCTCTGCTTGGAGAGTAGTGTTGGCGGGTAACTTGATTAAGTTGGCGTGTTCAACAGATTGTCACTGGCGCCCAACATGGCGGATGTGAAAAGAAATAGATATAGTCAATATTGACTGAACGAGGCCAAATACATAATGTTTGTTTGTTTGTTTGTTTGTTTATTTATCCAAGAAAACACATGTCACCTGATGGCGATTTTCAAAGGTTCCTGGGGGGAAAACCCCAAACAAAATTCATTTAACAAAATTAACAAAGGTATCAAATAACGCAGTTTACAAATTGATTACAAAATCAAAGTAACTTAAATAACATAAGAGAAGCAATTTTGTAACCGTAACATCTTATAACGTAGAACTAAGGTAATACAATGATAATACAAACATAATACAATGAAATCAAGATTAAAATCAGGATTAAAATCAGGATTGAATTTGCATACCAATGATTGTGAAGTACATACAATTGTTTGAAGGCTGTTAGGGTTCTGTCTCCTCATCCGTGGTGGTATGAGTACCTGAAAGAACCGTTTGCCATACCTACCGCTTAGAATAAAGCTTACAGCTGCACAACAATATGATTATTACAACACCGTACCTTGTGTAGTTGCTCCTCGGTGTAACTGCAGCCATCTTCCGCCTACCCCTTTCGACAACAGCCGCTGCCTAAGCGCAAAGATTCCGAACATATCCTCGGTTGGAAATCACGACAACTTGACGTACCTCCGCTGTAACAAACACCCGCTGGTTCACCGTGTTTATTTTTAGCTCACAACTAATTTCTACGTGATTGTTTAACCTGGTGGACTTTGACCCCTTAACCTTTTGGCCTACATTATAGGTTAAAGGTAACAAGAACAATTGTTGTGTTTCCGGTTTTCCCGACCGACCCTATTCACCAGTTTCCCATCCCCAGAATGCAATGCGAAAATAGGGGGGTAACCCTCATTTGCATAGGACTGAAAGGCATTGGAATGATCCTGTTGACGTTAAACAGCTTGCTTTTCACTGTGTTTTGAGGTGTTGGGGCATAGCGTGAATAACACCCTACAAAGGGGATGTACAGCTGGTAAGGCCACAACATTTTCAAGCTGACTTTTGAATTTTAAAACCTCTGAAACGTAACGTCACACACTTTAACTTAAGAAGCAGAATTCTTACTCAGTAACTTGATCGGGTGAATAACAATACTTCTGTACCAGGAAGTAATGATGACAAATATTCAAAGCACGTTTACTTTTAGCCGTTTTGTATTTAATTTCATATCCGGTTTCCTTGTACATGGGTCTACCAAGGAGACTCTCCATTCACCAGTTTCCCATCCCCAGAATGCAACGCGAAAACAGGGGGTCTAACCTCATTTGCATAGGACAGGAAGGCATCGGAATGATCCTGTTGATGTTAAACAGCTTGCTTTTCACTGTTGTTTGAGGTGTTGGGGCATTTTATGCTCAACATTAATTAGATTACTATGGGCCGAACCTGAAAACAAATAGAGAATGAAGTTTTAGTGTTGTTTTCAACATGGAACATATGGTTTGTAACGTTACAGCATCAGTATAGCGTTACCACTATAACGTTACAAACCACATATTCCAAAAAATTCATTCTCTATTTGTTTTCAACCCATAGTAATTTAATTAATGTTGAGCATAAAAAGCAAGTTGTTAAACGTCACCAGGATCATTCCGATGCCTTCCTGTCCTAGTGCAAATGAGGTTAGACCCCCTGTTTTCGCGTTGCATTCTGGGGATGGGAAACTAGTGAATGGTTTTTAAAAATTCCATCAAACTGGCTGAAAATAACAGTCACTGTGATACATGTACATAAGTGTATAAGACACAGTACAGAGACTCTACACAATGACTGAAGACATCGTGAAGTTGAAGGAGAGGGGGCCAAACTTTTGCAACTACTCAACTTGTTAACTCGAGGGGGAAAAGTTTGCCAGAAAATTACCTGATGAGATGAAGGGACCTGTAGCACTGAGCCACATCCGTGATCCTCACAGCTTCATCTGCTCATCAGAACAGACATCCAATTGCCCAGCTGGTGCACCGGAGTCACCACGTAGTGTAGGCGGGACAGGACGGCCTTCTCCTCCCCATCAGGCCGGGAGAAAAGGGACTTCAAAGATTTGGATCTTGCTAAGAGGTCCGTTTAGAGATGACGATATAAAGAGAAAAGATATTAGAATAGAAAAAAAATTACTGGAGATGCGGGGTATCGATCCCCGTACCTCTCGCATGCTAAGCGAGCGCTCTACCATCTGAGCTACATCCCCGTTCACATGTGCTAGATATGCTGATAGCTGTCTTTGCTTAACAAACACCAACGAGTGTGGTTGAAGCAAAAATCGGGGTTCTATTGGGGTTTTGTAAAAAGAATCATAACCTAGCCTGGGATTTACGAAGGAATACAGGAATCAGAGAGAAGAAAAGTAGAAAATTATTAAAAAGTTAAAACAGAAAAGTAAGATGTCTGGAGATGCGGGGTATCGATCCCCGTACCTCTCGCATGCTAAGCGAGCGCTCTACCATCTGAGCTACATCCCCTGTCGTACTTAACGATTGTTCAGTGATTAAATTTGTAGGATGACGTTTTTCAAGTTGACATAGAATACTGTGTCAATGAAAATACTCGTAACGTTGACCACATCAATTAGTTCCATTCATTTTTCTCATCTCCTGTAATATAAATCGAAACTTGTTTTTTTATCTTTCCTAACACACATTAACAAAATGCATCAGTAGCGAGACCCTTTCACTATCGGAATATATATATATATATATATATATATATATATATATATATATATATATATATATATA
>NW_017803280.1:42134-64273 GCF_001625305.1 Branchiostoma belcheri | reverse complement strand
GAGAGAGAGAGAGAGAGAGAGAGTTATTACCCTTAATTCATGCCCGGGGGCTAATTGCAAACAGACATTGACAAGATGTGGTGATATAAGACTATTTGCTAACATGAAGTTATACGTGTACGTTATACTTATCAAACCTACTGTATCTCTAATTAAATCTAATAACGTTGGAATACATACAGGATATAAAAGGCTAAAATCGGATGAAACAAAAAGGAAGACGAAGGTAAATCAGAAAATAAAATAAAAGAAGAAACGTCTTATTGCATCTCGGAGAGGGAAGCTGGAGAAGCATCGGGGTAAGTGGGGAACTTTATGTTCAGATTAATTATTCATTTTTGCTGTGTTATGCATATTTAAGCTGTTTTGCCACATTTTACATGTTATTCTTGCCATCTTGGTTCTTACTTCTAGTCAACCACGACTGAACGTGTCTTTGGTTTTTATGTAGTTTATTGTCACCCATGTTCTCTTTGTATTTGAATTATTTCATATTTCTTGAATAAAATTCTTGGGAAATAAAAAAAAAAAAGAAACGTGTATCTTTGAAGAACTTCCCTACCTGGTGCTAAGCTGTGCAGCTGCCTCCACAAGCCCCTTCATCCAGCGTGCGTGTTAGTAAGCCATTCTCGGACCTGGTCATGTTGTTGGGCGTCCTGTCGTTCAGCGACCGTCCCCCGTGACGACTTGGACGTCCACGTGCACAGCAGGCACTCCCGGAATCCCGAGTGGCTGTTGTACCCGTGGAAGATTACGGGGCTGCCCTCAGATCATCGTCGGTGAGGATTCCGTCCAGAGACTGAACGATGGTGCCGAGCGGTCCGGCTTGAGCTCTTCTGCCGTCCATGGCGCCACGACCTGCCTTTGGACGGCAACACGCCGTTCGTATCATGGGGACCACTTGCTTGTAGCCATACTCTTTCTGCTCTTGTCTCTTCTTCCAGGGCCAAGACTTTAGCTACATTCGCAATTGCCTAGTAATGTCGTAAAGAACTCGTGAAGACCAGAATGACCAGAACAGACACGGCCGTTGCCATCATTGTTGCCGAGTAAGCTGGTGTGTTACGCCGAAGGGCGGTTATACCGTACCGGCTATACCGATACAGGTACAGATGGTGCACACCTTGTGTAACATATACACTGCCGGAGGGCTGCGTCCGAAGAATAGAGTAGCCAGACTCAGTGTAACAACCCACCTTGCAATTGGTCCAATTAAACGTTACTCCCGATGACAAAAAACAGTCATTGTTCTGAGCTTAAGTGCTATATGTGTTGATCTAAATATGTTTATTAGACCGTGTAATTGTGTGTTTGAAAATGCCTGTTTCATCGCTTGGGGCAAATGAAAAATATTCGTAAAAATCATCTTGTAGGACTTGAAATGGAAAACCGGGACACCCAATGCCCATATCAGTTTACTTTGAAACCTGGTGCATTACATTTTACATTATCAAACTGTTTAGTTGGACCACTTCAGTCAACGAAGCCTATGAAATAAAATAAAAAATTAAGAATTAAAAGACAATTCCTACCGACCCACAACACTTGTATTATTGTCTATTGTCGTATGCATTCTAACTTATTCATGACGTTAATCATAGTTTTAAAAAAAAAGGTCAAAAGAAATGTATTTACTCTTAGTCCGTGGTCCTCAACTGCGGTTCTTGTTCTTTTGCTTCTGAAATATTTGACAAGGAAAAGAAGTCTACAAACGACAGGATTTTGACATTAAATGGTAGAATGGTTCCTCTGTCCAAACTTAAGGCTAATTTGGTGTCTCCACTACTGATTGTTTACGAAGAGTCGTGCAACACCGCGACGAACTTCCTTCAGACGAAATCCGTAGATAACGGGGTTGATGGCAGAGTTCAAGATGATGAAGATCATCGTGTTATACACAGAGACCATGTCTGTAGACATCTGAGCCAACATGACGAAGAACGGCATCCATCCCACCAGGAACACGATGGTGATGATGACGATGGTGATGGCAGATTTCCTGTTGACGCTCGGCTGGGCTCCCACCGCGGCTTCTTGTGCAGCGATGGCGTTCACGTGCTTCCACAGACACCAGAAGATGCCCAGGTTGAAGAGAAAGATTGCCGCCATCGGGATGAAAACAAACACGAGGACAGCGATCACGTAGTTTCGGGACAATCCGGCACCTATTGGAAGGCATGCGTCGTCAAAACGCCCTGCACAGCTTGAGTCAAGCTGAGGCAGTATCGCCATCAGCAGTGACCAAACCCACACGACAACGATGACGACCTTGCACTTGTCATTGGTGACGTTGGCGACGTAACTCATCCCGCGCACGATGAACCAGTAGCGCTCAGCCGTCAGGACCATGAGACCGTTGGCAGAGGACATCCCGGTTAGTAGGATTAATGACAACCTGAGACGTAACATGAAATCAGAGGGAACAGTCTCCGAAAAAGCGACATACAATTGCGAACTAGTCCCAATCACGAAAGCTATGCCGGTCAAAACATCGCCTGCTGCAAGATTAGCCATGAGGATGTAGACTGGCTTGTGGAGTTGTTCATGCTTGATGATGGCTGCTAGCGGGAGGCTGTTTGCCACAACAGACCAAACGCCCAGACACATAGTAATGCCTACCAAAAACAAAGAATAGGAAGTGCGGTACTTTTCCAAAGAGTAGGAAGATGAGATCTCCCTCGGGCATTGGACGCCTGAAGTGATATTTTCTCCTACGCCAGTGCTGTTACTAGCTGCAGAAGTACAGTTGTCAGACGTCCCATTCCGGATCCCCGGTAGTGAATCGCTGGGTTTGTCACTGACCTGGTTTGTGACGTTCAGGTCCGACCCAGACGTCGGACGTATTCCAGCACAGCAACTTGCGACGTGGAGAACCACCAGCACTGTAGTAACGGAGCTGCCTCTGTACATCATCTTTCCGTCGTGAGGCATGAGTTGGGATCTCTCTGAAACAAAGCACAATCGGCGTCTTATAGACGGTATTTTCTCTCATTAATTTCGGCGACACCACTTTTTAGCTGCCCGGTTCAAAAGGATTTCAATTTGATATCGCGCAGAGACCAGCTGATCACTCGATTTGGTCGGTTTCTTTTTCCTAGCCTCGAGTACAGCCTTGTTAGCTTTAGTCCGCTCCCCAAAACCCGCTAGCCCGGATCATTGGAAGCGGAGTAAAACTAACAAGGCTGGACTCCAGACTATCTTCCCCCGTTCTTTTGATCTAGTGTGTGAGGAAATGATGTATTGGTGGCACCTGGATGGACACAATCTCAATCTTTTTTATGTTTTGATGTATGCTTTCGATAGATTAGACACCCGCCAAGTAGCACTTTCTAGACTGAGGGTTGTTTGGGCTTCCGTTTTCAATTTGCTTTTTGCACCTGGATGGACACAATCTCAATCTTTTTTATGTTTCATGTATGCTTTCGATAGATTAGACAGCCGCCAAGTAGCACTTTCTAGGCTGAGGGTACTATGAGGTTCTGCTCTTCACTTTGCTATGTGATCTTCTCTGACGGTGTTTACATTAATTATCATCTGGCATCAACGTTATTGACAAGAATCTTTTACATTATATACGTAGTTCAAAACAGCTCATACGGTAGAGTCAGATGCATGCAGAATCACGCTTGTCTGTTGCGTGGTTCAACTACATCCTGGATAACTACTCATGGTCTCAGTAGAAACTGTTTTCAGTTCGCCAGTGGAAAGAATATTTCGCTAAAACTCTTTGAAATCAAGCAACGCAAGCTGATTCACTAAGGAATCAAAATTAACCACAGCAACGAATTAATCACTAAGTTCTTAAACGTCTGAAATCAACGGTTGGAACAAATGATATAGTATTAGTTAAGAACAAGTTAGTTAAGAGCTCTAAGATGGACGCCTCAGGGCAGGAGACCTAGAGGACGACCGAAGGAAACATGGCGAAGAACCATCGACAAAGAAGTGCGGAGCCATGGTTTCACTCGCGATGAGGCACCAAAGATGGCAGCGGACCGGGCCAGATGGAAGACCTTCCTTCTGCCTTAAGAGCCATGCTGGCTCAGAAGAGGACTAAGTAAGTTAAGAACATGCGCCAAAACCAACTTGGGCATTTCATGACCTAGGCTGTTGCCACTGTTTCAGGACTGCTAACGGGTTGGTTATTCCGGGAACATGTGTGAACAGGGGATGTAGCTCAGATGGTAGAGCGCTCGCTTAGCATGCGAGAGGTACGGGGATCGATACCCCGCATCTCCAGAAATCTTACTTTCCAGTTTTAACTTTTGAAAAGAGGCTTAAGCTTCTTTTTCGCATTTGCTACTTTTCTTCTTTCGGATTCCTGTATTCCTTCGTAAATCCCAGGCTAGGTCATGATTCTTTTTACAAAACCCCAATAGAACCCCGATGTCCAGTTTGCTTCAACCACACTGGTTGGTGTTTGTTAAGCAAAGACAGCTATCAGCATATCTAGCACATGTGAACGGGGATGTAGCTCAGATGGTAGAGCGCTCGCTTAGCATGCGAGAGGTACGGGGATCGATACCCCGCATCTCCAACTGTTTTTTTTTTTCTTTTCTTTTTACAATACAGTGGTATATTTAGATTTAGGAACGAGCTCGGGGCATTTTTTCGTAATTTTTTTTTCTTGTGCTTCTTTCCTCTAGAAATTTTTATCATTATTAAAAGTTTTATTATATTGCTTGTGCATTTTGAAACATCGATCAAATTCGACCACACAGATTGGTAGTCTATGATTCCACATTGAAATAGAATCCAAGCAAGCAAATTGTATCATATCCACACATTTAATAGTTGGTAATATCCACATAAACATACTTTTTTTTTATTAGCTAAAAGTTGACTTTCCCCGTTTACGATAAAATCCAAAGCACTTTTAACACCTTTAACAACATGTAAAGTGAACTCAACAATGTATCAAACTTGCGTACCCTTCAATATACAATATCATCATAATTCAAAACATAGGGTTAAAGAAAAGGTACTTAGTCTTAGTCCATAGTCCTGAGCTGCTTATGGTTCTTGCTTGTGTTTTTCCTTTTGAAATATTTGGTTTTTGACAAGCAAAAAAAGGGCTACAAGTGACAGATTTCTAATATTTAGGTGGTAGATGTTTTTTGCTGTCCAACTAACAACTAATTTGGCATCTCCACTATTGATTGTTCACCGGGTTCACGAAGAGTCGTGCAACACCGCGACGAACCTCCTTCAGACGAAATCCGTAGATAACGGGGTTGATTGCAGAGTTCAAAATGATGAAGATCATCGTAAAATAAACAGAAATGGTGTCTGTAGACATCTGAGCCAACATGACGAAGAACGGCATCCATCCCACCAGGAACACGATGGTGATGATGACGATGGTGATGGCGGATTTCCTGTTGACGCTCGGCTGGGCGCCCACCGCGGCTTCTTGTGCAGCGATGGCGTTCACGTGCTTCCACAGACACCAGAAGATGCCCAGGTTGAAAAGGACGATTGCCGCCATCGGGATGAAAACAAACACGAGGACAGCGATCACGTAGTTTCGGGACAACCCGGCACCTAGCGGGACACATTCTCCGTCAAAACGTCCTGCACATTGCGAGTCAAAGTGGGGCAGTATCGCCATCAGCAGTGACCAAACCCACACGACAACGATGACGACCTTGCACTTGTCATTGGTGACGTTGTTGACGTAACTCATCCCGCGCACGATGAACCAGTAGCGCTCGGCCGTCAGGGCCATGAGACCGTTGGCAGAGGACATCCCGGTTAGTAGCGTATACGAAAACCGGAGACGTAACATGAAATTAGAGGGAATATTCTCCGATAGAGCAACGTAAAATAACGAGCTAGTCCCAATCACGAAAGCTATGCCGGTCAAAACATCGCCTGCTGCAAGATTAGCCATGAGGATGTAGACTGGCGTATGGAGCTGTTCATGCTTGATGATGGCTGCTAGCGGGAGGCTGTTTGCCACAACAGACCAAACGCCCAGACACATAGTAATGCCTATCATGTACATAGTCCAGGCAGGGAAGTAGGTTTGAAAAGGGAAGGAAGTTGGGGTCTCCGACAGACATTCGTTTACGTTTGACGTTATAATTTCTCCTAAAGCAGAGCTGTTACTAGTCACAATGGTACAGTTTTCTGAAGACCCATTCCATGGCAGTGGTGTTGAATTGTTTTGTTTGTCACTGTCCTCACTGACCTGGTTTGTCACGCTCAAGTCCGACCCAGTAGCAGGACTTATTCCGACACCTGCTGTAGAGAAGATTGTGACGTAGAGAACCACCAGCACCACCCGAATGTAGACACCTCTGCACACCATCATTCCGTCCTGAGTTACAATCTCTCTGAAACAAAGCACGTAGGTTGGTGCCTTATAAATGGCATTTTCTTTCATATTAGATTGGATGACACATTTGCATTTAAACTCCGCTGTTTTAAAAGACTTTCAATTTGATTTCCCGTCGAGACCAGCTGATCCCAGCTGCCGGTTTCTTTTTCCCCGTTCTTCTAATGTCTGTGTGTGTTGTGGGAGGGGGAGGGGAGGAGGTATGCACAACGGCACTTGGGTGGACAATATCTTGATCTTTTTAGCTGTCGAGTAGCACTAACACTACTTCTAAATCTTTCATATCACGTTGCTTAAAACATGTTAATCGTCATAGTTTCTATATGACCTAAGATCAAAAGTATAATATATTACCTCTCAGTTTATGACGTCCTAGCCTGTTTGTGGTTGTTGTGCGTTTCTTCTGCTCTGATACATTTGATTTTTGACAACCACGTAAAGAAGTCTACAAATGTCATATTTCTAATATTGTAGTGGAAAAACGGTTGCATATATCGCTACTTGGTTAACGCCGCTGCTGAGCACTCCCAAGAAGTCGTGCAACACCGCGGCGAATCTCCTTCAGACGAAATCCGTAGATAACGGGGTTGATTGCAGAGTTCAAGATGATGAAGATCATCATCTTAAACACGGAAACCATGTCAGTAGACATCTCGGCCACTTTGACGAAGAACGGCATCCATCCCACCAGGAACACGATGGTGATGATGACGATGGTGATGGCAGATTTCCTGTTGACGCTCGGCTGGGCTCCCACCGCGGCTTCTTGTGCAGCGATGGCGTTCACGTGCTTCCACAGACACCAGAAGATGAGCAGGTTGAAGAGAAAGATTGCCGCCATCGGGATGAAAACGAACACGAGAACCGCGATCACGTAGTTTCGGGACAATCCGGCACCTAGCGGGACACACTCTCCGTCAAAACGTCCTGCACATTGCGAGTCAAAGTGGGGCAGTATCGCCATCAGCAGTGACCAAACCCACACGACAACGATGACGACCTTGCACTTGTCGTTGGTGACGTTGTTGACGTAACTCATCCCGCGCACGATGAACCAGTAGCGCTCGGCCGTCAGGGCCACCAGGCTGTAGGCGGAGGACATCCCGGAGAGCAGGAGCGACGACAGGCGGAGGTTGAGCATTACATTTGAGGGGAGTGTCTTGGTTAGTACGGTGTACAATTGTAAACTACATCCCACTGTGAAAACTATGCCGGTCAAAACATCGCCTGCTGCAAGATTAGCCATGAGGATGTAGACAGGCGTGTGGAGCTGTTCATGCTTGATGATGGCTGCTAGCGGGAGGCTGTTTGCCACGGCAGACCAAACGCCCAGACATATAGTGATGCCAACGTACAACAGAAGGTATTTATCGTCAGAGATATATTTATCAAGAGGAAATGGCGTTGTTTGCACTTTCTGCAGATCTTCGTGGACGATTGCATTGATACGCCCTCCTACAAATGACCTGTTGGCAGTAGCGACTGAACAGTTCCCGGAGCAACTACTTGGCCGTGTTGAATTGAGGAACGAACCTGTTTCCTCGCCGACCTGGCTTGTAGCGTTAAAATCCGGTGCAGAAGCAAAGTTTTCCTCATCACAGCAACTTGTGGAGAGAACAGAAAGCACGATCGCAATGTACACGTAGCTCCTGCTCATCATCATTCCGTCGTGAGTCTCTCTGTAGCAAAATATTGTTGCCGTCGTTTGAATCGTGTGAATGGTATGTTTCACTGGTAGTTACATTTGATAACCTTAAGGCTGAAGGCCTCTACTTAACGTTAAACGAATCATATATTTCGTGATTACGTCTTATCTATTCCAGCTGATCCCACAGTGCGGTCTCTTTTCCCCGTTCTTCTAGTTCAGTTACTAGGCATACTAGGCATACTTTGCTCAACCCTGCTATATCTCTTTATGTTACGTTTGTAAAGTGGATTTCAATTAGACTGAGAGTACTTTGAAAATAACCGTCACTTCCGCTTTTTACTCAGCCATCTCTAGTTAGACGATGTTGAAAGTGCTTTGATTGATTGAACTGCCTTTTACATGTACGTGTAGCAGGAAGTACATGTATACAGCAAGACAGGGCAGTTTCTATACTGACCTAATAAAAAAGCAGAATCACTACCGTGACTCGACTACATTCGAAAGGGTTAATGGTCTGTTTCCAGGTAACCAGTGGAAGTTTGTGCTGTATTTTATCCAACTGGTACCCCACAGCCGATGAGTGCAAGTGTTCATAGTAAAACGTGAACTTCATTGCAACACACAAATTACAATCAAATTTCGCCTGTCAAACTGTCGCCTTCATCAGGATAATTAAGAGATGGTGGACGATATAAACTCCCTGGCACTTTTTATCGCTAACGTCACATATCAGTAAAGTCTCGTGTGAATAAGGTCACGTGTTTGTAAACCGTAACTCTCGCGAGATCACGTTGTGAAGTGATTGGTCATTGATTATCCTGATGAAGGCGACAGTGGTCGCTGAAAATTTGATTTCTCTGTAAATTGTGTGTAATAATGGTATAAGTTCACGTTTTACTATGATAACTACCAACACGGATGAACTTTCATGAGTACTAGTGTTGTAGGTTGCCAAAGAACGGAAATCCAAACGACAGGTGTCAGATCAACTGTGATAGCACTGGACGATTCCTTACGTTTTAGTCCCGATGTATGGTCAGGCTTAAGATCCATACGTCTATGACTGCAATTGTTATTGTCAACATGCACATTTCTACCAACTATTATGGATAAAAAAAACGGAACAATGGCTGAAAAAAAACTTTTTCTAAAAATGGGTGTGGCCCAATAATTAGTGATGACGTCGTCTTTACGTCACAAAAAACGCATAAATTATCGTGTTATAACATGTTACTTATCTCAATGAGAATCTAACTGTCAACGAAACTGTTATTTTCTAAACAGTTAAAAAGTCCTCAGCCATGCCACCCTTCTCTACTCATCTATAAGGCCACAGCAAGTATTTTTTATGGATGATATCAGCGCGCGCATCAATTTTCGCCTGATTTTTGGAAAAATCTTTTAAAGAATTTTGCCTTCTGACAGAGGTCAACATGCCGAAAAATGGGCAAAGATGTCTGTTGCCATTCTGGAAGGTGGATGGTAGATAATTATGAAGAGAGGAGACAAGAAAAGGCTCTGATTTAATGTTTTGTTTCTTATTTTGATGCAGCGATATGCGATGCTGACTGTGGATGTGTGATATTCTTACTGGATCAAAACCATTTGTACAATGATTGAGTCAAAATTTTGAATTGTAGAAACCTTTTTTTTCGACCGGCTTTAACCTTGTTTTTTTCGCTGCTCGCATTAGATTTGGAATATGCGGAGGATGTCATTCATGAAATTTACTTGCTGTGACCTAAGAAGAGGTTTTGTATGCTTACAATACCTGTCTCCTATGTGCCGTATCGCGCGTTGAAATCATCTGGGGTAAAGGAGCATCGTGGATTTATGACATCTGTACTGGTAAAAACAAAGTGAAAAAAATTGTCTAAATATTGCCTCAAACGGAAAGGTTCGTGCATATGAATAGCACAAAATAAAAATAATGCAAATAAATTCAATTAAAATGCAAGCAAAGAATCAGCATCCAGGACTCCAACATACCACCAAGTGTTTGATTATACAATGTACTTACGCCAAAAAGCAGTTACTCGAGCAACTCTGGATATGATTTTGGAATCAAAATCATACCCAGCTGCTTGACTGCTTTTTGGCGTATATTATTAACTGGATGTCTAACCTTTACCGACGTATACATGTACTTAATTGACCGAATTAAAGTTGGGTGAGGCAAAGGAACTTGTAAACAAATGGACGAATTTGGCCTATTTAGTATCTTGTTTGCGAGGAAAATTAAAATTAACATACTTGTCCTATTTAGCCTAGCCTTAAGCTTGTTAGTTGAAGAGAAATCATATGTCAAAACATGTAAAAAAAACTGGTTCTTGTTATTCCATAGAATACATTTAAAAGTGAAAATTAATTGAAAGACAAGCAAACAATTGTACGTTAACAAACAATTGAAATCAGTAGCACCAACTTACCTCTAATTTTTAGCTGAACGGTTGTATCTCAGTCATAGAAAGAAAGGGAATACATGTGTAGAAACAAATCCTATTCAGCGCATTGTTGTTTGGCAAAACTCTTCCAAATGCTGTCTGCATCAATATGTTATTGCCTGTGTTGCTATGTTACTGGGTGTTGTCTACATTTGCGCCCAATCTTGGAATATTTTACTGCCATCCATGCACAAATGGACTGTTCCAAAATTACCCCGGCGAAAAAATGAAGCATTCCCATATTATGTCCGGACAAAATTGTACTACATGCATTTCAAAATCAGGTCCAAATGGAATTATTGATCATTATGACCCCCATGCAAAAATGGACTCTACCTAAAATACCCCCATGCAATAATGGGCTCTTCCAAAACATTATTTCTATGCAAAATGGACCAATCCACACCTATCTCTCGTGGGAAAAATACCCCTATACCCAAGTATGGCAACAGGTGGTACTTTTTCCTGTACATTTCCGGCGGTCGAAAAAAACGGCTTAGTTTCCATGCGCCAGTATGTGCAGGGGATGTAGCTCAGATGGTAGAGCGCTCGCTTAGCATGCGAGAGGTACGGGGATCGATACCCCGCATCTCCAACTTTTTTTTTTTGCTCAATACTTTTTTTTACTTCTTATTATTAATAGCTATGAAGTATTTTTTTCTAGAACGTGGCATTAAAAACGAAAAATTCGTGTTGAATTCTTTCGAAAATAAAGTCCACAAATTATTACAATTGTCAATGTGAAAACTTGAAGATCCAAGATTGAACAATATTAAAATTTAATTCTATCAATATATTCGTCTTCTTGAATACTCGAAATGTGTACATGCAATATATTCGGTGAAGTCTCATGTGAACATGTGACGTAACAGCACCTATCTTCACAGAATCTAGGTCAAAGGTCAATGACCTCACAGTAGCCTTACATAACTTCTCCCTCTCCTATCTCAGTCTAAGTATTCCAGTGCTAATCTCCAAGCAGATCTTTCGGTGGGGGAAAGACAGTATCAAATTTGCCAGCCTGTAACCACATTTGCCTGACAGTATCCATTTCCCCACCGAATGTGGCTAATG
Source organism: Branchiostoma belcheri (assembly GCF_001625305.1). NCBI lineage: Eukaryota > Metazoa > Chordata > Leptocardii > Amphioxiformes > Branchiostomatidae > Branchiostoma > Branchiostoma belcheri. The sequence continues at coordinate 52,767 of NW_017803280.1, read as the reverse complement.
GACACTCCTCTGGCCAACGGATAATGCCTTGCCACCGTATGATCTGCTTGGAGATAACTCCAGTTCCAGTACTGGAATTATATGACACTTTGGTCCTCAGAAGAATCTGTTTCCATTCTGTCACATTATAAACCACTTGCAGAACCTACAATCGGCTGATTTCATTCACCTGTTTTTTAAATATGAAAAGAAATTGAACAGACAATAAGTGGAAATTTTGTACCTTTTATTCATACAGTATATACAAGTACTGTGTTACTGATCTTTTCAGCATGTACTGTTCGGTCAACACTGTACGTCAACTTGTCATCCAACCACTATTGCATTTTACAATTATACTTATAACTGTTATAAGACAAAACAATATTTAGGGAATCATATGACCTTGTTCCATTACTGACTAAAGGCCCCAGTATACACAAGTAACAGCATTTATACATAAACCACTTTAACTATGGATATTATACCTCAAAAAACGGTGGTAAAACAGAAAAATTTTCTCCTCAAAACATTTTCAATTCTCCTCTTATAACACATCTCTACTTATCCTGAAGCATTGACTGTTTAGAAATTATACTGTCTGAGATTTTTTTTTCATATCGGAAAAAGTAAATACACAAATGACAGTTAAAGTTGACTTTTTTTTTAAAGAAATGGGTGAACATTACTTTCTACATGAACTCACTGAACTTCAATCATCCCAACAAATTGAACAATTTGACCTCTGTAGAATATGTGCTAATAACAATCTTTAGAGTATAGAATACCTTTACACAATCTCTTATGCAATAGAGACATTCTATGGCAGTAAAATGTTTAGGATATTTCACTGTGTTTTGCATGTTTCAGTGTTTCCCTCAAGAGACAAAAAGGATAAGCTTGGTAAGACTTTGCGATAAATCCTGGCTTGTTTACATCATTGACAATACTGAAAAGCAATCTATTGAATTCTGAGATACTAGTCCATGTACGATGTATGATTGTACATGTACGTGTACACTGCACTATTATCTAACTTGAATGAAAGACACTGTCTTTTTCCTTAGCTATGCCATTATGACAATGTTATGTGGGCAAAAGTGTGGAACAATTGGATGGAGTCCTTTCCCTGTCAACCGAGAATTCTTGTGCTACAAATACGTCAAAGGTAGAGCTGTCATTATATTTCACTACCCCTTTAAAGAAACAGTGGGTAACCCCAGTGTTTTAACTTACATATTTCCTTCTTAGAGTTCCTTCCTGGAGTTGTATATGCCTCAGGAAAGATAACACAAGTGTAATTATCATATCTACAATTTGGTTAAACATGTTCCCAACACTGTTTTCCAACTTATACCTGTAGAAATTGTATCAATGGAAGAATTTTGCACCAGTCCTCACCACAAAAATATTTACCACAACAAGGATAATATACTGTGTTTTTGCACTGTCTGATTAGCACTCATTGCACTGATTGTGACATTACATGAAACTGTTTACAAGTCCCGTATTAAAGTTCATCTTTGACCTTAACCTCCACATTAATGTCTGTCTCTTTGAGCCTCGCTTCTTCCTCCTCTGCGTGTTTGCGAATGATTTTCTCTGGGGGTTGAGCCTTGTCCACGAGTAGGACTTCTACCGTGCCGTGATCCTTGATGGCGTCCATCAGAAGGTGGCCTTCCTTTTGGAACAAGAAGACACTTGGGATGTAGACATCTTTCACACCGTCCCCCGACATGGCGAATACCGGTGAGGTGTCGCTGCTCGTGCCCTGGGTGTTGTCGATCACGATGGCGGCCGCGGCACCCGCGTCCTGCGCCCGACGTGCCTTTTCGATGAACATGCAGCTGCCACGCTCCATCAGGACGATCTTGTCGCGAACCTGAGCTGCGTTGGCGAGATCTGTACACCCTTTGATGGATTCACCGATCACGACGGTGCCCGAAACTCCCGGGGTGCCGACCAGGTCCGGTCCGAACTGCGCTGGTCCCGCTGTGAGCACGACGCTGCCCAGGAATGGCGGTGAGGTGAGCTGTACGACGCGCGGCTGCAGGTCGCTCTCGCCCTGCGTTTTCGACAACTCGATCATCTCCTGCATGAAGCGCATGCCTTCCTCTGCGTCATCCGGAGAGAAGGCCTGCGTGGAAGTGTGGAGGAGCTGCACGCGGCCGTCCTGCATCGTCACCAGCCGTATCCCCATCTTCCGCAGGGCCTGGATGTGTTCTGGATTGTCGGCGATAAAGTCACGAGCGCGCAGAGTCGGCTTCCTGCTCGCTTGTACTTTCTCCCTTGGTCTTGCGGAGGTCGGTTTGGGGCACCGTTGCTCCACAAAGTCTTTCAGCGGATGTCGTATTGTCTTCGCGTACGTCTTGTGTCCGGGAAAGAGGTAGTTGACATTGGGACATGACTGTTGGTACTTGCGGTCGGATGCAGTGGGGAAAGTTGTGACGGTAACTGTCGGAGAGTCGTTCTGCGTACCGTTCACAAACGAGGTTGCGAGCCGGAGAGGAAGCAAGTGCGCCTCTGTCGTAAACACGTAATCGTCCAGATCCAACCACAGGTCTTCCTCTTCTGTGAAGAGCAGGTACAGGTATTTGAACGTTTCCGCGAGGAAGTACGAATCCATCCTGTCCTCGTGGCTCCCTGTCCTTACATCTTTCAAGCCTGCAAACCCACAGGGAACCCGAGCATGGCGCTGGATGTTCTCCATGATGGTCTTTCCCACCCCGAGGTAGTACGGATCGCCTGTTGCCTTGTACAGGAAATATGTGCTTTCTACGAGTTCAGGTCTGAGAGGATGTTGTGGCCAGTGTACTTTAAAGTCTGTGGTGAAGGCTTCAGGTAGGAAACTGTGCCTCTGTAAGACTTGATACAGCATCTCATGTGTCTCGATGGCCGGTTTGATGTCGCCCGTCAGGACTTGCAGACCTGGCCAGAACGCCAACAGGGAGTCCATGAAGTTGCGTGAGACGACGTTTGGCTTGTGCATGTGCACGTCCAGCAGCAATGGGCCTTGGCTAATGTATCGCATGACAGCAGCGTAGTGTGTGTTGAATCTCTCCAGGAATGCCGCGTCCCCCAGTAACATGTAGGCCTTGAACAGGTACTCGTAGTAGGAGTCAATCCCCGCCCCCACCCCCGACTCCCGTCGGACCCAGTCTCCTGTGTGAATGTTGATAACGGTTCCTACCAGGTCACTGGACCGTTGTCGGCGCTCCCACAAGAACTGCATGGCCTTGCGGGCCTTCTCTTCGAATATAGGGTCCCCCGTCAGGCGAGAAAGCGCAGCAAATTCCAGAATCATGGTACCGGCGCAGGCGGTGCAGGTGTCGGTCTCCGTACCGGTACGAGAGCGTCCCTTGACGATCCCGTGGCGTAGGTTGACGCGAGGGTACGGCATGCCCGTGGTGGTGTTGAAGGCTGGGAGGAGTCGATAGCCACACTCCTTCGCCAGTGTAAGCAGTTCGTCCCTATACCACTGCATACGCTCACCTTGGTCCCTGAGAAGACTGGCCACAACGTGCCCCCCAAGAAGCCCCCCTAGAACCCTAATATTGGTCTCAAACACCGACACAACGACGTCGTTGTTCAAGCTGACTTGCAGGATTATCATCTTAACGGCGTCTTCGAACTTATCTAAGTGTCCTAGCACGGCGAGGGTGTCTAGTGTGTCTATGAGGGTTAGAGAGTAACCTCCCAGAATGTCGTCCACGTCCCCTCGGCTTGGGTCGACTCCGCGAACCCGTCCCTTGCAGCTGAGCGGCATGAGTTCGTCTGCAGGGTAGGCGTACGTCAGGTAGGAGCTGTAGGCGTGGTCGAACATCTCTAAAACTTGTTTCTTGGCCTGGAGTTTCTCTTTGGAAGTCATGACCTGAACACCGGCCGCATTGTCCACTTGAACGACAGCGAGTAGGAAAATGACGCAAACATAGACGCCGAGTTCCAGCCCCGGCGCCGCCCATCCTGCCGTTCCGCCGCACATCGTCCACTAAGGAAGATCAAGAAGTATTTAGTTTTCCCCCAGTTACGACATCGTGGCTACAAAGTCCTTGATTTTGCCATTTTCCTTAAAAATTGAAGACAGTTCCGGTTCCACGTAGCAGACCCTACCAACGCCATATTGATTTTGGTTACGTCACGAGTGCGAGGTATGGCTTGGTCTGGAATATGGTAGGACGGCCACGAAAGACGGCCACGCCGCTATTGGTCAATTTCTCAGCAAGCTCCACGCTGCTATTGGTCGGGGTACCAGCTGCTGCAGTGAGGGATAGCTAGCGGTGGGGAGGGCTGCCGGCGTTTATCCACAACTTTTAGGGGCAAAAAAACGTCAACCATTACGACTATAATCACTCCACTTGCGTGGATAAGCCACAAACAGTCATTTGTGCGGCTCTTAGCTCTGGAAACCTTACAGGTAATGAGTGCGTGAGGGACTTGGGTCTAGATTACGTTTACGCGTACGCGTATACGGGAAATACTTTCCATGGGCCTTTCATAATGTAGGGACCAGGTAAGCACCGTACAGGTGATATTTGCGTGGCCCTTTCATCTGGAGACCAGGTAAGGAACCGTACAGGTGATATTTGCATGGCCCTTTCATCTGGGAACCAGGTAAGGCACCGTACAGGTAATATTTGCGTGGCCCTTTCATCTATGGACCAGGTAAGGCACCGTACAGGTAATATTTGCGTGGCCCTTTCATCTGGGAACCAGGTTAGGCACCGTTCAGGTAATGTTAGTGTAGCCTTTTCATCTGGTGACCAGGTAAAGCACCCTATAGGTAAACTTTGCATGGCCCTTTCCTCTTTGTACTAGGTATGTCACCGTACAGGTAATATCTGAATGGCCCTATTATCTGGAGACAAAAGTAAGGTACCATATACTAGTAGGTAATGTTTGTATGGTTTATAGGTTTTGGGGCCCGGTAAGACCATACAATTTATATTTGTTTGTTTGTTCTTTTTGATTTTTTTCGTCAATGACATTTTTATATACTAGTGTTTAGATTGCTAGTGTCTAGAATATTTCTTTTCTTTTTTTTCAGGGCATTTGCCAGAAAGGAGAAACTGATTGCACAGCAGGAAATGGAGATGTCAATGCATTAAATTCTGGAATTGTTGGAAGTGCCAGCTTTAGTTCATAACAACAACATGAATACTGAACCCTGACTTATGTTATCACGTTCTTTCTCTGAAGTAGAATAACTAGAGGTGGATTGTAGTGTTGAACTGTAGAACTATTCTGTGTTCGCTTATTTATTTGTTTTCTATTCTTCCGTGTTGCATGTTTGAGAATATTTTCTAAAACTGTTTCAAGCATAACATATAGTAACTAGATTCATTACCTATAGTACTTGTAGATATTACCAGTTTATTTTGATACATGTATATTATTTTCAACACCATTCAATTATTATTAAAGCTGAAATACACGTTTTCACTCTTGTTTCCATAGACTTTCATTTCCAGTGTAGTTCAAGTCAGTATATGATTCAAGAATAGCAAGTGTACAGCATTAAAATCATGTATCCCAACATAATACTTGAACGCACTAATGTCGCCAAGAAGCAAGCAATTGATAGAAGTTATTATTGTGTAAATGGTGTAAAGGACAGTAGAATCAAAGGTATTATAGGGATTAGGAATTCGCATTATTGAAAAGGACAGCCTTAAACCCTTTTCAAAGGCTGCACTCAAATCTTTCTTGAGGAATGTAAACCTTTGTTTTCAATTGTTTGGAGAACTCTATGCTTTAATGACTCAAATTTCAACAGAATATATAACTCAATGGCCAATTACGGCATCAGACGGAATTCATACAGCCACTTTCTAAACTCCCATGAACATACCAGCCGAATTTGAAACCAATCCGTTCAGATTTACTTTTAGTTACTTTTAAGCTTTCAGCTCGCGCTTTCAAAGGCTATGTTGCGCATAGACAAATCTAGATCGATTATAGCCGCATCATATGAAATTGCATTTTCCTTTCTAGACCGAGAAGGAAATAATATTTTGGGATGAAACGTCGACATTAGTATCCTGAAATACCGATATATCTGCGTTGTTAGCAGATCTGCTCTTTTTCCATTCCTTTTGGTAGATACAGGTCAGTCATTTGGCTTCATTTTTTGGTCGTGTCCCAATACCCAACTGAAATGTGCGGTATTTCAATAATAAGGTAGAGTTAGGGATTCACATTATGAAATAGACATAATATTCTACATAGGTCTGGTTAGGACCTTTCAGTGGTATCACCACTTCCTTTTTCATGGGCTGCACCTAGTCTTTTTGGAGGAATGTCAACTTATATTTTGAAAAGTTGTGAGAGAGCAAAGAATGCCCTTGGAGAGATGTGTGCTTTCATGAAGAAATTTCAATTGAAAATAACTCAATGACTAATTATAACATCAACATGGGAATCCATACAGTAACTTTGTAAGCTTCAATGAACATACCAGCCGAATTTGAAAGAAATCCATTCAGTTTTAGACGAGATATGGAAACCGACACGATTTCAGCTCGCGCGAAGCGAGGTCGCCTTCAAACCGTTCTGTTTTGACAATTGTAGGTCGATTTTGACCGCATCACGTAACATTGCGTTTTCCTTCCTAGACCAAGAAGGAAATGACATTTTGAAATGAAACTTGGACATTAGTATCCTGAAATACTTATCTATCTCTGCTGTAAACAGATTTACTCTTTTATGAATTTTCGTAAAGCTATAAGCAATTCATTTGGCCCCATTTTTCGGCCATGCCCCAAAACCCCACTGAAATGTGCGGTATTGCAATAATAAGGTAGATTTAGGGATTTACATTATGAGACATAATCTTTTATAGACGTCTGTTGAGTACCTTTCAGTGGTATCGTCACTTCCTTTTTCTATGGTTGCACCTAGTCGTTTCGGAGGAATGTCAACTTATATTTTGAAACGTTGTGCGAGATGTATGCTTTCTTGAAGAAATTTCAATTGAAAATAACTCGATGACTGATTATGACATCAGCATGGGAATTTATACCATAACTTTGTAAGCTTTTATGAACATATCAGCCAAATTTGAAAGAAATCCGTTCAGTTTTAGACGAGATACGGAAACCGACACGATTTCAGCTCGCGCGAAGCGAGGTTGCCTTCAAACCGCTATGTTTCGCATACTATTTATTAGGCAATTCTAGGTCGATTTTGACCGCACCACGCAAAACTGCGTTTTACTTCCTAGACCGAGAATGAAATGATATTTTGAAATGAAACTTGGACATTAGTATCCTGAAATACTGGTCTATTTCTGCTGTTAACAGATTTGCTCTTTGGTGAATTCTCGCAAAGCTACAAGCAATTCATTTGGCCCCATTTTTCGCTCATGCCCTAAAATCTCACTGAAATGTGCGGTATTGCAATGATAAGGTAGATTTAGGGATTTACATTATGAAATGGACATAACCTTTTATATACGTCTGTTGAGAACCTTTCAGTGGTATCATCACTTCCCTTTTCATTGGTTGCACCTCGTCGTTTCGGAGGAATGTCAACTTATATTATGAAACGTGCATTGTGAGAGATGTATGCTTTTATGAAGAAATTTCAATTGAAAATAACTCGATGACTGATTATGACATCAACATGGGTATTCATACCGTAACTTTGTAAGCTTCAATGAGCATACCAGCCAAATTTGAAAGAACTCCATGTAGTTTTAGATGAGATACGGAAACCGACACGATTTCAGCTCGCGCGAAGCGAGGTCGCCTTCAAACCGCTATGTTTAGCATAGACAATTCTAGGTCAATTTTGACTGCATCACGCAAAATTGCGTTTTCCTTTCTAGACCGAGAATGAAATTATATTTTGAGCTGAAACTTAGCTATTAGTATCCTGAAATACTTATCTATCTCTGCTGTAAACAGATTTGCTCTTTGATGAATTTTCGTAAAGCTACAAGCAATTCATTTGGCCCCATTTTTCGGCCATGCCCAAAACCCCCATTGGAATATGCGGTATTGCAATGATAAGGTTGATTTAGGGATTTACACTGTAAAATGGACATAATCTTTTATACACGTCTGTTGAGTACCTTTCAGTGGTACCACCACTTCCTTTTTTATCGGTTGCACCCAATCGTTTTGTAGAAAAGTCAACTTATATTTTGAAAAGTTGTGAGAGATCTATGCAATTGAAAATAACTCAATGACTAATCATGACATCAGCATGAAAATTCATACCGTAACTTTATAAGCTTTTATGAATATACCAGCCAAATTTGAAAGAAATCCGTGTAGGTTTAAGCGAGATACGGAAACCAACACGTTTCAAGCTCCCGCGATGCGAAACCGTCTTCAAACCGCTATGTTTCGCAAAGACAATTCTAGCTCGATTTTGACCGCATCGCCCAAAATTGAGTTTTACTTTCTAAATCGAGAATGAAATGATATTTTAGGATGAAACTTCGACATTAGTATCCTGAAATGCTGATCGTTGTGTGTTGTTAACAAATCTACTCTTCTTCCATTCCTTTTGGTAGATACAGGTCAGTCATTTGGCTTCATTTTTTGGGCATGTCCTAAACCCCACTGAAATGTGCGGTATTGCAATAATAAGGTAGAGTTAGTGATTTACATTATGAAATAGACATAATCCTCTACATAGGTCTGATACCTTTCAATGGTATCACCACTTCCTTTTACAATGGTTATACCGAATCGTTTTGAAGGAAAGTAAAGGTATATTTTAAAGGTTGTGACAGATGTTTGAATGAAGCAAATTTTGATTGAAAATAACTCAATGACTAATTACGACATCAGCACGGGAACTCATACAGTAACTTTGTAAGCTTCAATGAACATATCAGCCAAATCTTAAAGAAATCTGTGCAGTTTTAGACGAGATACGGAACCCGCGGCCGGTACGTTTTAAGCTCGCGTTATGTTCCGAAAGCCCTATGGTCCGAAATCTTTATGTTCCGAAAGCCCTTTGTTCCTTTCTAAAATGCCCCGAATTAAGTATCAAACACATACCCGAATGCTATTTCTACATGTAGCATGTATATAATGTGAAATCTGGAGATGTTTTGAAAAAATCTCCAGATGTTTTCAAAAAATTTCGAGATTTTTTTAAAACATCTACAGATTTTTTCAAAACATCTCGAGATGTTTTTTCAGAATTTTAATTTGAAACTAGTTTTACTAAGGTTGGTCAAAATCTAAATTTCGTCCCGGGGAAGTTTTAATTCACATTCTTCTAGTACGTATGTAATCGTACCCAAACAACCATGCAGTCATGCTCATTCAGCAGCTCAAGAGTTTTTGTGTCAGTCATAGTCAGAGGCATATTAAGGGCACATTCTGTGTATTTGCATATTTGTTCCTGACTTCAAAGACAATGTACAAGAAAGACAATTGAAAACGAATACTAGTAGGTGTAGTTTGACTTTAATAACTGCATTGAGCGAAGAATGTACACATATAAGATACATGTATATATAGTAGGAGTAGTCTTACAGAATTAAATTCAAAACAACAGAATGTACTCTACATACAAGTCACTATTAGAATATTCTATAAGAGGTTTTAGAAACTGATTCTTACAGGTTTTAGAAACTGATTCTTACACGTGTCCCTCAGAACAATATAAATGGACCAAAATAATCAAGAAAGCACATACCGGTACTTAGCTCTACATTTTGTTACTAGAATCCACTTCCAGTTATTCTAATTTTGGAGTAAATTCCTAACAGACTTCACCATTCATGTTGTTGCTATAAACTAACCCTAACACTGTTAAAGTCGGTACTTCGAACCATTCTAGACAGCTTCTCGTCCTTCAAAGGGCCAAAGAACCAAATAATCAAAGGTCCCTAAGAATCACACAAATATTCTTTTCAAGTACCTTAACTAGTTTCTACATAAAAGGGCCACACAAATTATAAATAATATGGTGCCTTACCTGCTCCTCAGATGAAAGACCCACGTCAATATCACCTGTACGGTGCCTTACTTGGTTGAAAAATGAAAGGGCCACGCCAATATCACCTGTACGGTGTCTTACCTAGTCTCCAGATGAAAGGGCCACACAAATATTACCTGTACTGTGCCTTACCTGGTCCCCAGATGAAAGGGCCACGCCAATATCACCTGTATGGTGCCTTACCTGGTCCACAAATGAAAGGGCCACGTAAATATTACCTGTACGGAGACTTACCTGGTTCCCAGATGAAAGGGCGACGCCAATATCACCTGTACAGTGCCTTCCCTAGTCCCGAGATGAAAGGGCCACACAAATATCACCTGTACGGTGCCTTACCTGCTCCCCAGATGAAAGGGCCACGCAAATATCACCTGTACGGTTCCTTACCTGGTCCCCAGATGAAAGGGCCACGCCAATATCACCTGTATGGTGCCTTACCTGGTTCCCAGATGAAAGGGCCACGCAAATATCACCTGTACGGTGCCTTACCTGCTCCCCAGATGAAAGGGCCACGCCAATATTACCTGTACGGTGCCTTACCTTGTTCCCAGATGAAAGGGCCACGCCAATATCACCTGTACAGTGCCTTCCCTAGTCCCCAGATGAAAGGGCCACGCCAATATCACCTGTACGGTGCCTTACCTGGTTCCCAGATGAAAGGGCCACGCAAATATCACCTGTATGGTGCCTTACC
>NW_017803280.1:41695-42114 GCF_001625305.1 Branchiostoma belcheri | reverse complement strand
TCCGAAAGCCCTTTGTTCCTTTCTAAAATGCCCCGAATTAAGTATCAAACACATACCCGAATGCTATTTCTACATGTAGCATGTATATAATGTGAAATCTGGAGATGTTTTTTCAGAATTTTAATTTGAAACTAGTTTTACTAAGGTTGGTCAAAATCTAAATTTCGTCCCGGGGAAGTTTTAATTCACATTCTTCTAGTACGTATGTAATCGTACCCAAACAACCATGCAGTCATGCTCATTCAGCAGCTCAAGAGTTTTTTGTGTCAGTCATAGTCAGAGGCATATTAAGGGCACATTCTGTGTATTTGCATATTTGTTCCTGACTTCAAAAGCAATGTACAAGAAAGACAATTGAAAAACGAATACTAGTAGGTGTAGTTTGACTTTAATAAACTGCATTGAGCGAAGAATGTACA
>NW_017803280.1:30180-41478 GCF_001625305.1 Branchiostoma belcheri | reverse complement strand
CCTGAACGGTGCCTTACTTAGTCCCCAGATGAAAGGGCCACGCCAATATCACCTGTATGGTGCCTTACCTGATTCCCAGATGAAAGGGCCATGCCAGTATCACCTGTACGGTGCCTTACCTGGTCCACAAATGAAAGGGCCACACAAATATTACCTGTAAGGTGCCTTATATGGTCCCCAGACAAAAGGGCCATGCCAATATCACCAGTACGGTGCCTTACCTGGTTCCCAGATGAAAGGGCCATGCCAATATCACCTGTACGGTGCCTTACCTGGTTCCCAGATGAAAGGGCGACGCCAATATTACCCATACGGTGCCTTACCTGCTCCCCAGATGAAAGGGCCACGCCAATATCACCTGTACGGTGCCTTCCCTACTCCCCAGATGAAAGGGCCACGCAAATATTACCTGTACGGTGCCTTACCTGGTTCCCAGACTGAAAGGGCCACGCCAATATCACCTGCACGGTGCCTTACCTGCTCCCCAGATGAAAGGGCCACGCAAATATCACCTGTACAGTGCCTTACCTGGTTCCCAGATGAAAGGGCCACGCAAATATTACCTGTATGGTGCCTTACCTGGTTCCCAGATAAAAGGGCCACGCAAATATTACCTGTACGGTGCCTTACCTGGTCCCCAGATGAAAGGGCCACGCAAATAGCACCTGTACGGTGCTTACCTGGTCCCTACATAATTTATGAAAGGCCCATGGAATTTTCCCGTACGGCGTTTTACTGGTAACGTTATCTAGACCCAAGTCCCTCACGCACTCATTACCTGTAAGGTTTCCAGAGCTAAGAGCCGCACAAATGACTGTTTGTGGCTTATCCACCCAAGTGGAGTGATTATAGCCGTAAAGGTTGACGTTTTTTGCCCCTAAAAGCTGTGGATAAACGCCGGCAGCCCTCCCCACCGCTAGCTATCCCTCACTGCAGCAGCTGGTACCCCGACCAATAGCAGCGTGGAGGTTTTGTAGCTTGCTGAGAAATTGACCAATAGCGGCGTGGCCGTCTTTCGTGGCCGTCCTACCATATTCTAGACCAAGCCATACCTCCGAGTGCCCCTTGTCTTTTAAAAGCATGGAAGCGTACATTTAAATTTTATATAAATCGTCCAAACGAAAAAATCTCCGCATAGATAATATTTTACAACATATTATATAGCCAAAAGTAAATAATGTAGTTTTAATGAATATCTCATACTTGTTTGCATTTAAAATATTCACTAAATTTAAAGAACATTTTGTTCCCGCTACGTTTGTATGCTGTCATTGCATCTCCCCGGTCTTTTAGGAATATTTCATTATATTTAGGGGAATCGTGTAAATTACTTGCACCATTAAGAGCAATTAATGTTGTAGTATAGACAAACAATTCATGGATTGATAAATAATTGATATTTTATATTTGTACTTAAAATAAATTATGGACAAAAAGATGTTTTCAGGTATCTAATGGGTATTGAAAATTAAATTGATGTGGACTCATCCCCTCCACACCTGGCCTATAGTTCTCGTCCATTCAAGATGGCTGTCAACATGAGGCAAAGAGGACCGGCAAATGCCGGCTCCCATTCCAACTCTTACACATCCCTGCAGAACAACGGCGGCATCGATCCAAAATATCACGGAGCTACGGAACAAAAAGCCGCGCTAGGAGAACGGGTTTATGCGCTCATCGCCGTGTTTTTCACCGCAATTTTGCTCGTCGTCTTCATCGCCGCTAAACAGCTCCCAGCTGCACGCACCGATGCCGACACTCCAGCGACCGAGTTTTCGGAGGAGAGGGCGCGGAGGCACCTGGACGCCATCACCGCGTTCGGGCCGAGGGTCGCCGGGACCTACCAGAACGAAGTCCAGACCGTGGGGTACTTGCTGAGGGAGATCGAGAAAATACAGCGAGCGGCCAAGCCTAGTCACAAGATAGAGGTGGATGTACAAAGGCCAACAGGTAGGACTAGGAGCGAAAAATTATTATAAGGTGGCTCGTTGATGTTTTCATCTTATGTTAAGTACTACCATGGAAGTAGAAGGGACCTCCATGGTACTACAGAGGTCTGCTGCTCTGTCCAGCTGCTCCGTGCTGTAACCCAACACCACAGGGTGACTGCCAAAGCACCTGTTACCATGGTGACAGACGTCTGCTCCAGGTCATTGGCTTTGTTTGTTTGAACAAATAGCCAAGGAGGTTAACCTCCTTGAAATAGCTTAAAAGAGGAAACATAGCAAAAACAAATTTCTCCTTCTGCTTACCGTAATCAAAACAAAGGCCCACTGTATCTGTATAGCCGGTATAACCGCCCTTCGGCGTAATGCACCAGTTTCTGTATCTGTATAGCCGGTATACATAACCGCCCTTCGGCAAAACACACCAGCTTCTGTATCTGTATAGCCGGTATAACCGCCTTTCGGTGTAACACACCAGCTTCTGTATCTGTATAGCCGGTATAACCGCCCTTCGGCATAACACACCAGCTTCTGTATCTGTATAGCTGCTATAACCGCCCTTCAGCATAACACACCAGCTTCGCAGGCACACAGTGCAGCAGCAGCTGGCTATATAATAATTTCGCACCGATCGACTTGTTATACCAGACACTTGAACATCTAACTCTAGACATTGTTTAAAGCTATCTAATGACAATGCCCCTACTGTACTTGGTGACAGCAAGTTCCACTCTGCGGTAGTTCTAGGAAAGAATGAATTCTTGAACACCTCAATCCTTGGTTGATAACTCTGGTACTTGAAGGAGCTGGAGCCACAAAATAATCACTCGACTCCAGTCCCCTGGGTCTCAATTTTGCAACATCAACAAAAGAAGACGAAAAAGGAACTGAAAACGATAAACTGATGGTATATCAATTTGAAAATATGATATTTTAGAATGGTCCCTTTTGGATACCCTTGGTTCATTCTTGCATGAAGTTGAATTAGAGAAATTTTATTTTGGACCTTAGTGATCTTGGAATTGTTGGGTGACAGAAATTTAGAATGAAATACTGTATGCCAAATTTGCTTGCATATTTTGCCTTTCTAGTTTCTAGTTGACAAATATCAGGGGGTTTTCTAAACAGGGGAATAAGGGAGCTGCTCCCTTATGTAACCAGCCAGCTCCCTCATACCAATTTCCAAATTGAACCCTTGTGAGTGTTATTCTTATTAAAAAATCCCCCCTCAGTCACTTTATTCCTTGCCATGCTTGCGATCTGCTCCCTCATGCTAAATTTTTCTAGAAAAACCCCTGAATATGCCCATTATAAATGTTTTTTTTTTGCAGGTTACTTTACCCTGGACTTCCTGTCTTCGTTCACGCACTACTATGACAACATCACTAACATTGTGGTGCGTTTGTCGCCCAAGAAGCCGAGTCGACACAGTCTGATGATCAACGCTCACTTTGACTCCACCATGGGAGGGCCAGGTAAAACATGAACATAATTAACCCAAATCATTGTTTTTGTGACTCAGTTAACTGCTGTGCCAAATCAGTTGTTAGGCCACACCAATTTAATTTCTTGGTTAACAGATTTTTCTAGAAAAATAATGGAGCGGGCGGGCAAAAAAAGAATAAAAATAAAAACAGGCCTAGGCATCCTATTATAGCCCAAAATGGTACGATAGGAGCCATGAAGTCCACACCAGGCTGGTTCAAAATTTAAACAATGAATTTTGAACTTTTAATGATACCATTGCATTAAAAGATGGAATAACTGTAACAACTAGGATGAAAAGGACTGTTTTCAACTGTTCAGGGCAAAATATGAGTAGTTTGCAGTTGATTCTAAATTTTTATTTTTATTTGCAAATCAGAAAAAAATGAAGCGGCGAATCCGTTAACCAAGAAATTAAAATGGTGTGGCCTTAACAGATTTTTCTAGAAAAATAAAGGAGCGGGCGGGAGAGAGAAAAAATAAAAACAGGCCTATAGGCATCCTATCATAGCCCAAAATGGTACGATAGGAGCCATGAAGTCAACACACCAGGCTGGTTAAAAATTTAACAATGAATTTTGAACTTTTAATGATACCATTGCATTGAAAAATGGAATAACTGTAACAACTAGGATGAAAAGGACTGTTTTCGACTATTCAGGGAAAAATATGAGCATTTTGCAGTTGATTGTGAATTTAATAATAATTTTTATTTGAAAAAAATGAAGCGGGCAAATCCGTTAACCAAGAAATTAAATTGGTGTGGCCTTAGCTATATATATATAGGTTACGTCTTGTAACATTACCTGAGTTATTTCAGAAGCTTGAGAAGTTGTATGTTTCAATAAATTACACAGTATGTCAGTTCACAAAGCAAACTTACTAGTATTAGAAAATGAAAATATTTGCATGAATGTCTCAATTTGTTTACCTTTTTCAAACAACAAAACAAGAAACTCATATCCAGTTATTGCATCTCTATGGGGGACTGCATGGGGAGGGGGGTCCTGACAACGCTCTACGCTAAATTTTGAGAGCTGGCTACGTATTACGCTGAATTCAGGAAACCTCTCGATTACGCTCTACGATAAATTCCAAGTGGCTAAAACGCATTATGTATAATCAAAACGCAAATTACGCTGTACGCAAAATGCACCAATTATGCTCTACGTTGAATTAGAGTGGTCCGTCTACTCCCTACGTAGAATTAAAACGGCCGATTATGCTCTACGGAAAAAAAAAGGCTTGCAGGCCCCCCTCTATATATACCAGATGCAAAGAATGTCCAGGCTTACGTTTCATCAACCATCCAAAATCTAGTCTACGATTTTGGTTGTAATTTTTTTTGTTCATCTCCCATAGGTGCCAGTGATGATGCAGCTAGCTGTGCCTCCATGTTGGAAGTTCTGCGTGTGCTGTCCCAGGCTGACACCCCGCTCAAAAACTCCATCATCTTTGTCTTAAACGGAGCAGAGGAAAATATCCTCCAGGTACAAAAATCTTGAACGATATCAATACAAATACAGTATATAGTGCTGTGTACTGGTTTGCTAGACCGGTTCCGGACTTGTAAGTAAAAATGTTAAGGTTCAAGTCCATGTCACATACTAGTACCCCTTTTCTTTCCAAACCACCTAAAATCTCCTAAGTTCCATAGATTTCAAATTCTGTGCTGCAAAATGAAGAAAACATTGCCCATGATCGGGCATCGTCAAGTGTCAGCCTCCATGTTATGTGGCCACAGTTTTGCCCATACAACATTGCAAGGTTGCCAACATGCAATTTTGTATATGCCATGGGTTTGGGGACGGACTTACGAGTCCAGAACTGAACCTTATCTGTCCGTCTGTCTGTCCGTTTGTCTGTTGGTCAACAAGATAACTTAAGGACGGCTGGATGGATTGGTTTCATACTTGGTGGGTTGGTAGAGCATGGCTAAAACTGAAAATGATGAGATTTTGGGCACCCTAGTGGCTTCCCCTGGTACTGCAGCACAACTTCCGGTTTCATATCTCGCGATCTGGACATGCCAGGGTCATGAATTTTGGATGATAGGTAGCTCTTGTCCTCGGGAAGAAGTCATGTGAGTTTGGGCCCCCTAGCATCTTGTTTTGGAACTGCAGGACGCTGAACTCTAGTTATTGAATGTTTTTGATGTTCCGTTTTCCCGCAGGCGAGTCACGGTTTCATTACCCAGCATCCCTGGGCAGGCGACATCCGCGCTTTCGTCAACTTGGAGGCGGCCGGTGCCGGGGGGCGGGAGGTCGTGTTTCAAACAGGTGTGTGATTCAAACTGTATTAATCATTAGTATGTCTGTATCTGTATCAGTAACACTGTATAGCCGGTATAACCGCCCTTCGGCATATTATACACACCAGCTTCGACATGTATATTATATAGGTGCAGGTAGATGGTAAGGTGAAAGCAGGGCTCGAAATACTGGGTGCATGTGTACCTGAGTGCACCCAGAATTGGAGCTGTGCACCCAATGTTTTTTCTGTGGGTGCACTGGTGCACCCAAATAATTTTGTAGTATTTTTGTACATATCAAATTATAATATATATTAATAGTACACAGGACATTCCTACCATATAAGTGTCAGAAAAATAATAAAATCTTTGTTTTTTGTACTTAAGATTTCGAAGTTAGCTCCCATTTCAGATTCAAGCTCAGAGGAGGAGCAGTAAGATCTACATGTATAAATAAGTTTTGTTTTATATGGTGCACCCAAAAAATTTTTCTGTACCTAATTTTTTACCTTGGGTGCACCAGTGCACCTATTCCCAAAAATGAATTTCGAGCCCTGTATGGTCACATGTGCATTTAGTCCATCCTGACAGGAATATGCAATAAAGATTCATATCAATTTCATACAATATATGATCATTTTGTGTTCTTTTCTCCCTGAAGGTCCTGACCACCCATGGTTGGTCCGAGCGTACGCAGAGGCAGCGAAGTATCCGTTTGCCTCGGTGACTGCCCAGGAGCTGTTCCAGAGTAACGTCATTCCTTCTGACACGGACTTTCGCATCTACCGCGACTATGGCAACCTACCAGGTTTGTGTTATCTATAAATATATCAGGGCTCGAAATACAGGGTGAGTGCACCTAAATTTGGAGCTGTGCACCCAATTTTTTTCTGCACCCAAATATTTTCGTAGGTTTACGTAATATTATGTAAAGATGTTATTAAATGTATACTTTTATACAGCATATTCTATACATCTTAAAGTGTCAGAAAAAGTTTTTGAAAATCATAGTTATAGTAATTCTCTTCAGAAATGAAACATCATTAGTTTTTGCTGGCATTCTACTTATTTTATTTTATATGGTGCACCCCAAAAAAGTTTGGTGGACCCAATTTTTTAGCGCACTTATTCCCAAAAATGAATTTCAAGCCCTGTATATGGTCATAGAATGTTCAGAGATGACCTACATTTAATTCTGTACATATATAGCAAATTTTAAGGCATCTTTTGGCTCAGCTTGTATTCTGTCTCTAATTTTCAATTACATGTATGACAGTTAATACAAAGAGTAGATCAACTCAAGTTCTATCTGTGATATCTTCTTTCACTTAAGATTTTGCTTTAAAATCAGTTGTCATATCAAATAAACAGCAGTACAATTGATGTTACTGGTACCAGTAAAACATTTTCATGTATGAATTTTTTTTCTAATTGTTGATGACCCTGTACAGGTATTGACATAGCGTACATGGACAATGGATATGTGTATCACCTGAAGTATGACTCACCTGACCAGATCCCTCCTGGCTGCATACAAAGGGCAGGTAATGCTAGCCTTAAGGTTTTTCTTTCTTAGGCCACGCCAATTTAATTTGTTGGTTCTCGGATTTTTCTCAGAAAAATATCAAGCGACAGGGCAAAAAAAATGAAAATAAAAACAGGTCTAGGCATCCTATCATAGCCCCAAATGCTACAATAGGAGCAGTGAAGTAAACACAAAAAGCTGGGTTTTTATTTTTCATTTAAACAATGAATTTTGAAGTTTTAATCAAACCACTGCATTGATAGATGGAAAAACTGTAACAACTAGGAAGGAAAGGACTTTCCTCAACTGTTGGGGGCAAAATATGAGCATATTTCAGTTGATTCAGAACCAGAATGATTATCTTTTTTTTTTTCAAATCAGAAAAAAATGAAGAGGCCAATCCGAGAACCAACGAATTAAATTGGTGTTGCCCTACACTGATACACACGTACCTGCAGTGACTGTATACTCTTATATGACCAGTGCACATACTAACCCTGCCCCCTTGCATCAAAATGAAAATATGGGGCAAGGGAACAAGAGAAAGTATATCATGAAAGTTCATCCGTGTTGGTACATTTGTACTTACATGTTTAAAGTTAAAACTTTAGATCCAACACAAAGAAGTTCTCTCACCTAGAGCTTTTGACTAGTCACAAGATTGATAAGACACTAAGTAAAGAGACTCTTTTTGTACAACCAAGTCTTTTATTCATCTGACGTAGATATGTGAATACTGTATTGTACACTTGGAGGACCCACATCAGCAAATGAGGACCTGTATATACGCCTACTCATCTGTCGCAAGCGACAGGAGATTCCAAGAGATTGTACACTTGGGAATGCATCTATAGCAGTGACACCTGTGCTGCAATGCAACGTGAACCAGTCAGAATTGCCCTGAGGAAGGTGACTGACGGTCATCGAAACGTCGGCTGAATAAAAGACTTGGTTGTGTAAAAAGAGTCTCTTTACTCAAGGATAATTATTGCTTTGCAGTCATTTTGAATACAGAAAATTGAAAAACTGCTGACAGACACTTTGTAAAACCGTTGTCTTGCCTGCAACTTTCTCTTTCCTGGACCATCCCTAAGTATTCAAAATTCTTCAGATTTGTAAAATGTGGCTTATATTTTCCATTGTTCTATTCACAGGTGAAAATCTGCTGTCCATTGTCCAGCACCTGGTCAATTCTCCCTACCTGGCCTACCCAGGGGAGTATCGCCATGGCAAAACTGTGTTCTTTGACGTGATTGGTCAGTTCATGGTGGTGTACCCTCACCATGTGGCCATCATCATCAACTGCCTGGCTGTTCTGTTTACCCTGGTGTATTTTGGGTACAAGCTGAAGCCAAGCAGGACTGGAGGTATGATTCTGTCCTTGCTTTGTTTGTTTCGCATAACCGGTAAACCACCTTTAGGCGTAACACACCAGTGTTACACAATGTACATACATGTAAAAGCTGAAGCCAAGTAGGACTGGAGGTATTTTGTTTGTTTGTTTCGCATAACCGGTAAACCACCTTTAGGCGTAACACACCAGTGTTACACATGTACATACATGTACAAGCTGAAGCCAAGTAGGACTGGAGGTATTTTGTTTGTTTGTTTCGCATAACCGGTAAACCACCTTTAGGTGTAACACACCAGTGTTATACATGTACAAGCTGCGTAACTGTAAGGTTTGAACCACTCACACCAAGAAGGTCCCCTACCCTTTTTGATACATGTAAGTGCGGTGGGTTCTTTAATGTGTGTGGGGTGTGGCTCTCCCCAAACACGGGACCTCCATTGAACGTCCTATCCGAGGGACGTTCCTAACCGAAGCTAGGTACTCTTTTCTACCTGAGTGAAGTGAGGAAAGTTGTGTTAAGTGCCTTTCCCAAGGGGACAAGATCAGTGATGTGGGCAGGATTCGAACCCACGACCTCTTGGGTGTGAGCCGAACACGCTACCGACTGCGCCACATGACCCCACTTTACTCAAGACTGCAAAAATTTTGATTTATTTGTTCTCAGATTTTTTGCAGAAAATCAATAAAGTGGGTTGTCAAAAAAATTAAAATAAAAACAGGACTAAAAGTATCCTGTAAGAGCCCCAAATGGTTTAGAATTCAAATATTAATAATGAATTGATAAATTTGTTTGTTGAAAAAACTGTTAGTTTCAGGAAGGAAGACAAAGAAGAAAAGGATTTTTTTTTCTGGTATCAAATACAAAATTTGCACCCAAACTTGAAGTTTTGCTGTCGTCCTAATGTTATTCTTGAATGGAGCCAATGAAGTACAACTGTTACAATAGCTATTGTAAGTGTAGCAATGTTAAATTTGCTGTTCACCTAAATGCAGGCTCATCAGGATTGCTGTACCTGAGACAGCTATTCTGTGCTGTCCTGGTGCTGATCTTGGGCTGGATCACAGCTGTTCTCACAGTGATAGCTGTCGCCTTCTTTATGACAAGGCAAGATCTTTCATTGTATTGAAATTGCTTGCAGACTCTCAGGTTCATTTTTAAACAAAATTCTGCATTTTAAAACAGAATAAGCTCTAGAGATGTAACATTTGTGTCCATAACATCACCAGGGTCCATAATATCACCTGAGAAACAGTGTGCTTAAAGATATTTTTACTGCAACATGCTCTAGGTATGTACATTTGATGTGTGAAGGAGTGCATACCAAAAGTATGTTGCAGTAAAAATATCTTTAAGCACACTGTTTCTCAGGTGATATTATGGACCCTGGTGATATTATGGACACAGATGTTAAGCTGTAATGTTAGTTCTTTCAGATTTGACTGCCAATGTTTCAGTAGTACATTGTACATGTACTTTTGCTACCTTCTCTCAATAGTACTAGATAGTATTATTATTATTATTATTAGTATTATTATTATTAATAGTAACTCAGTAACTGATGCAGTCTACTTCTTGCCACTAGGTGGCACTGCAGCAAGAAGACTGCAGTCCTAAGCATGACTTACATGTAGCTTGTATCCCCCCCTTATCACAGTTCATAAGTGAAGAACAGAGAAGAATTTATACCGTTTTGATGCAAATTTTAGATTATCTAAGATTAATATGTGATGGTTTTTTATTGTTTTTTTATTGTCCAAACAGTACCCGTGCACTCGCAGCCTTTATACGGCTGAATTGATGCAGGGTATCACATAATCAATATAAATCACAACAATCAAATAATAATACACATGATACATATATTTGTTCCGCAAATTTTTGTGGAACTGTCGCAAGGGTCTGTGCGGCTGCCATTCGGCGCCACAATGTGACCTCAATACGACTTTCCCCAACCGAAGTTAGGTACCCGTTCACACCTGGGTGGAGTGAGGAAATTTGACTGTGTAAAGTGCCTTTCCCAAGGGCACAACGTCGGGCGCATGTTCAGACATGTCCCGGGTACGACCCGGAATCGAACCCGGGTCTCCCCGCTTCATAGTCGAATGCTCTAACCACTACACCACCCAACGCCACCAATGAATGTCTGTATTTATCTATTTTTTCAGGCTGGAGCGATACATGACATGGTACACACACACAGAGCTGATTGTGGGCTTATACGTGTGTCCAGCTCTCCTGGTACAAGTCCTCCTACACAGGGCAGCCAAAAAGTACTTTTACAAGGTAGATATGTTCTTCTGTTCATTGACCACTTTACAGTTTACTGGAGAATTTGGGAAATTGTTGTCTCTAATGTTCAAACTCCCCTGTTTCCCAATAACCTTGACCCGCATTAGAACATAGGGACATTAGAACATAGGGGCATCAGAACATAGGGACATTAGAACATAGGGGCATCAGAACATAGGGACATTAGAACATAGGGGCATTAGAACAAAGGGGCATTAGAACATACATGTAGGGGCATCAGAACATAGGGACATTAGAACATAGGGACATCAGAACATAGGGGCATCAGAACATAGGGACATTAGAACATAGGGGCATTAGAACATAGGGACATTAGAACATACATGTAGGGGCATCAGAACATAGGTACATTGGAACATAGGGGCATCAGAACAAAGGGACATCAGAACATATGGGCATCAGAACATAGGGGTACTAGAACATAGG
>NW_017803280.1:8960-30160 GCF_001625305.1 Branchiostoma belcheri | reverse complement strand
AGGGGCATCAGAACATAGGGACATTAGAACATAGGGGCATCAGAACATAGGGACATTAGAACATACATGTAGGGGCATTAGAACATAGGGGCATCAGAACATAGGGGCATCAGAACATAGGGGCATCAGAACATAGGGGCGTCAGAACATAGGGGCATCAGAACATAGGGGCGTCAGAACATAGGGGCATTAAAACATGGGGCTGTTGTGGGAAAGAGTATGGTATCTAAACACACACCTGTCCAGTACATGTGAACTAGTCCCCTGCTGTATAGTGCTTTCACAAATGTTTGGTCCATTAGAACTATAGAAAAGGCCTGGCTTATGCACAATCATGTACGCTATGCATCTTTCCTTTTATGTGAAACCTGATTCAGTGTGATTTCCTGCTCTGTTGTCAGAATATAAAAGACTGCTGGGTGCTGGAGGAGCTGGTGTTTGACTCCGTGCTGCTGTTTTGGGTCAGTCTGCTGGGGATCATGACGTATCGCGGGGTCTGCTCTGCCTACTACACCCTGCTGTGGCTAGTCTGTCCACTACTGGTCAGGGTCACACTCATGAGGCCTGCCCGGAAGCAGCAAGGATACTCTAAAGGTTTGTTGCTTCTGGGCTGGAAGTATTGTTTTAGGGGGAGTTTGTATGTTTGGATTCCAGATACTGTATCAGGCCACATGACATACAGGCCTGCCCTGAAGCAACAAGGATACTCCAAAGGTTTGTTGCTTCTGGGCTGGAAGTATTGTTTTGAGTGGCACTGGTTTAGGGAGAGTTTGTATGGGAATCATGACATATCACGGGGTATACTCTGCTGTGGCTTGTCTGTCCACTACTGGTCAGGGTCACCCTCATGAGGCATGCCCGGAAGCAGCAAGGATACTCCAAAGGTTTGTTACTTCTGGGCTGGAAGTATTGTTTTGGTGGGAGTTTGTATGTTTGGATTCCAGACACTGCATCAGGCCACATGACATACAGGCCTGCCCTGAAGCAGCAAGGATACTCCAAACGTTTGTTGCTTCTGGGCTGGAAGTATTGTTTTAGGGGGAGTTTGTATGTTTGGATTCCTGACACTGTATGATAAAGGTCTGACATTCATTTAACTGTTATCTAACCTCCTCCCACAGACCGTGACTCCTTCATGCTGTACCACCTGCTGGGCGTGTCTGTTCCCATGGTGATGACGGTGTACGGCGTCTGGCACGTCTTCGTCCTCTTCATCCCCATCATGGGCCGCTCCGGGTCAGAGGTCGCGCCCGACTTTGTCGTGGCCAGCCTCGCTGTGCTCTCAACAATTGTGTTATCCTGTTATCTAGTGAGTCTAATTATGATTTACTGTAAGTCGCTTTCTTTAGGATAGCAAAATTTTACAGAAAGAAAATGACATGTTCACAAAACTTAATTTTCACAATTATGGTGGCAAGTGCAGTGAGTTGCACAATTTAGGTACCCCATATACATGTATAGCTCAAAATACCTTTTGTACATGTATCTTACCTTTCATACGAAATTAGAAATTTTGTTTGTAACATTTGAGAAAAGAGCTACAGTAACTGTTTCCCTATACTTGATTGTTGATTTGATTATATGGATGACATCCTCTGGGTACCCCAAAACTGATGCGAGCGTGCAAATAAAAAAAGCTTGGCAAAAAAAAAGGTGCTTTCATTATGAAACCTAGTGGACATGAAGGTTGAACAAATGACACAGAGTACGGTATGGCGGATAATCTACTCTTCAATATCATCATTCTCTTTTACTTTTTCGTCTTTTTCGTTTTGATTTTGGCATTCTACGACATTTGTATCGTTTTCCAATATTTTTCTTGCAACTGACGGTACATGTATATATTTGCTCATTTTGCAACTGTTTTGTACGATTTACAGTATGGTTGAAAACCTTTTTTTTTAAATGGCCGAAAATTCATGCATGCAGGGATGTCATCCATATAATCAAATCAACATGGCCTTACCTCAAAGGACATTGTGTTCCAACACTGGGCATACCACATTTTGACAGGATAGAAGACAAATATTACAAAGATTATCAATGGAAATCTTTTTCTCTTTCACAGCTGAGTATAGTTTACATCAGTAAGTCGGTGAAGAGGTTGACCTTTGGCCTGGGAGCCGCCATTGTTGTGACCTTTGCCCTGGCCTTCAGTAGTTACGGGTTTCCTTATTCCGGTAACAGGGACAACCCTACCCCCAAACGGCTCATATTGCAGGTATGTATCATACATTCAGGGGTGCCAGAGTATACAGTGCAATTTTACGGAATACAGTGCAATCATATAGTGCAATTTTGCGGAATACAGTGCAATTTTACTAGTGACATTGAATGACGTAACCTGGACCCGGTTTTCCAGGATATTTCTGTGTTTTTTTTAACCATTCTCGTAGATAGACCTTTAGTCAAATCACTACGTAGTACACACAGGGCATGTTACTGCACAGGAATCATTTCAAATTCGCTCGAAAAAGACAGAAATATGTGAGTCAGCGGCGTCCGCCATCTTGAAACTCAAGGGAAAGCAGGGTCCAAGTCATGTGATTCAACGTCACTAGTAAAATTGCACTGTATTCTAATACAATTGCACTGTATTCTGTAAAATTGCACTGTATTCTAATACGATTGCACTGTATTCAGTAAACTTGCACTGTATACTAGTAAACTTGCACTGTATTCCGTAAAATTGCACTGCCAGACACATATGCAACGACGTCACGTTACAAGAGTAGACGGGTCCATTCCGTGAACAAAGTGAATGGAGTCAACCGAAAATTTGGGGTAAGTCTCACTTGGAAGTTAAAGCCTAGTCTTTATTTCATTATATACATGTAGTTACATTTATTTAGCAATATATATCTGTAATGCCCTAGTAATTTCTCCCATCTCCAGCACTACTGTAGAACGACCCACGAGGTAACAGGAGAAGTCAGCCGCCATGACTGTTGGATCGGACTCATCAGTATGGACTACACAGGGCTGACCTACCTGACTCCTGAGGTCTGTATCTGTATCTGTATAGCTGGTATAATCACACTTTGGCATAACACACCAGCTTAACAGGCACGCGGCACGGCGGCTGCTGGCTACATCACACCGAACAATGTGTTACACCTTACCCTTGAACATCTAACTCTAAACATTGTTTAAGCTATCTAATGACAATACCCCTACTGTATTTGGTGACAGTGAGTTCCACTCTGCGATAGTTCTAGGAAAGAACAAATTTTTGAACACCTCAATCCTTGGTTCACTTGATAACTCTGGTACTTGAAGGCATGGCTATAAAAAATTGTTCTCTTCTGGGCTGGTATTAGGTACTTAGTGGTTGGGGTGTCCACCAGTTTATTAGTCATTTTGTACATCATGCATAGTCTGGAAATTTTTCTTCTGTCTTCCAGTGACACCCACTGTAGGTATCTTTTTATTTCATTTCAGGTCCCAGAGTTTCAGCAGGCTGTGAACTGGCCATGTGAAGGGCCGTACTGTGGGGTACCCTACATCTTCCCTGTCATGTCCTTTATCAGGTTTGTTTGTTTGTTTGTTTGTTTGTTTGTTTGTGGAATCTCCAATTAGTGACATACATTTGTAACACGCTACTACTCTTCCTGGAGTCCTGCCATGACACACATTATAAAATACAAACATCATATTATACAACATGTGCATGTAACTACTATTTACATCCACTTCTAACTACTATCAAAGAAAACTGTTTTGTCAACATTAAAGAGCATTACATACATACAATAAGATTATATTAATTACATCAATTACTAACAATATTACATTATACATAGGTTATACTTTTAGACTTTTGTTCAACACAAACTGTTGATCACCTCAAATTTTGTCGCACATCCAACAAATTTTACCTGCACCACTCAGACTTTGAAATGTATGGATCGTACTTAGTCTAACAACTGTTCAAAAACCATTGACATTCAGTTGTTACAGTTATCCTATGTTGTTATACAACAAAGAAAAATCTGCACACACCTACTATAAACCAAATATATGGTCCAGTGCAGGTAGACATCAGAAATACCTGAGTGTACAGCTCCAATTTTTCGTACCTAAATTGTTAGCAACGAGGCTTCAATCCTGCATCGAGCCGGATCAATCCGAACAATTTTATCCTAGTAGAAATGGGGCCTAAGGTGCATGCACCCAGTATTTGGAGCCTTGATCTGCATGTGAAGTTTTCTTTTTGCAGTTTGAACTTCTTGTTGTTGTTTAATATGCACAGGTCCAGGTCGATAAACCACATCCCAGCCAATGAGCTCCCAGCACTAGAGAACCCGGGAACCATGAAGCTGGTTTCCCGGGAAACACACGGCGGCCGGACCAGACTGCAGTTTGAAGTCATAGGTTTGTACTTCAACTTCAACTTACGTTTTCACTTCAGTGTACTGTTAGTAGCAGTTTTCTTTTCTTAATATTCTAGCATTATCAAATGCTGCTGTCATTTCTTCATCAAAGTGCTTGAGATGAGTGCTTTTTTTCAATATATTGCTTTTAAGGCAATATGGCTTCCCTATATAACATTAGCCTCCATTTGTACTACATGTAAATTAAATTTTTCTGCAAAAAATCTTTCCTGAAACTTGAATGTGAAAACAAATTACAAGTGCATAACAAAGTTATCACTGAGTACAAGTTAGCACTAATGGTTTAAGACAAATTACCCAGTATCTTAGATACTAAGTAGATATATATCGTTTTATTGTTTATTACTGCAAATTTAACCCTCTCCCTGTTGCCTAATCACATCACAATACAACTTTGGTCCCTAAAGGTTGCCTTGGCATACTGATGGTTAAAGCCACATGACATGTCTGTCCTGTACAGGTCCCAGTCACATGACGCTGTACATCTCACCCAAGCCCCATGTGTACATGGTGGGCTGGTCGTTTGGTGAGGTGCCGCCCCCCACGTCAGGCCTGAACGGCAGACAACACTACTTCGTGCTGTATGGCAGGGGGTACACAGCACACCCCTGGCACATGTATCTGGAGTTTACGGTAAGAAGACAACAAGACTACTGTCTAGGGTCGTATGGCATTAAAAGTGGTAGGGTGTTCGGCCCAGACTCAAGAGGTCGAGGGTTCAAATCCTGCCCGATGTCACAGATCTTGAGCCCTTGGGAAAGGCACTCTACAGGACTTTCCTCACCTCACTCAGGTGTAAACGAGTATCTAGCTAGCTATAGGGACGTCCCTCAGATAGGACGTTAAATGGAGGTCCCGTGTTTGGGAGAGCCCACGCACATTAAAGAACCCACCACACTCCCGTTGTGAGTGGTTCAAACCTTACAGTCTGGTCTCTGGGTTGACATCTTTGAAGAGGTGATAGTCATTCTGTTATGTTAATCCTTCCACAGATGTGGTAAATCTTCATTAAAAAAAAAATACAGAAAGTATCTCTTTTGACAGACTGCAAAATATTCAATGAAATAAAGGACAAACTATGTAATTTCAGTTTTGGGCACTTTTAACCCAAAAGCCTATTTTGCAAAAGGTGATTCATTGGTTCCTACCAGTCCCACACACATACAATGTAGGGGTGTTATTTGACCCAAATCCATGCTCAGGTTTGATGCCTGCCTATTCCACCAAGGGCAGGGCTCAAAATTCATTTTTGGGAATAGGTGCACTGGTGCACCCAACCTAAAAAAAAATACATGTAGGTGCACAAAAAAGTTTTTGGGTGCACCATATGAAACAAAACCTAATTACAGATCTTCTGAGCTTGAATGTGAAATAGGAGCTAACTTCAAAATCTTACAAATCAAGAACATTGTACTGCAACAAAGATTTTATTTTTCTGATAGTATTAATAGATACCAAGAATATCCTGTATACTATACATTCAATATGTACAAAAATAGCTACCAAAATATTTGGGTGCACTGGTGCACCCACAGAAAAAAATTGGGTGCACAGCTCCAAATTTGGGTGCACTAAGGTGCACATGCACCCAGTATTTCGAGCCCTGAAGAGGATGCGGTGATATAGTGCGGGGATTTTGGCTTGAAAGGCACCAAAACTCAAAATACTTTACTTATCCTTTTAGTTTTTTAGTTTTGTGATTGTTAACATGTAAGAATATCCATAATTCTTATTTTTTTCTTCTTTTCCATTGGTTGATCATCATCACTGACTTGTATTTCAGACTGCCATGAAAGACCCAGAAGCACTAGTAGAGGTGGCCATGTCCACCCACCATTTTGATGACCTTGGAGTGAACACCGATGACCTTGTGCGCCTGCACAACAGCATGCCTGAATGGGTCCACACCAAAGGATGGGCCTCCAACTACAATCAGTGGACATATTGAGGAAAATGTCCACCTTTTTCATATACTTTTTTTCACAATGTGAAATACTTGACTTGTTTAATGGACTTTTACACAACAAAAAAAAAAAATTAACAAAAGAACCAATACAAGATGTAAGTAATGATTAAAGCATGTTTTTGTGAGGTCCAATGTGAAAATGTTTCTCAACTTTCTGTCAGTGACCAGCTTTTCAAAGTCAGTGACTTTTTGATATACTTACTAATGTACACTTTTCTACAAATTCCAATGACTTTTGTGTAGAAATACGCAAATTTTTACCACAATTATTAACCCTCCCCTTGCTACAATCCCATCTATGCACCCAAGTTTATATGAATTATAATAGTAGAAACTAGTAAGGAGAGGGTTTAAGGACCATTTGGTCAATTTTTTTACAAATCTTTTCATCACATCCGTTGTGTGTTGCCCATATTGATGAAAGATCAAATCAAATTGTAAGAGAAATTGTAAACAATTTTGGAGAAATGTGCAATAACAATTTTTTTTTTACAAAAATGAGAGCTGTTGACATTAGGAACTTTTACTTTGTGATGAATTTCAATCTACACATATGAAGTATGTAGGAGGATCATGTTGGTAATAAACCAATTAGCAGTTTAGCCAATAAGAGAACAGCAATTAGAGGTTCGACCAATGAGACAGCGGCTGCATGTCCGTCAAATAGTTGCATTTTTATGTTTTTATTTTGCATTTTGAGGGAGGTTGGCATGGCTAAGGGTTATGTCTCTGATGCAAAATTAACCTTCTTCCCACCACCTAACCTGTAACAAACACAAAACTGATGCCATAAGGCAACCTTAGCAGGAAGAAGGTTAAAGCCTCGGTCACAACCCGCCGTACGTGCTTCTTCGTGCTGTCTACGTGCAAAAACGTGGGCAAATGCCAAACGCAGGGCATCCGTGCGTGGTGAGTACCATCTCCGTACGGAATCCTACGGATTTGGGAGCACGCAGACACGCCGTAGAACTTTAAGTGCATGTAAAACTTTTCTACGTGCGGTCTGCGGATTCACCACCCGTGCGTGCGAGTCGAGCGACTCACGTGCCCCGTACGTGCCGTGCGGAAGAAGCACGTGTGAGTACGGCCTCCTTACAGTAAAGTTGCAATCGCACAGAGATCGTACGTTGTAAGCACGTACAACTCACCACTAGCGAAACGTACGATGCTCGCAACCGCTCACGACCAGACTTGGCGTGCAGACCACAGTCTTACACTTTGTGCAACCGTGCGAGTGATGTGCGAGTGACGTGCGTAGACACCACTCCTTCCCCACGTTTTCAGAAAAAACGTGGCAGACGTAGCCTCCCAAAAGACGTACGGACAAAAAGCACGTACGGCGGGTTGTGACCGTCGCTTAAATGTTGGATTGTGATTTAAGTTAAATCAATGATGACTGAAACATTTCAGATCTCAGGTGATGTACATTAATATGTAAACATGCATATTGCAGATACACAGGCATTATGTAATGTGATTATTTCTCATTTTTCCACCATACCACTTCTCATTTGTATAATACCACATCATTTTTTTCCCGTGGCAGTGCCACATCCATGGATGAAACTACTGTAATTCCTTTTTTTTTTTTTCACTGTACTTTTATGTTCACTGATTTTCACTGTCACTTCTCTACCGTGAACTTATCATTACAGTTAACAAATAATTCCTGGACTTTCTTTTTCCTGCACCTGTCACAACCCTGAATATATAGTTCAGTGAACGTGTCAATTTTTCTCAGACCGTGAAATTTTGCTACCGTGAACATTAAATGAATTACAGTAATTGCAAAGTAAATAGAAAAATGTGGTGCATGCACATCATTTTAACATTGTACTCATCCTATTTCAGCTTCAGTTCGCTCCTCTGGTTGCAAATCCGTGCAGAATAGTCTTGCACCAGTCCCCATTTAAATATTTGTCCCTAATAATTATTTTGGGTGGTAGAGATTGAACTTCACAGTGCCTGTTCGAACGGGGTCGGCCCTATGTTACGACAGCCCTATGTTACGACAGCCCTATGTTACGACAGCCCTATGTTACGACAGCCCTATGTTACGACAGCCCTATGTTTTGATGCCCCCTTTTTTCAACGCGATCATGGCTATGTTCAGACACCAAATGATAAATTGTAAATGTATTGAGTGTAATGATCTCGAAGGAAATTTTCACGTAATATATTGTCACTTAAAGAAAAACATCAATACTATTCTTCATGGGAATATTTCAACTTTACGCTCTAACTTAATTGACCTTCTAAATTAGGTATGCGACATTAACATCTAGCCCGAGTCTAAAACATAAACAAAAACAAACAACGCAGACCTAGTCGGGTAGGTAGGGTTCTCCATTGCTCGGTAATCGTTATAGATAAGCAAATAGTTTCGTATTTGCCGAAACACCCGTGGATTGTAGTATTTTCAGGCGTGGTAAAGTTGGTAGGCCAGCGAAGCGTTCTTGGTATTAGTCCGCGGGCAAGGGTGATGCGGTTTTGTCGCCTGATGACCCAAATAGCTTCGTTCTATATACAATTTCAATGAATTTGCGTCACTGGAGATTGCGGAAAACGTATCACAACAACCTATACTTTTTTCGTTTTTTATCAGCTAGCCGTTACCCAGAGAAACTTCGTTCAGGACGCCGTCCCTGCCTGTCCGACACCGTCCCAGCCCGGCCTTAGGCTCGCGAGATTTGACAAAAAAGCTCGAGATTTTTAGGCTAAATCTTGAGCTCTTTCGATTGTCAACGAGGCATAAAGAAAAGTTTTTTTTCTCTATTAGAGTTTAGAGTTTCTATTTCCTCTCCTGCGTTACATAACATAGGACTGTCGTAACATAGGGCTGTCGTAACATAGGGCTGTCGTAACATAGGGCTGTCGTAACATAGGGCTGTCGTAACATAGGGCTGTCGTAACATAGGGCTGTCGTAACATAGGGTATGAACCGTTCGAACCCTGTCAGGCCACACCATCTTAATTTGTTGGTTCTCGGATTCGCCTCTTCATTTTTTTCTGATTTGCAAAAAAAAAAAGATTCTGGTTCTGAATCAACTCAAAAATGCTCATATTTTGCTCCCAACAGTTGAGGAAAGTCCTTTTTTATCTTCCTAGTTGTTACAGTTTTTCCATCTATCAATGCAGTGGTTTGATTAAAAGTTCAAAATTCGTTGTTTAAATATTAACCCAGACTTTAATATTAGGTGTTGAATTCATGACTCCAATTGTTGTATTTGGGGCTATAATAGGATGCCTAGACCTGTTTCTATTTTTATTTTTTTTGCCCTGTTGCTTCATATTTTTTCTTAAAAAATCCAAGAACCAACAAATTAAATTGGCCTTACCATGCTGCTACAGTATTGTTTAACACAGATCCAATTTGAGCTCTCACTTACATGTTAGATGAATGCCATTCTAATTTGAATGCCAATCTGCCCTCTGTGAAAAAAACCCGGGTACCAGAGTATTTTAAACGAAACTAGTCAAAGGAGGCTGAATTTTCTTTGAGTGGTGTATAATACCAGCTGTATAATGCTTCATGCCAAATAGATGCAATGGACCTATACCATTATTACGTCACAGTTTGTTTACCGCAATGAATGCCGGTCAATCAACGTTTATATTGTACAGGGGTGCGTAGTGCAGTGTGTGTTTGTGTAGCGTTAGCCTAATATAAGGCTTTTAATACAGTACTACTTTCGTCTAATGTCACAATTAAATCACCCATGCGGCATGTAACGCTGTGTCAACACAACTAGACACAGCAAAAATCAGACATACCTTACTTTGAAAACGTTGAAATGATCTTTATTCTTTAACTGACCGTTCTAGAATGTTCTTTAGAACATGTAAACAAACTGTGACGTAATAATGGTATAGGTCCATTGCTCGCTTACTCATGCATTAGAGTATGGGATATCAGTGGTGCTAAGAGAAACCTTTGCTAACACTTCATCTACCTCTGCAACTTTTTCTATACTTCCAAAATTGGAATGATAGTTGAAAATAATTCCTAGAACAAGCATGGTATTTTAGGGCACAAATATGACACAAAACCTGTTACCTAGAAATCATTGCTCTGAGCCTTTCAACCATTTGATACGCTTTCTATAGTCTTGAATAAGTACAATTTTTGTGGTGTATTTATAATTAATAAGTGAATGGTAAGTTTTGGCAAGGAAAGGTAGTTATAATACAAGGCAAAGTCATGTTGTTGAGGTGCAGTATTAAAAAGTTGTGAAAACAATTTATTTATAAACAATAATTGTTGTTTGAAGGTTGCACAGTTTATAACAGGTGTTATAAATGTTATGATACTTATTGGAAATCCAGTTTTTAAAGATATAAATGAACAAATGAGTGATGATGTTACCAGTATTAAATTTTCTCAAGTTTATAGACTTTAATTATCAGTGGTGCGTTTCATAAGATTCATTACAGATGTGGCTTTAGAAAAAATGTACAGTGTATAATTTGAAGAATGACTTCTGTACAGTAGAGAATGCACAAGGCTTTGTTGTTTTTTTAATATACCAATGAGGCATGTGGAGCTAAGTGGGTAGGTGGGTGGGTTAGTGAGTGAGTGAGTGAGTGAGTGAGTGAGTTAGAGTGAATGAATGAATGAGAGTGCAAATGTGAGTGAATGAGAGTGCATACAATTTATGTGAGTGAGAGTGCATATATATGTGAGTGAGTGAGAGTGCATGTGAGTGATCTGGGGAAATGACAGTGGTTACACATTCTGTACACATATAGGTGATACAGTAACTGTACAAGATCGATTGAGGCAGATACAGGGTAGCTAGTGTGCCTGGAAGTACATTTTGCTAAAGTGAAGACTTGGAAGTGAAGTAAAAATGACAGAGAAGATTTCCATGCAGAAAGTTTAAATTTTCACTATTAGGTTTCTCAATAAAAATAATACGCTTTTAGAGCAAGACAAAAACACAACACGACAGACTTACACTGAAGCAGTACCAGCATCCCATCAGGTTCAACACCTGCAGGTTCTGACATACCGTGGAGACCGTTACCAGGTCGGAACTATGGAGGCAGGAGTTGTGTGACAGTCTCAAGAACTGCAGGTTCTTTGTTTTCTGCAGATCCGAGATCGAGCATATTCCCTCCCGCCCAAATGACAAATCAAGCCGGAGCAGGTCTGATTTAAATGGCTTAAATGCCTGTGCATAGCTTCCCACTGCCTTCTCATATGTTACAAATGGACTCCCACTGATACAGTAGGAGTGAAGAGTGGGCTGGGGATCCCCCTGCTTCATAGAGCCTGTCAGCAGGTTAAACACAGAGGATGCCACTTCAGAGTTCTCAAACCCGTAACAGACCAGCTCCTTAAGGTTACTTGCCGAGACAGCTGCTTGGTCTTCTTCAAGAACGTTGTATGTCCTGCACGCCACGTTGGAAAGCTGCACATTGCCTAGCAAGTAGATCCTTTCCAGGGCTGGACAGAACGTCAGGACCCCAAACAGGTCCTGGTGGACTTCAAATGGGTAGACCTGCTTCACGACTTTTAAGTTCTTCAGTGTTTCCCTACATTGCTGGCTGAGGAATGATGGCCGGAAACCCCCCTCGACGTCCCAGGCAAGACAGCGCAGTTCTTTGGTAGCTGATAGGATTTTTGAGAGGCATTTTGTGGTGACCTGACAGTGAGACAGGTCCTGAGTGCCAGGAGGCTCACACATCGTGAGAACACCTCGAGGGCCGTGGAGTGTAACCAATAGCAACCATGGAGACTGAGATGTTGTATGTTCAGTGCTTGGTGACTGATGACATCCTTAAGAAGGTCGTCTGACAACCTGTAACAAGACTGCAACTCTGTATACCTGGGAACGACAAGAAATTTGAAAACAATGTTATAACTCCAAAAGAGTAGTGGGTTGTAACTTGTTGGAAAAAGGAGCTAGCTCGAGTCCAGTCTGATTGGCGGAAAAAGCAGTCCAGTCCGATTTGGGGGTGGAAAAAGCAGTCTGGTGGTTTCTACGAAAAGACTACGAAAGACCATAGGTACAATTTTTTCTTGTGTGTGTACTGCTAGTTTTCCGCCAATCGGACTGGACTCCTTTTTCCAACAACCCAAGAGCAGTGCATTATATGATAGAGGGAAGAGTTTCAAATCTATCCTTTTTGTGAAGGTTATGATACTATCGGACACAACAGATGTAGAACAGGTTTAATTGACTTTTACAGTTCGTTACTTATATAATGTTTATTGTTTAATTTTTTTTTTTTTAACAACTCAATGCAACTGACTACTTTAGCCGGCTGCCCACCCGTGGGTGACAGTGAGCTATTCTTCCAGTAGAGGGTAGAGCACATAAAAAAATTACATTACATACATAAAGTTACATTACCATCTAGTTATTTATAAGAGACAAATGTGTCAAAAAATGTGGTGCCCCCCTCCCCATCCAAAACGTTACATCTGCTATACAAATGTGAACAGCGGGAGTCCACAGACTCACTGAGTTTTAAGGCCTGGGAAAGAAACTACCTCCCCGCGGCCGGAATCTCTTGGCCAATCTTTTTTGCCGACTTCTACAATCCGTATAATTCCCGTAGAAAGGCCTGGTGGAGGCTAAGTAAGACTGCCTGTAACTAACTGAAGGAGCTTGATCCTTGCCGGTAACTGTAAGAAAGAAGCCTCACCTCCAAAGAGTTTTGTCCTGGCGCAGCTGTCCTGGCATATTCCGCGAAACCTCCTGCTTACTCGCTGCACATTTAAGATGTCATCTATTGAAAGAAATTGCAGGATATGCAACACATTTTCGTCCGAAAGTGCCGCCATGTTGGATAGAGGGCCATATACCCCACGTGACCTTGACATACAGTCCAAAAATATATTTTAAAAAAGACGCCAATATTTCTAAAACTCCATAAATTTATCCTCAAAAGAGAAAATTGCAATGAATGTAAAAATAACAACAAAGTTTGTTTGAATTATCTTCAGTAATTTTCCATTGGCCATATGACGTCATTTTCACAACCGCGCGATTTGTGAAAATTTCGCACAGACGAGAATTCGTATGCTCTGTTAAAAATTGTTCAAAAACATTATTCTTTCCATTATTGCGGACAATTTTTCGTCAAAATATGCAGTAAAGGTATTCTTCAACTGGCAGATTGAAAAATTACGGGACATTTTACGGTAATTTTACGAAAAAAGACAACGACAATGCAGGGAAGAGTGGACAACTGTGCAGCCGGGCGAGTTTTACGTGGTGTGACGTAGGTAAGATTGTTGAACACTCCTCTGCCATTTTTGAGCGAAATATTTACCGTAAAAGTACCTTTAATGTGTTCACAACAGTCTAGAACATGTTCTTCAAGTGTTAGTCTTTAAATTCTGTGGTAATTTTCTGTCCTGTTGGGTATTTTTCATGGCAATTTCTGGGGAAAACTCGGCAGACATTTTTAAAAATGCCTCTTGTTAACATTTGACGCAGCTGGAGTTTCTGTCGTTTGACGATATAAAAATTTACCTCGCGTCTAGGTATTTTGCGCACAAAAGTCGATAAGGCCACACCAAGTAAATTTTATGGATGACGTCCTTTGGAGACCCTAAATCTAATGCGAGAGGGCGAAAAAAAAACAAGAAGAGCCCTAAAAAACAAGATGCCTAGATAAGAAATATACTAAGAGACGACAAATGTTAGGGCACAATTTGAATGAGGTGACACAGTGTAACAAGCAAGAAGTCTTTTATTCGTAATCAAAACAGCAATAAATCAGGTGTAACAGCAGTTATCGTCCTGCCCTGTTCTCGCGTTACGGGTTTCACGTCAATCTGACGATTTGTGGCACTGTCGTGACTCTTTGGTCATAGTTACAGGAAGTGGAATAATTCCACTTCCTGTAACTATGACCAAAGAGTCACGACAGACAAGAAATTTTCTTGTTTTTTTTTCTAGGAACAGGCCGAAATCAATGCGCGCGCGGACGTCATCCATAAAATTTACTTGGTGTGGCCTAACACGATCTTAGGGACCTAAGCAATGAATGCTGAGGAAATGTTTGTGTTTTTGGTACCTTTTCACGTGATAATATGTGAAAATGTCAAGCAGGACGTCATAGTAAATTAACATATGAACGATCGATATGACTTTATTAGCAAATAGCAGACGTACAACATGAAGTGGTGTCTGAAATATCTTTGCTAATTAACATAAAATGTGGAAAATTACGTTGCAACACCTATCAATAAAATTACATTGATTCACGAAACGTACATTACATTGATAAAATTCAGTGGTACGAAGTTAAATCTTGGATAAAAGATATGAGAATAGCGTTGGATCATCTGATGATGATGATGAAATGGTTTATTGAGGATAAAAACCCTGGCAGCCTTACATAGGCTGAATTGTGGTTCTTTCACAATTCAATCATCTTAGACAACATAATACAGAATTCTTATCACGTAGATTAAAACAGGAATGTACGGTCATTCAATATATTAAAATCAATTGGTGACTACATTTTAAGACCTTTTACTGCACGGTTTACAGTGCTACTAGTAAAATTACAAGAATAAGTGTATTAAGGTAAGTAGGTCTATATTAGGTAATGATTTGTTTTTGCAGATATATGAGTCGAGTACACAAGTTTGTAGTACACAGATTCTGGTTCACGATAGCCTATATGCCATTTGGTACAAGTGTTTAAGCAGTCTCTGAATGAATATTGGCGACCAGGTTTTTGGTGGGTAAAATGTTTAAGTAGCATGTTTAAACATGACGTACACGTAATACAACATGATATATATACAGAAATTTAGTGTAATGGACCCCTCAAGTATAAAGCTAAGAAGCAAATGTGAAATACTTAAAACAGCTTTATCTTCAGATGCTGTTCAAATGTCTTTTTTTTTTGCAGGTTTTTACACAACAAAGTGGCAAGGAGGGGACAAGGAATATGCATTGAGCATTTTGAAGGAGACTCCGAGTTAAAGAAGAATATTCAGCACCACTACATCCCAGTCATACAGTTGGTAGGCATGGTCATTTATCACAATAGCCATTTTGTTCCCTGCCATTTGCATCTTTTGCCTGTAAAATTCAGTAAAATGATTTTGTTCTTCCATTACATTAGCCAAAAAAATCTTATTATGTTTACCGAAGGAAAACATATTGTTTTTGCTACGTTTCCTCTTCCTCTTCTTCTTCTCCAAACACTAACCTCTGACCTGGCCAATGACCTGATTTGTTGATGTCTGTCACCATGGTAACTGGTGTTGGGTTACATAATGTTGCAATGTTATAGGAGGGGTTTAGACTCCTGTCTGACCATATAATTTTATATGAATGTATTTGAGTAAGAATTAACAGAGCAGACCATATGCGAAGGTAAACATTATGCATTTGCTTTGCAAATGTTACTTTTCTAGTTACTAAAATATTTCTTGTCATGGATAGATATATTGATATATTCTCAATGCAAAACTGATATGTTGCAGGGATGCTTTTTAGATAGGTGATGCAATTAAGGCGCCGCCATACCTTCGTGAGACCGCGCTGAGCGGGCAGGGGGTTGACCTATTCTCAACGCTGTAGCGTGTGCAATTATCAACCAAATTCCATGAAACTCACACACAATGTACAAAACAATATAGGGATAACTGCTGTAAAGTTATTTTGTCAAAGTTATGGATGATTGTACCAAAAATATGATCTGAAAAACGAACTTCCGGTGTGGAAAATCACCATTCGGTTGTGACAAGTTTAGTGGCTTAAAACATCGAAATCTTGCGCAAAAATTGGTCACAAACAATTTTATACATACCAAGACATGTCCGTATAGATTTAGTTTGCTTAGATTTTACTTAAGTCAAGAGAAAATCTTGGAAAAGTGCTTGATTTTCGTCCAAAACTTGGCACGCCGTGGCTAGCTCACCCTGCACGGCCGCCGGAAAGTAAAGCTATACGGACACGCCCCACATGTGACAGAATCGTGACCTGACTCCAAATATGGCATGGCACGAACTAATCCCGAGAATTAATGTCACAAAAACAGGGTATATGGTTGGCTGACGGCCCTCCGAACTTTGCCGAACCGAAAATGTATGCAGAATGAGGTGTCAATCACCCAGCCTGACCTGGCAGCGTGCGCCCCCGGGGAGGTTCCAGATGCGGTGCGTGGCCGGCGGCGGACACACAGCTGCAGAGCTAGAAACTACGTTTTGAACAAGGGAAACAGATAAACTAGACAGAGGGAAGGCCATACTAGCTGCATCGAAGCTGGCAAATATTGTTATAAGCATTGTAGGCTATTAATATATGCCATATTAGTTGTGAGCAAGGCTTCCGACAGCTCGGTAACGGCTTGTTTACTGATAATGTGAGTGACCCCGGATCGCCTGATCCATTGTCAGGCATTGTGTTGACGGAAAAAAATCGACATTCTATTAGGACTACAGCAGTGATTATCGATCCTTCTGTTTCTTTATTGTATATTTTTATTTGTCTTGTATACATATTATCATATGCTAACATTTTACCGGTAAATGTAGATTATAACCTTTCCTTCCCACGTAAATCAGTGCTTACCTCTCCCATGTTGGTATCATCCAAGTAGCGTTTTCCTCGGCGTTTTCGCTGGATCTTTCTGGAATATCGACCGATGAATTTCTTTGAAAGAGTACATTTCCGCGCGTACGTGTCACAGAACACTCTCTCTTGTTTTGAAATGTGATATTTGGGGCGCGACGTGATTTCTAGGTTGTCTTTGAACCCGAGAAAGTACTGGGGTCCATGCAAGATTTATGACCTGCGGTCCGCGCGGCAGGCGGTGTAACTAATCTCCGGGCACAGAGGAGAGGCCTCTTGTGAATAGATTAGCGTTCGGCAAAGTTCGGCCAGCCGTTCCACATGAGTGAAATCCTGGCTTAGGCGGCACCTTAACTTCTTTTCAGACCTTGCTCAATACATGTTTCGATGAGAGTTTCCAAACATTGAACTCCAGTAACACACAAACATACTGGTCCACACCATACACAAAAATGTCCTTAGTGCTGAACACCATCCATGCACAAACACACCTATCCTTGGTGCTGAACACCATCCATACATAAACATACCTGTCCCTGGTGCTGAACACCATCCACACAGAAACATGCCTGTCTTTGGTGCTGAACACCATCCACGCACACACGTACATGCATGTCCTTGGTGCTGAACACCATCCTCACACAAATATACCTGTCCCTGGTGCTGAACACCATCCACACACAAACATGCCTGTCCTTGGTGCTGACACCATCCTCGCATAAACACAACTGTCCTTGATGCTGAACACCATCGACACACAAACACACCTGTCCCTGGTGCTGAACAACATCCACACACAGGCAAACATACCTGTCCCTGGTGCTGAACACCATCCACACACAAACATGCCTGTCCTTGGTGCTGACACCATCCTCGCATAAACACAACTGTCCTTGATGCTGAACACCATCCACACACAAACACACCTGTCCCTGGTGCTGAACACCATCCACACACAAACACACCTGTCCCTGGTGCTGAACACCATCCACACACAAACACAATTGTCCCTGGTGCTGAAAATACACATATTTCGTAAGACATCCAAGGACAAACAAAAACCCTTTCATTTTTCTTGTAGCACAGTGAAGGCAAATGGAGAGAAGACATACTGCACCGCATATGCCAGTAGGTTTTGCTAGACCATTTCTTACTCATTTCAGAAAATTCTGTAAGCTCTCTTTTACCCATAGCACAGATGATGCCTGGAATGTGTGAAATGCGTTGCTGTAAATTAATTCATTAAGTTTGTTTAAGTTTGAAAAAATTCTGTAGTACAGTATAAATACATTAGGAAACAAATATTCCTAGCACCACGATTTTGTTATGGTGGCTAGATTTGGTAGGCTTTTTTGAGGTCGCCATGAAAATTGTAATCACCAGAATCATGTCAAGATTTATAGCATTTTATATTGGCTAGAACATACAGCAAAAAATCTTGGTGTTCATCAGCATCATTAATCATCCTCCGAGGAGGTGTAGCATACAAAATTAGACCTCCAGAACTTTCTGTCCTTCATCGCAGAGATAAGTTCCAGGCCCTGCAAGCCTGTTTCAGTTTCTATAAGTTTCTTAAGTGTTATGTTTGGCCGTCCAACTCTTCTTTTTGTGTCAGGGCTCCAGAGTAGAAGCCTACTTCACTACGTACAACATGACCGGCCAAGCATAGTCGTCGACATTTAACTACTGTAGTTACATTTGGTAACGAACCATATATAGCATAACTGTTCATTAGTAGTATGTTTCCACCATGGTGTATTGAAAACCACTCGCAACATCTTCGTGTATGTCCCGTTTAGTTTTCTAGAAAGTGACATATTCATAATCCATGATTCTGACCCATACAAAAGAATTGTTTCAATATTGGTGTTAAGTTATACCAATATAGTGACTGACTTTTTTATGGTATTGTAAATATAGGTAATGATAACAACAGTTAATACTTCCTATCATATACCATTTTTGGAATAACTTTTGTTAAATGCTGTGTTAACTACAGGTCAATGTGTGCACAGCTACAATGTATCTCATTGGCTGCAGACAGCAAGAACACTACCGATGTGGCATGGCATTTGGAGGCAGAACATTGCGCTGCGTTTTGCATATCCTTTCAAGTTGACACTTGTTAATGCATCATTGGCATGTTGTATCCACAGTTTATCCTTTCATCACAATTGCAGGCCTCTTATTTGGAACACAAGTAAGGCCTAGGAAAAAATGTTGAGTTTCCTGTTGTTTCAGTCCAGAAAAAAATAGGGCCGGTCGGTAGGTAGTAAAGAAATTAAAGTAGGTAGTATTTTTTTCTTTTTTTTAGACTTTGGCAATCTCTACATAAGTGATCCAACTAATCTCAAGGAGCCCATTACTTGTACAGTAACAGTTTAACAAAGTAAAACTTCCATCAGGAATATGTTTTTGATGACAGTGTTGGAAAACCGATTGTACAACGTTTAATCACTCAGGTGTCAGATCATGGAGCTAGAAAAGGTCAATCAGCTCGAAAACTTGTTTCGAAATGTTCCTTGCAGGGGGCCACACAATAAAGACTAGAAACTGTAGTTTTTTCTAGGGTCGGTTGGGAAACAGGAAACACAACATTTTTTCCCAGGCCTAACAATCATTTTCTTCTTTTTAGTAGTTTCTTTTTTTTAAAATGTAGACTGTAGAGTTCACCTGTTGGCTGCCATCGGCGCCAGAAACTACATCCAATTTGATAACATTTTGCCTTGTACAAAGTTCCTGTGTTTTGGTATGTACACTCATGCAGAAGTTTAACAACAATCACGATTCAATTGGCTGCCATCGGCACCTGACACTACCATATAACCTTCCGAATTATCGTACAATATACACTGTAGTTCTTCTAGTATGTATTCAATGAAATAGAATATACCAGTTGGGTGCCGTTATCATTGCTTCATAACTTTATTGCATGCAAAATTGTCCTGTTGACTGCCATTTGTGTCACATAATTATTTTTGCAACCTAAACCTCATATTAGCTTTCAACAGTCACTGCTGCTGAAGCATTGCTATGCATATATGATACTATAATTAGTAGATTCAGGACAGAAAATTTGTGAAATTCAAAAAAAAAAAAAATTATGTGTTTTAGGTGTCCTAGTACAGGACAAGTGAGATGTACGTTACAATTTACAATTTTACAAGTTACAATGTATGACTTTTCAATTATTTTTACATGTTTGATTGATATATGCTTGTATATGGGGCAGCAAATGCAACTATTGCGCCTGCATGAAAGTAATTTTGCCAAAAAGAAGACAACTTCAAGGATGAACCAGAGAAACCTGTCAGCACTTATAATGGAATATTTTTTTCTCAATGCATTTTAGATGTCCCAGTAACAGGGACAGTTACAATACAGTGGCAATATTTGAGCCCGCAAAAAGGACATAATGTAATAGCAACTAATCAAATCTTATTCTTAATTTATTCTCAATGGCACACATAATGATAAAATGTCTGCTATGATGTATGTAATTGCAACTGATTGCTGTTTTTGGCTTGTCGTATGATCAAGTTTGAACAGTAGATGGTGTCCCAGTACAGGAGCCATATAGAACGTCACATAGAACAGCACCTAAAATCCCAGTACAGGGGTCAGGAAAAGACAACATGGCCTGAGAATGTGTTTTGTTTTTATGCTCCAGTACAGGGGCAAGAGGCCGACAGTTACATTGATAAAAATATATAATTGATATAACTAAATATAATTAATATGCACACATGTCGTCTGAGGTAACAGGTGCAGTAACCTGCTGTGCATTTGGATATCAGTGAGTGCCCAGAAATACGTGGTGCTCAAAAACTGGTCAGACGGTAGGCTGTTGTTAGCATCTGTGCGCTATCCCCTGTCGTGAGTGTGAGAGCCCGCGGGAGATCATGTCCTCGTACTGGCTTGGTGGATCGTGCGATCGTACGGAACGATGAGGGTGAAACTTCCACATGCAGGGTGACTTCGGGTCAGGCATTCCAGGGAACGGGCAGGGTGGCCAAGCCTACGGCTTGGAGTGGCGTTTAATGGTCGCACCATCTATGATCATAGTGCCGCATACCTGGATCATACACCCAAATCGTTCATTAAAGCCAGTCAACGGACATCGCTGTCCCGTGTTCGCATCAACCGCCTGCGGGTTGATTCCGGACTCATCGCGCCGGGGCAGAATGATCACGGAAAGCCAGGCAGTCCTGTGCTGGGTACCGCCAGTGGTCGTAGGCGGTACCGGGGGGCTGTTTTGCTGGTTGCGGGGTAGTCACCTGTATGTCCCCT
>NW_017803280.1:4545-8202 GCF_001625305.1 Branchiostoma belcheri | reverse complement strand
AAAGAAAATTCTAGTACTGTAATTTCCTAAACAGTCCACGGCGCGAGGGGTTGCAAATCCACCCCTACGAAGCCACAGAGCGAAAACTAGGTCAAACGGGCGGATTACACTTGGCGCGCAAGGATACCCGGAAGTAAGGTTCGGAGCCAAAAGAAATTTTCACCCAAAATCACCATTTCTTACACTCTTCAGCCATGTTAATGTTTAATGATACTTCGTGGCAGTTTATAAGAAATGTCACCTCAAACTTGGACCCTCAAAACCCTTTCGTCACTTTTTTTACAACGGACTATCACGGACCCCGGTCGCGGAAGAACTGGGGTGTGCACCGTTAAGTAGAAAATGATTGACGGCTACCAACTTATAAAAGACAGATATCGCCGTAGTTCTATCCAGGTTGTACATAAAAGACAGATATCGCCGTAGTTCTATCCAGGATGTACATAAAAGACAGATATCGCTGTAGTTCTATCCAGGATGTACATAAAAGACAGATATCGCCGTAGTTCTATCCAGGATGTACATAAAAGACAGATATCGCCGTAGTTCTATCCTGAGCATGTACATAAAAGACTGAGATATCGCCGTAGCATCTTATACAAGACAGATATCGCCGAAGGCTATCATGTGCATCATAACTAGAACCTATCATGTGCTATAAAAATCAATTAATTAAACTGAGGTTGATGTCTGCTTGAACTAATAGATGGTACCCAGTATAGGGGCCAACGAGCCTACAGAATGATTGGCAGTATGTTGCCAAGTATAATGGCATCCCAGTACAGGGATGCAATAACCATTTAACCCGGTGCACTCCGGTATAGGGGGCACCAAACCAGACAATGTGATATGTATGATGACATATTATTGCCTCACTTTTTTGTTTTTGCATCACCATCACTGGTTGCGCCAGGTCATTGACCCCCTGGTCTGTGATTACACCCAGGGAGGGACATTGTCCAGTATTGTAAAAATTTAAGTAGAGGTGATTTTAGATGTTCAAGTATGCAGCAGAAAATACAAGACAACTTCAAGGCTGAGCGAGAGGATGCAGATATATTTTTCCATCTGAACAGATTCTTATTGCTAATGTGCAAGATTCATCGCAGTGGCAACAGTCTGTATCTGTATGGGGGCCCCGCAAGCCCTTTTCCGTAGAGTGTAATCGGCCGTTTTAATTCTACGTAGAGCGTAGGCGGACCGCTCTAATATGTTTGCGTAGAGGGTATTCGGCGTTCTACGTAATGCGTTGTGGCCACTTGGAATTTATCGT
The DNA here is from genome assembly GCF_001625305.1 of Branchiostoma belcheri. Lineage (NCBI taxonomy): Eukaryota > Metazoa > Chordata > Leptocardii > Amphioxiformes > Branchiostomatidae > Branchiostoma > Branchiostoma belcheri. The sequence continues at coordinate 6,929 of NW_017803280.1, read as the reverse complement.
AAAGCGTAATCGAGAGGTTCCGAATTCATTGTAGAGCGTTGTCGGGATCCCCCCTTGCAGGCCATCCTGTATCTGTATAGCCGGTATAACTGCCTTTCAGCGTAACAAACCAGCTTCGCAGGCACGCAGAGCGGCGGCAGCTGACTATATTACACCGATCGACTTTGTTTAAAGCTATCTCTATCTTTAAAGCTAAGTCTAGTGATACACTGAATGCCTCTCAGCAGTGGTGACTGAAAATGACCTCAAATTGTAAAAAAATTGTGAATTTCTTACAATAAATTGGCACAAAATGGCAGCAAACCCACAGACTGCTGTAAATTGTACTGAGGCTGATATTGTTCATTTGCTTGTAATAACCACAACTTATTCTTTTCAGTCAAGATGTCTCAGGTCCTGTACTATCATACTGTTCATTTGATATCTGAGAGTTTCTGCAGAACAAAATGTTCTGTAGCTGTGTTTGTATTTAATACAATTGATTGTACACTTCTGTTTGGCCATTCATTTAATCCATGATTTTAGTAGATTGATACAAAAGACTTTCTTACAATTCTCTCTAGCTCCGTAGGACACTGTGTGCACCTTTGGATTCGAACCATCAACCTAAGTAAGACTAATCCAAAATGCCTTCCTTGTAATTCTCACAGACTGTGTGCAGCTTCTCTGCATTTGAACCTGATCAACCTCTAACTAAGAATGATCCAAAATGCTTAATTCCTTACAATTCTGACTTAGACTGTGTGCAGCTTTGGATTCGAACAATCAACCTCTAGTAGATCTAGAATGATCCTTATATTTCAATTCTCACTCAGGGCACTGTGTGCAACACTACAGATTCAGACCACCAACCTCTAGTAGACTGATTAACAAATGCTTTTCTCACTATTCTGATTTAGGGCACTGTGTGCAGCTTCTTTAGATTTGAACCATCAACCTTAAGTAGAATGTTCTTATGCTTTCCTTACAATCCTGACTTTGGGCACTGACAGCTGCGCATTTTCTTCGGATTCAAACCATCAATGATGGTAACAGACTAGTAAAATGATCAAAAATGCTTTCTTGACAATTCTGACTTATGTAGGGCATTGCATGCAGCTTATCTTTGGATGCAGACCATCAACCTGTAGTAGAATTCATAATCTAAAATGCTTTCCTTACAGTTCTCACATAGGGCAATCACAGTGTGCAGATTCTGTGGATTCAAACCATCAACCTGTAGTAGAAAGATCCAAAATGCTTTCCTTTACCATTCTGATGCTAGGGCACTGTATGCAGCTTCTTTGGATTCAAGCCATCAACCTCTAGAATTTATAATCCAAAATGCCTGATTGTTTTGTTTTTCAGCTTTTGAAGCAACAATCTTGTGAAAACTTAGTTAAGATAAACTGTAAGTAATTTGTGCAGTCTGTGGGTTCAGGACACTTCAGGTTTTCCATATATTCTATTTCCTTACCCCCACCCCCTTACTAGCTACCAGCTACCAGGACAGTGATGCAAGTATCAGGAATGGTTGGTATGGGTATTGAGCACAGGGCTGGACATGGTACTTTGTATTTCTTGATATGCTTAAAAATGCCTTTTCATGGTAAGGATCACTGAGGATTTTAATACTTTGACTTTATGACAATTTTTACATCCCTTGTAAAGGGTAGTCAAGCGCAATGTTTTCTCGCAATTTATTCTCGTACTATTTTAATGTAGATCAAATCGTTTTCGTGTCTCATTACAGGGGAGGCCAGTCTAGATCAGTATCCTCTGTAAAAATGAAAGCGTCCCCAACGGAGAAACGCCCACCGGACGCCGTCCCTGCCCGTCTTTAGCGGGAAACGGCGTCCTGACCGTCCCAACACAGTTGGCAGCGTCCACAAACTTCCCCCGGACGGCCGTCCCAGAAATTAGCGACGGCACCCCGTCGCTCCCAGCCCGTCCTGAACCGTCCGGCATGGAAACGGGCGTTTATTAATTAATTGACAACAGCAACGGCCGGCACTGACGTGCTTCACGATGTTTCCCAGGGGGGTTTAGGCTTCTAACGCACATGCGCCAAGTTTGAAGGCGCTAGATTTAACGGTCACCGGGCTGGCTGGGGAACACGTCTGCTGCTCAGTCGACCTCAGTTTTTTCCATTTTGTTGGATTGTCTGCAATTTTGGAGGATGGATTTCAGTCATACAAGCAGCTATATCTATCGTCGACGCTGCGCACAAGTTTGGGCATCTCCAGCGACTGACTAAAATGTCAAACGAGGTGTTCCAAGAATGTAAACAGCGGCCGCCAGAATTTTGGGTGTACCGAAGCAATCTGTCTCGGCGATTCTTTTTCGAGGATACTCGGTAAGTGGACAAGAATTTTTCGTTGTCAAATGTTACAAGGGAACTGTGT
>NW_017803280.1:0-4525 GCF_001625305.1 Branchiostoma belcheri | reverse complement strand
GTGCAGATTCTGTGGATTCAAACCATCAACCTGTAGTTAGAAAAGAATCCAAAATGCTTTCCTTACCATTCTGATGTAGGGCACTGTATGCAGCTTCTTTGGATTCAAGCCATCAACCTCTAGAATTTATAATCCAAAATGCCTGATTGTTTTGTTTTTCAGCTTTTGAAGCAACAATCTTGTGAAAACTTAGTTAAGATAAACTGTAAGTAATTTGTGCAGTCTGTGGGTTCAGGACACTTCAGGTTTTCCATATATTCTATTTCCTTACCCCCACCCCCTTACTAGCTACCAGCTACCAGGACAGTGATGCAAGTATCAGGAATGGTTGGTATGGGTATTGAGCACAGGGCTGGACATGGTACTTTGTATTTCTTGATATGCTTAAAAATGCCTTTTCATGGTAAGGATCACTGAGGATTTTAATACTTTGACTTTATGACAATTTTTACATCCCTTGTAAAGGGTAGTCAAGCGCAATGTTTTCTCGCAATTTATTCTCGTACTATTTTAATGTAGATCAAATCGTCTTCGTGTCTCATTAGTTGCCCTTAAGTACAGGGGAGGCCAGTCTAGATCAGTATAGTGTTTGTAGTAGCAGTGATTTATGTTTTTGTACCATGTCCAGTTACCTTGTGCAACATGGTAAGTAAAACCGAAGACTGTGGCAGCAAGACAGGTGGTCCCAGGACAGGTGAAACAGGTGGTCCCAGGACAGGTGTCTCCGACTACAAGGTGGCTTGATGGAGGGCGGAGGTCATCAGCAGTCATCAAGGTCAGGGTTCGAACCTGAACCCCTTGGCCTGTGTGTCTGTGTCATTCATTGATTAGTTAGATTTAGATATAGGCAGGGCCAAAAAAGGACAATTCCATTAGATAGCATAGGAGGAAAGTTGGCATCAAACTTTCTTGAAACTTGGATTAAAAGGTTCTAAACTGATTTTAAAAATTCCCCCTGACCCCAAATATTGCCTTAAAACTTAATTTGATACACAAGTTCTAACCAGAAAGTTGCACCTCCCTACCAAATTTGCCTTAAACCGGTTTCTTGAAACTTTGCTTAAAGGTTCTAAGCTGAAAAAATTCCCCCAACCAATTTGTCTTAAAATTATACTTCTGCTTCTTGAAAGTCTTAAGTAGAAAATTCCAACCAGATATTGTCTTAAACCTGTTTCTTGAAACTTTGATAAAAGGTTCAAAGCTGATTTAAAAAAAATTCTCCCAAATCTTGCCTTAAAGCACCTGCTCCTTTTAGAGTCCTTTATCATTAATAAATGTCAACCAAACATTGCCTTTTTAAAAGCCTGTATCTTAAAACTTAAAAAAACTTCCCCACCCCAAATATTGCCTTAAGCCTGTATCTTAAAACATAAAAAAGAACTTCCCCACCCCAAATATTGCCATAACCTTAAGACTCCTTTCCCTGATAAGTTCTTAGCAAAAACGTGCCCCTCCCATCTAAGCAAACAAGTGTCCCTCCGCCACCAAATATTGCATGTAAACACATGGTACAGATAACCTCTTATTACCATAAACATTGCCGTAACACGGTAATCCGACGGTCTCACAGCGCCACCTACCGTTATTAATCAGAATTGCAACACGTACTTCCAGGCTCGTACTTCAGTATGTAAGGTAGAAGTGCACAGTGCTTGCCACTCGTATGTGGCCTTTCTCGGCTTTTTCTTCCCAAAATTAACGGCAAATATTTCCTTAGGCCTGTTCCTTGAAACTTTGATTTAAATGTTTTAATCTAAAATAAACTCCCACATCACTGAATATTGCCTTAACCTTAAGACTCCTTTCCCTGATAAGTTCTTAGCAAAAAAATTGCCCCTACCATCCAAGTATTGCCTTAAACCTCCAGTTTATGGAGACACTTGGAGGAAAAGTTATAATCAAATAATTCCCCCATAAACATCACCTTGTATCTTCCATATCTGGACTCTTAAGGGTTCTAAGAAATGTTGCCCCCTTAAATATCCCCTTAAAACTTTCATATCTCAACTGTGATAACCCTCCTTAACTATTGCCTTAACACTTCCATATCTTGACTATGATTGGTTATAAGTAGATATTTCCCCCTTAAATATCGCCTTAACACTCCGTGTCTAGACTCTGATAGTTTCCGAGAAGTCCCCCCTTAAATGTCGCCTTAAATTAAAACCTTTTCCCGACTATGATAGGTTCTACCCAGATAATTCCCCCCTTAAATATTGTCTTAAAATGTCTTTTACTTCAAACGCTGACAGAGATGCTGTAAGCAGATAATAGCCAACTCCCTTATATGGGCTTCGAATCCCTGTTCCTTGAAACTCTTTTAAAAGTTCTAAACAGATAATGGCCCCAAACATTGCGTTAAAGTCTTGAATCCTTAATACTTTTCTTTAAAAAGCTCTAAAATAAATGTCCCTTCGCCAAATATTGCCTGTAAACACCTGAGACTTGCTGATGGTAAAGATAACCCCATACCCATAAACATTGCCTTAACACGGTAATCCGACGGTCTCACAGCACCACCTACCGTTATTAATTAGAATTGCACCATGTACTTGCAGGCTCGTACTTTAGTATGTAAGGTACATATCATAAATATTGCCGTAAGCCTGTTACTTGAAACTTTGATCTAAAGGTTCTAATCTGATTTAAAAAACTCCACCAAATATTGCCTTAACCTTAAGACTCCTTTCCGTGATAAGTTCTTAGCAAAAAAATTGCCCCTACCATCCAAGTATTGTCTTAAACCTCCAGTTTATGGAGACACTTGGAAGAAAAGTTATAATCAAATAATTCCCCCGTAAACATCACCTTGTATCTTCCATATCTGGACGCTTAAGGGTTCTAAGAAATGTTGCCCCTTTAAATATCCCCTTAAAACTTTCATATCTCAACTGTGATAACCCTCCTTAAATATTGCCTTAACATTTCCATATCTTGACTATGATTGGTTATAAGTAGATATTTCCCCCTTAAATATCGCCTTAAAACTCCGTGTCTAGACTGATAGTTTCCGAGAAGTCCCCCCTTAAATGTCGCCTTAAATCAAAACCTTTTCCCGACTATGATAGGTTCTACCCAGATAATTCCCCCCTTAAATATTGCCTTAAAATTTCCTTCAAACGCTGATAGAGATGCTGTAAGCAGATAATAGCCAACTCCCTTATATGGGCTTCGAACCCCTGTTCCTTGAAACTCTTCTTTTAAAAGTTCTAAACAGATAATGGCCCCAAACATTGCGTTAAAGTCTTGAATCCTTAATACTTTTCTTTAAAAAGCTCTAAAATAAATGTCCCTCCGCCAAATATTGCCTGTAAACACCTGAGACTTGCTGATGGTAAAGATAACCCCATACCCATAAACATTGCCTTAACACGGTAATCCGACGGTCTCACAGCACCACCTACCGTTATTAATTAGAATTGCAACACGTACTTGCAGGCTCGTACTTCAGTATGTAAGGTAAAAGTGCACAGTGCTTGCCGCTCGTATGCGGCCTTTCTCGGCTTTTTCTTCCCAAAATTAATGACAAATATTTCCTTAGGCCTGTTCCTTGAAACTTTGATTTAAAGGTTCTAATCTGATTGAAAAAACTCCCCCAACCCCAAATATTGCCTTAACCTTAAGACTCCTTTCTCTGATAAGCAAGGTCTCAGCAGAAAATTGCCCCTCCCATCCAAGTATTGTCTTAAACCTCCAGTTTATGGAGACACTTAGAAAGAAAAGTTATTATCAAATAATTCCCCCGTACACATAACCTTGTATCTTCCATATCTCGACTCTGATGGGTTCTAAGCTGACAATTTCCCCCGTAATATTGCCTTAAAACTTTCATATCTCAACTGTGATAACCCTCCTTAAATATTGCCTTTAAGTTAACACTTCCATATCTCAACTATGATAGCTTCTAAGTAGATATTTTCCCCTTAAATATCGGCTTAAAATTATTAACTCTTTGTCTAGACTGATAATTTCCGAGATAATTTCTCCCCTTAAATGTCGCCTTAAATTAAAACCTTTTCCCGACTATGATAGGTTCTACCGGGGAAATTGTCAAGACTTTAACGCAATGTTTGGGGCCATTATCTGTTTAGAACTTTTAAAAGAAGAGTTTCAAGGAACAGGGGTTCGAAGCCCATATAAGGGAGTTGGCTATTATCTGCTTACAGCATCTCTATCAGCGTTTGAAGGAAATTTTAAGGCAATATTTAAGGGGGGAATTATCTGGGTAGAACCTATCATAGTCGGGAAAAGGTTTTGATTTAAGGCGACATTTAAGGGGGGACTTCTCGGAAACTATCAGTCTAGACACGGAGTTTTAAGGCGATATTTAAGGGGGAAATATCTACTTATAACCAATCATAGTCAAGATATGGAAATGTTAAGGCAATATTTAAGGAGGGTTATCACAGTTGAGATATGAAAGTTTTAAGGGGATATTTAAAGGGGCAACATTTCTTAGAACCCTTAAGCGTCCAGATATGGAAGATACAAGGTGATGTTTACGGGGGAATTATTTGATTATAAC
>NW_017803279.1:0-2152 GCF_001625305.1 Branchiostoma belcheri | reverse complement strand
TAATGACGTAATCTAACTTCGTACGGAGGGCCTGGGGAAGTTGTACGAAGTAATGACGTAATCTAACTTCGTACGGAGGGCCTGGGGAAGGTGTACGAGTAATGACGTAATCTAAGATCGTGCGGAGGGCCTGGGATAGCGTACGAAGTACGAAGTTGTACGAAGTTATTACGTAATCTAACTTCGTACGGAGGGCCTGGGGAAGTTGTACGAAGTAATGACGTAATCTAGCTCGTACGGAGGGGCTGGGATAGCGTACGAAGTACGAAGTTGTACGAAGTTATGACGTAATCTAACTTCGTACGGAGGGCCTGGGATAGCGTACGAAGTACGAAGTTGTACGAAGTTATGACGTAATCTAACTTCGTACGGGGGTCTGGGATAGCGTACGAAGTAATGACGTAATCTAACTTCGTAAGGGGGGCCTGGGGTAGCGTACGAAGTACGAAGTTGTACGAAGTTATGACGTAATCTAAGATCGTGCGGAGGGCCTGGGGTAGCGTACGAAGTACGAAGTTCTACGAAGTTATGACGTAATCTAAGATCGTGCGGAGGGCCTGGGGTAGCGTACGAAGTACGAAGTTGTACGAAGTTATGACGTAATCTAACTTCGTACGGGGGGCCTGGGGTAGCGTACAAAGTACGAAGTTGTACGAAGTTATGACGTAATCTAAGATCGTACGGAGGGCCTGGGATAGCGTACGAAGTACGAAGTTGTACGAAGTAATGACGTAATCTAACTTCGTACGGAGGGCCTGGGGAAGTTGTTCGAAGTAATGACGTAATCTAACTTCGTACGGAGGGCCTGGGGAAGTTGTACGAAGTAATGACGTAATCTAACTTCGTACGGAGGGCCTGGGGAAGTTGTACGAAGTAATGACGTAATCTAAGATCGTGCGGAGGGCCGGGGGTAGCGTACGAAGTACGAAGTTGTACGAAGTAATGACGTAATCTAAGATCGTGCGGAGGGCCTGGGGTAGCGTACGAAGTACGAAGTTGTACAAAGTAATGACGTAATCTAACTTCGTATAACTTTCATATCAAAATGAAATCAACTTTAACTTCGTGCGTCACCACTTGAAGCTTACGCCATGACTTCGTACAACTTCGTAATTCCTACGCTACCCCAGGCCCCCCGTACGAAGTTAGCTAAGGCCTAGTTAGCCTAGTTAGCCTTGGCTGCGTCATGATCCCTTACTGTACGTCATAACTTCGGACAAGTTCGTACGCTACCCCAGGCCCCCCGTACGAAGTTAGCTAAGGCCTAGTTAGCCTAGTTAGCCTAGGCCGCGTCATGATCCCTTACGTCATAACTTCGTACAACTTCGTACTTCGTACCATAGATCCCGCCCTCAGTACGAAGTTAGCCAAGGCCAAGTCATGATCCCTTACGTCATAACTTCGTGCAACTTCGTACTTCGTACTTTGCCCGGTATTGTACGAAGTTAGCTTACCGAATTTAACTTCGTACCTTTCACCCTGATACTGGACATGTATGCATGTCGGTAGAATTTGACACCATGTCTCACCTCACAAAAAAAGACTTAAACTGCCGTCATGATAATCTCGAAATCCGAGGGGCATAAGTAAAATGTTTGTTTACAATAGAACTGACACATTCGATGCTACATGGCGCAAACAATGTTAATTTTTTATATCCCTTCTGTACAAGTCCTCAAAAAAACATTATCCAATCTGTTCTCAAATCTCATGTAATGTTCCGCAACAAATTCTTTCACAATATCTGGACCAGATCTACTTGTAGACATATATTGTAAACAGCTCCTCAGTTTCGACCCTTACATGCTGGACACTCCAAAGGCAAACCTGGAAACATTCAAAGGGAGTTTGCAATATCAAGGGCCACTAGTGTGGAACAGACTAGCTGTTGACAAACGGCAAATAACATCAACGTCTGTGTTCAAAACCAGACTGTGAAGGGACCGGTTTACTGAATGTGACTGTAACTGTAGCAGTGCACACTGTGATTTATATGTAATTGGTTGTGATGTAATGTAACGTCATTGTGATTTTTTTTCTCTGTGATATACTGTATTTTTAAATGTACCTTGGCTTGAGTTCCCAGGAATAAATGAAAAGCAGATCGGTAGATCTGAGTTATATCCTGGTTAAATAAATAAACTTGAACTTG
>NW_017803278.1:0-2153 GCF_001625305.1 Branchiostoma belcheri | reverse complement strand
CTATGTCTCTTTCAAGTTTCTAACCAAGCCTCCACCACCCAGCCCACAACATAATACCGTGTGTTGGATTAGATAGCGCTTAAAAAGGAAATCGTTGCATTGGCCAAGTGGGTAGATCGCTCGCCTTGCATTCGGTACGTCGTGAGTTCGATCCCTGACCGAGTCATACCAATAACTGAAAAAAAATTGTACATACTGCTTTCTCTGCTTAGCACTCAGCATTTGAAAAATAGTATAGGAGTTAAACACACACCACTACCTGTGGACTAGCCCCCTGCTGTAGTGATTGCACTGTGTGGCCCAAGGGCTATAGAAACGGAGATGGACGCCGCCGTATGCGACCATGGCAATGCTAATGGTTGCGGGAAGGACTTTAACTTAAAAAGGAAAAAAACGTTGGTTAGAGTGGTAAGGGGCTACTCTCCAAGCAGAGGTTGATGGTGGAAGATCGTTTGCTTTTTTTATATGGCCCTTTTTTTGGTGGTGGTGGTAGTGACAAAAAAGTACTCTCCAAGCAGAGATTAGGGTTTTAGGTTATTTTTGGCGTGTTTTTAGACGGGGTTTTATCGGGGTTTATTTTTTGTACTGAAAGTTTTCTTTCACCCAATAAAAATTACAGTACAAAAAAGATACCCCGACCAAAAAAACACGCCAAAAATAACCCAAAACCCTAACCTCTGCTTGGAGAGTAAACAAGTATGATGTTTTTAAAAAAACACAGGCGACGATTTTGTGTTTAACTGTTCCGTTCTTTATAAATCGTTTTTTTTTTCAAATACGTACACATATAATTCAGAAAGAATCCAGAAATTCTGTACAGTACGAGGAAAGCCGTCAGGGGTCCAAAATCAGTTAGACCCAGGTAAATTTATGTTGTGTTTCTAGCCCTTGAAAAATTAGAATCGCTAGATAGGGATTCACCTTTTTATCTGTCTTTTGTTTTTTTCATAGATCTTTATAATTAGTGATCCAACTAATACAGTTAATATAACAATGAAATGTATAAGTACACTGGTATCTTTAACACCACCCTAATTTCGCCCCTAGAGATATAATAGTGAAACGCCGTCTTGGGATTACCGTAAATTCCCGAAAGTACGCACCCCTTGTGCTTCTGTGCATGTAGCATGTATGTCTTAAAAACAGTTAGTTCTAGAAAATATCGTTTAAAAATAAATTTAGGCCGTGTACTATATACGTGATTGCATGATAACTGGCTACAGTATTGTAGCGGGAAGCGTTTCGTGTTGGGGCTAGTTTTCATCGCTGGCTGCAGCCGATTTGCAAGACGTCACCACCGCATCGAAGGGTAAGGCAAGTGCGGCGAAACGTACAGCTTTGGATCACGGAGAGTGTTGGTGATCAAGCAAGCAATGGTCAATAAAGATTTGTGAATATTTCAATAATGGTTTTATCGGTAACAAGGGTTATAATGTTGATGCACAAGTACGTAGCTTTGTTGTTCTTTACTTCTATACGAAATGCGCCGAACACTTTAATAGGGCCCGCCCGGTCGAACCATAGAGAGCAACAATCATCGAGGCGGAGGTCTGGGCGGAGTTAATGAATGAATGAATGAATGAATAAAGACCTTTATTGTACACACATACCCATTGGGTTAAGTACGGGTCACAAAAAGGATGGAATATAGATAACAAATATGTTAATGCTACTGTGGGTGTAGAAGTGCTACCGGATAATCAAAGGAATTATATACACTTCAAATATGTATTAATTTGTACTCCGTAAAACCAAGGACATTATACACACATAATGTCCTTGGTAAAACTGAGTCTGTTCAGAGGAAAGAAATACTTCCTTCTCGGGGCCAAGGTTCTGGAAAGCTGTCCTAAACGATGCCACGACCCTCTCTTCGTTCTTCAGCTGTATGTGCACTTTGCAGGGGAAAAAGATCGGCGTGCACAAGACAACGGGCGCAGCATGATTCAAAGTTTATTTTATATTTACGCCCTTGTTCACGCCGATCAAAAGAAACTGTGACAATTCGGTACGTGCAGGCCCGTGTACGTGGCGACACAGGCTGGCTTCCCGCTCTAGCTGTGGGTTCCCACGATGTGTTGCCAAGGGCAGCGGCACGTACACAGACCTACCGGCGGATCCCACCCACCGGGCGGCGGTAAGATTTTCAAAGA
>NW_017803277.1:0-2153 GCF_001625305.1 Branchiostoma belcheri | reverse complement strand
CATAACGACTTAAGCTAAGGTGTACTAAAAAGAGTAGTATTTACATCGGGAGGGCAGAGTCAGAATCCACCATGTATGGATCTCCAAATGAGGTCTGGAGTTTTGTTTTGAAGCAGGTAATAGTGGGAGCTGTGCGGCATTGGGAGGTAGCGTGTTCCGAAGCAAAGTGGCTCTATGGAAGAAGATTTTTGGCCCAATTAGCCAGGCGGTTGTACTGGACAGAATCCAAGGACCTTTGGTTTGTCTAATGCTACCTGCCCAAAGATGTCCGACATACTCTAGACATGGTCTCGTGATCATGAGCCTACAACCAGTATAAAAACTATAGTCTTATTGCCGGGAAATCCCACCCTTTCTACAGGAACAATACTCCCCTGCTAGCGTTATTGTATCATCCCCAACAACGTGCCTTTTCACACGGCCTTGAACAGCAGAACTGCGATCATCGCGCTCAAGGACAAACATCTGGCCTGGATCTACTATGACGGATAGAGCACATTTTACAAGCTATTCCAGTTTACTTTGTACATCTGAAGGGAAATCCGTACAGTATAACACCTTGCAAATTATGTTTGTGAAAACTTATTGAGAAGCATTGCATGAAGACGACCTGAAATTTAAAGGTACCATGTCAATTCCTCTTTGTACATGACCGGAATATATATGATTAATAGTAAGGTATGTATGTATGTATGTATAACTTATTAACAGTAGCTCTGTCCGGGCAAACTATTCCTTATCAGGGAGCGGCGTCGACGTCCAGGAGCAATTTCTATTGGTAATTGGAGAAAGTGAGGAGTTTACTTAGTTTAACCTGACTAAATCTGCGCCCCTAGCGGCCGGCCCGGTATTGACTGGTGTAATACCGGGCCGGCCGCCAGGAGCGCAGATTTAGTCAGGCTAGGAGTTTACTTAGCCTTAATTTACGAATTCATTTGTCAACACGTGGGGCTCGAACTCCCGCCGAACGCCTCCCCACTACCCCGCTATAAAATATATTGTATGTACAATACCCACGGTTCACACAGTGAAAAGCCGCTTGTCTTTTAATTTAATTGACCTCAGATTAGACAGAGGTGAACTATTATCAATCACACCGCTAACGTAGCGACCTGAGGTCATGCCTGTCAGACACGTCTAGACGTAACTGCACAAACCCTCCTTGATTTTAGTGGACTCAGAATCGGACCATGAAAATAACGTATGTGGTTTATTTCTCCCCTGGTGTGATTTTTTAGGTTTCAAAACCTCTAAGGAAGCAGAAATTTGCCCACGAAAACGGACGGGCAAGGCTTGGGGAGGGCGCTGTTGACGCCTGTATGACCCTCAAAAGGTTGAAGGTCATGGGGCATAGAGAAGTCATAAAGAATTGAAATTTTGTTTTGGGTGTAACTATTGTTCTTTTGTTATATTGATGAGGAAATTATTTACAAGGTAAGTGGGGATTAGAAAAGGATGAGAAGGAACTCTGTAAAAGGTAAAGCACACACAAAAAACATAACTTATTGTAACTTACACTACAACGACTACAACGCAAACCTGTCTATATTAGCAACCGCTAATATTACTATCTAGTTTCTTTAATTATACCCATGAAAAACGGAAGCTATGCACATATCTACGCATTTCAAGGAATCGAGAAACCAAATATGGATATTCTTAAGTTTTTTTGTAAAGATAATTTGCCGTAATCTTCGCCGAGCGGCCGAGTCCATTGAAAGCTCCATGCGGCACGCACGGCACTGGTGTTGGCGAAAACGCAGATATCAAAGACACCCGCGACCGCAGAAACTTCGTGTCAAAAGTCAGTTTTCCTTTATTTCATACACATATGGAGTCTAATTTTCAGTTCACATTTTAGTAATGTAGTGATCGGAAAATTATCACAAGGCTCATAACGGTCGTAGCCCGAGGTGGGGTGGTGTTACGGCCGTGGTGCTTAGTGGGTTACGGTCAGCCGCGACCGCTATCGGCGGTGTTGACATGCCGGCGGGACCGGAATGGGGTGACCGCTGACCGCGTTGAACAGTGACCGCTATAGACACGATTCTTAATGCTTACGTCAATGGGAAAAATTCAAGGGACCGGCAAAAACTGACCGCTATGGCCGAGTGACCACTATACAAAGGTGACCGCTAGTACAGGTTTGACTG
>NW_017803276.1:0-2153 GCF_001625305.1 Branchiostoma belcheri | reverse complement strand
TATATAAGCGCTACACTGCCTGCCATCATTGCGACTTTAAATAGATGTTTCACGACCCCCTACAACGTGTAGGCCCATCCATTGAGAAAAGTCCGGAGCAAGTGCTTTTTTTGATGAATGCCCTCTACTTCTTGACACATTTCAATGTATCCATAATGTTATATAATAACAGCAAATTTAGATATTACAGTCCAGTCTGTATGTAACACTTCTGTTTAATTCTATCCAGTGCCAGACAGCCCTTGCCAGCAGGCCTAAAACTCGCCATTACCCTACGTTTCCTGGCGACCGGGAATAGCTACCGATCCTTGGAGTTTCCCTTAAGGGTAGCCCATATGCAACACAATATCACTGTTCTGAAGTACATGTATGCCGGGCTATCGTCTCGGCTGTTTTCCACTGCCCATCGGCATTCTGACACACAAGTATACGGTGTAACACACAAGTACACGGTGTAACACACGCGTGTTGAACTGTGCGACGTAGTCTGAACAAGGAGTTTATATATGTCCCATATAACCCCATTTTTCTTACCACCATATGCACTTATCAGCACATGTGACGTCATAATCTTAGGCAGGAGCCTATTCGGCAGCCTGACGGGTTCCGGGCAGTGAGGTTACGGCGTCGCTTCGGCGTATTTCGCCGAACGGGGCCCGAAGTGATTTTAACTCTGAGTTAAAATCGATTCGGCGACCGCGCGGGGCCAAAAATATGCCGGCAGCCGTCGGGAAGCCCGCCGGTCTCCGTCCAGGTCCCGTTCGGTAGTGCCAAAAAACACGCCGAACACGCGCCGAGCGGGCCCCTTTCTTGAATTGTGACCTAAGCATAACGAACACTAGGACGACGCTCTCACTGCACTCTCTCTGCGACTTGAAATTGGCTGGAGATCGCGGAGAGAGTGCCGAGAGATCGCCGAGGTCACCATGTTTGGAATATTACTTACAGTATAGACCGTTATGCGCTCTCATGGCGCTCTGTGTGCTCTTACGGCGCTCATTTTTTTATGGTGTGGTGAAACCATATTGCTTTTTCTGATGTTTCTTCTTCTTCTTCTTCTTCTCCTTCTTCTGCCTATTTTTTTAAATGGATTCAGCTTCTTCATTTTAGGGCCCAAGGTCCTGAAATTTGGTATGGAGGTACAGTGGGCAAATACCCCTAGGCGTTTTTTAAATTATTGTGATACAGGCTTTTAGAATGGTTTTATTTGAATTTTTTGGCTGTGTTATAGCAAATGTATTACTGTGTAAGTGTGCCTTGTTTACCACGTTTGGGCATGAGTCATCATAATGGAATGCAGGGCATCAACCAATAGGCATGCAGCTTCCCTCTATTCTTCTTGCTGATTGGCTGTTGGGATTTAACTTGATTAACACCTGCACAGAGCATTTCCACCTGCACAGAGCATTTCTTGCTGATTGGCTGTTGGGATTTAACTTAATTAACACCTGCACAGAGCATTTCCATACTGACAGTATGTCTGTATTCAAGTGTTTTGGTAGGTATTTCAAGCTTTCCTGCTCCAGCATTGGAATGCGGGGCATGGAGGTTTTTTTTAACCATTTTCGCAATGAGCGAAAATGGTTACTGAGACGAGATTGACATTGGATGCATGGATGGATGGATGGATCAACGGTTCCACCCTTCAACGGCCATGCAGACATGCTAAGTCACCGCATGTCGCTAGATGTCGTTGCGACGGCCATGCAGACATGCTGAGTTGCCGCATGTCGCTAGATGTCGTTGTTGCGAGTGCACTTTTTACCATTTATGCCTTGGACGTTTGTATACTTTCCATTATGGTTGCTAATTTCAAATTAATAGTTCTATTAATGTTGCATAACAAAGCTGCTGACAAAACAAACTTAATTTGTCTTGAACAATAACTTGATTTTATTATTTGCCAAAAATGTTGATAAAGACATGTCTATAATCATAGTAATCAAGGATTTTAATAAACTGCATAAATTATGTCAATGAGCATTAGCAGTGTGGATTAGTCTAGATGTTCAGATTTCCATTAGCCGGCAGTCCAGAGGGTCACACGTCCGACCAATCAAGGCGCTCCAGGCAAAGCTTATTAAAAGCCTCCTTTTCAGGCGTTCCCGGATCGGTGTTTTGTGTGTGTGTGTGTGTTGGGGGGGGNGGGGGGT
>NW_017803275.1:0-2154 GCF_001625305.1 Branchiostoma belcheri | reverse complement strand
GGCAGTACGGCCTATCCCCGCTAGGGTGCGCTTATGCGCATGCAGAGCAAAGCAAGGCCACCAGGTTTGTGTGCGTTTGTATTTTTTATCGTGAAAATACTTACGTTTTGAAACGATTTTCAACGATTTGGAGCGTATGATTGTGTTTTAAAGTACTTCATAGAACAACAAAGCTCTGTAATGCTTTCTAGAGATTATGTATGGGAATAATATAATAATATTTCGGTGCCTTTGTTTCGGCATGCCGCGAAAGGGGGAGGGGGGCGTGTGACCTTATAAAATACACTGTTCTGTCTGCTGCAGCTTGAACGCGCACTTTTGTGAGGAAAGAATTTGGGAAACGATCAACCAGTCTTAACTTCAAACAGTTGTCGGCTTACTCTTAGAGGTCAGGAACGCTGTAGGGGTCATTTGTTGTGTAGTTTGTATACTAGTATATGTTGCAAGCCAAGCCCTTACAAATACGCTTCCATGCATGGCTGCTTTGATACAGTGTTATTAAAATTATACTACTAGTATGTCAAAGCAGCTATGCATGGAAGCGTTTTTCAGTTATGTTCAGTTGCACACAAACACAAACCAGTTTGATGAAGGCAGCATGATGTAATTAAGCAAAACAGAATTTAATGTATTAAAAAAATTGAATTACTGTATTTTTTTCTTTCAGTGACTACCGTTGTTTGCTAACTCGTGACTACTGTACATGTTCTTGCACTGCACTACATTTCTCACACTCCCTTTGAAGCAGACTGTACCTATATAGTCATTTTGTTTTCCAGTTGATAGACGGTATAGTTACCCTTATCATGTTTACTTTACAAGCTAAAAGATAAGGTCATTTCCATGTACATGTACCTTATATACTAGTAGTCATTTTGTTTCCAGTTCATATGACGGTATACTAGTAGTTACCCTCATCATGTTTATATTTACAAGCTAACGACAAAAGACAAGAATAAAGAAAATTGTTGTACAACCCAAATGTGTGAGTCTCTGTATCACTGCGATGTACATTTTCAATTGCTTATAATACCTAGAAATTTAGCGTCAGCAACTCACAAACCAAGGAAAACACACATTACTCCTTTGTGTATATATCATACTAGTCAGCCAAAATCACAGTTGCTTGCAGTAACGCACTTCCTCCCTAGGGAACATTATATTAATCTTTACAGTGTCCAGCACAAATTGCTCTTCTCAAAAAACAGAAGAGTCGTACACAAAACAAACTTTCCTACAGACTACACGGGCGAACGACAGCTTTTTCAAAAGCACTTGTTTTGCAACATTCTGTTTGGAAGTGCTGAGCTCTTTGGTACTGCTCATCAGTCTTCATCATACATTTCATATGTTGCATTCCTTGCTTGGTATAAGTATCCATGTACATTTGGTATGTTATGATCATCTAGTAGAATGCATAACAATTAGATAAACATTATTAGAAAACAAATGACTGGGCACAGGCACACAGTGAAATAGCCAATGGTGTGTTTATTGAATGAATGAAGACCTTTATTGTACATTTTGCCCCACTGGGCTAAAGACAGGTCACATATTGACAAAGTACATCATCAATGTTGATAATAAAACGGCTTAGTACACAAGTACGTTCAACTTCCTCTCGCTTTCTGGTGATCTTATAAATGTAGTTGGCTGTATGAGTAGTTAAAGCTGGTTTGTTAAAGACTACAAGGAATATAAATTTCTCTATACTATTCAAATACTTAAATTGGGAGTATTTGCTTGACACAAAATCGAAAAGAACGTTTCTTTCGCTGTCATACATGGAACAATCCACAATAAAATGTACCTCGTCTTCTACTTTACCTAAACTACAATATTGGCAGATTCTTTGCTCTAGAGGAGTGCGGTTATGTCTTCCTGATTCAATTCGCAAATTGTGACAACTGATTCTTAGTTTAGTAATGGCAGATCTGTGACGTACATTTGCGATCTTAAGATAATCTTCTTCGTTATATGAGTGTTTTAATAATCTGTATGTTCGAAGTTTATTTTTTGAATTAGCAACTCTATTATCGTTGTGGATTTCGGAAAGGAATGTTTGGAAATATATTGTAACCAACAGTATGGTGAAAATGTTTGTGCTTGTGTCTCTGCAGGATGAGAGAGCGGCTTCTTCGTGGCATCAGTTTT
>NW_017803274.1:1181-2158 GCF_001625305.1 Branchiostoma belcheri | reverse complement strand
ATTACTATTTTCACTGCTCACTCATTGGTTGAATCCGATATGACGTAATCAAACACCCATATAAGGAATGGAAGGCGGATAACTTCACTGAGTGCAGTCTTGGCAAGCCTCCGCCACGCATCGAAGCGAGCTCCGATAGACTGTCAGCACGAGCGGCCCCGCGGCGGGCGCACCTCGGAGACACCTCATGCCCCGTACAGACGGACGCGGGTTTTGGTCGCCGACGCTGGGGAAGCAGAGGTCGAATTTCCCGAAGAGAAGGTTTGGGTAGTGTGGAGTACGATACAGGAGGCTGAGTATTTTCGCTGTGGAACGTTAGGGTCGTCTCCTTTTTTCCCCTCCGTTTGGAGGGTGTGGATTTTTCTCTGTTTGAGTTCTCCGCTGTTTCCCACGTCAGTTTGGTTGTAGCATCTAAGTGTGCGCCTGCGCGAGGTTTGGAGATGATGTAATGTATATATAACTAGAAAGGCCGACATTTGCTTGGGAGCAAATACAGCATATTTCAGTCCATCTCCCTCCCAAGCAAAAGTGGACTATTCCAAACTTACCCCAGTGCAAAACTGGAATATCCTCAAATGAATTATATAGTACATTGTAGCTATGTAATTGAGAACAGAGATGCAAGAACAAGCACTTTGAGTCTCGACAGTTTTACTTACAAAATTTCACATCACCACTCTTATCTCACAATCCTATTACAGGTACTTACAATGATGAGATTTGAAACATTTTGAAGGTATAATTGCAAAGAAAAGGAAACTATACATGACTATATATTGATTAACTATAAAACTATACATATATAAACTATACATATTGAACTATACATTAATCAAATACACTATGACACATAAATATTGAATAAGATGTACATGACTTGCATATACTCTAAAACACTACATTCATACATGAAATAATCAACATATGATTGACATGATTTTATATTCATACATGTACTATGCCACTACAAATATCAG
>NW_017803274.1:0-1161 GCF_001625305.1 Branchiostoma belcheri | reverse complement strand
TAAAAACGCAGTGTTTTAACTTTAAATACCGATAATTCATAATCGCGGCCATATTTAAAAAATCCCTAAGACAGAAATCTGCGGAAATCGTTCCTCTTCCAAACAAGACCTCAATGAGGTAATTTGAGCGATTTTTGGGAATGGTTAAAATACCATGTTTGCACGCATGCTGTGCCACTTGGATATGGGGACCTGGATTTTATAACAGGGTCAACAAGAATTCTGACCTTCAAGGTCACCCACGATGACGGCAGTAGCTTCGTTACATGTTACATATCCACAATAAAATCACGGCATAGATGTAATGTTTTGAAAACGGTTCATATTTGTGGAAAGGTGGATTTTTCCTGTTCCGTGGTTCCCAAGTAAAAAAGGGCTTGAAGTAGCCGGTTGTAGCGGCTTTACTGTAAATGACCGCGGGTAACCCCGGATCGAACGCCCGCTCTATTCGAATGACGTCATATCGAACAAGATTCGCGGGTTCGGGGGATTCGATCTCCATAGTAGCGGAGTGGGACTTTTGGGCCCAAATCTGACCATCGTGATGGTAGGAGACAAGCACATCAACAAGCTGATTATTGAGAAATTACTTGCTTTACTTTGCTTGACAGTGGGAGCCAGTTTCATCCTGCGTGTTTTGATTTTCTCAACTTATTTGCATGTAAGTATTACTTGAACAGATAATTAGATTACGCCACTTATGGAAAGGATAACTAGATTACGCCATTTTTTTTCATCGTCAATATTTGCGGCATAAATGAGGGGCGATAAGGACACCAAGAAGGGCAATGGTTCGTAAGATACCAATTTGAAAGAACACAAAACGGTACAAATTTTTCTTATCGCCCCCAAAATGAGGTCTGTAACGTAACTTTTTGTTTAAAACATAGACACCAATGGGGTAGCGTGGTGTATTCTGGGATAGTTTTGAGGGTATTTGGAGAGTTTGTCCTGGATTCGATGCGTTTTAAGACTTGCGCGCAAAATGGGCATTTAATTGTATACTGTAAAATAATATGCATTTTTCACTTCCAAAAATAAATGCCTGTCGAAATATAGCACCTCCCTCTGGAGGTTAATACTCCTTTAAAGGCTACGTGAAAACCGGAAAATGAGATCCATCCGCACCTACGGAAAGACCACGTAACGTCGATCTTTACG
>NW_017803273.1:0-2159 GCF_001625305.1 Branchiostoma belcheri | reverse complement strand
GCATCAACAAGTTACAACTACATAACAACTCAAAATTATGAGAGACCTAGGCTGAGGACATGGTTCACTTGGGAGGGAGCCAGGACTTGGACAAGCGCTGGAGGGAAGGGATGTAGTTTAAACTTTAAACTAACCAAGTTTAGGGCTAGCCCTTTATAATAGCCTCCGGCTAGTTGGGCAGTCCTGACTGTAGGGGTTTTTCTAGAAAAATTTAGCATAAGGGAGCAGATCGCAAGCATGGTGAGGGAGTGAAGTGACTGTGGGGGGAATTTGTTGATAGTAACACAGTTTGTAATGCTAGAATGCATTGTAATGTTGTATTGTTTTCACATCTTTACTGGAAAAATATCATTTTGAGAAAGACTTAATAGTGTTCAAGTAGCCACTTAGGGTTCAATCTGAAAATTAATATGAGGGAGCTGGCTGGTTACATGAGGGACCAGCTCCCTTATTCCCCTGTTTAGAAAAAACCCACTGCTGGCTGTATATTTGCATATACAGTTCAATAAATCAAATAAACCCCCGGCCCTCTCATGCATGCCTATGAGATCCTTTCGCCATGTTAAAAGTATGACCTGTCAAATCCTACCAAATCCATCCAGCACAAATTCTGGCCTGTTTCCGTCTCATCTTAAAATGATCAGGGGACATTAGGGTATCATTCTATGGTACTGGCCAAAGTATATAAGGGGTGTGCTACGTTTTTGATTTTCTAGGCCTCTTCTGAGAATCTCCTCCCGGACTAAATGAGTTCGGGTGGATCAAACCACCATAAACCTCTGTGAGAATTTAATGATCGTCTTTTTCCGGAAGTCCTAATAGTGTTCTACGCCATTGAGGTTTGCCCTTCTGATTCCTGTCAGATTGTTCGAGTAAGGCCGACTTTAGACTGACGACGGTATTCGATCGCACGACAATCGCTGTGGGCGACGGCTGGCTTTAGACACATGACCATAAAGCGTGGCGGACACCCGCAGCGCAGGATGGCACGCCGCGCGCCAATTCAAAATGGCGAGAGAACCCCTTTTTTCGGCATGCTACAGCAGATTGTTTTTATCCTGCTTTTAACTCGTTGTCCTGTGGATGAGACGCCGAGTTTGTGCCCAGCAAAGAAGGGGTATGAGGCACATGTACCGAGCGGGGAAATACTCCGGGTTTGAACCAGGCGTTTGGTGCTGCCGTCGGCCTGGCTATATTGGCCGGGAAATGTGGATCGGCGGATCGGTTCGTACCGGAGAAGTAGCGATTGGTGGCAGGGGATTGTACTAGACACGTATGACGATATAAAGTCTTTGGTTTGACGACATTTAATGATACAGGCGATGTGCTTGGACATGAAATAACGCTTGCAGGCTTATTTGCATAAGGCCAATGACCTCCCACTTCCTTCGCCGGCGACGGTTCACTTTAGACGATGGAAAATCCTCCTCGGACCCCCCGCTGAAGGATCGCACGATAGGGTCCGAGGTGGTAGTGACGACGATTCGAGGATTACCGTCGTGCGACTATTTTGATCGTGTATAGACGGTGGTAAAATACCGTCGCCGGCAACATCTTGACGATAAACATTCGTACGACTATCGAACCGTCGTCAGTCTAAAGTGCCCCTAAGTGCATCGTATCAAAAGCGTCCTCTGGCGGAAATATTTTGTATCGTAACTAATGCTGAGGTCACAATTCCAAACCGGGGCCCGGCCGGGCTGTTTCCATTAACGAAAATTCAACGATTTATATCAATAATATACGCAAATAGTTCCCATTATTAATTTTTCCAACTTTGTTGTGCTTTGTAGTCTTATCATTTTCACACGGCGTTCCCGATGTCGGCATTTTCCGCTGTCGCAAAAAAGCTGTGTGTAAAGTGGGCCTAAATCTACTACTTTTATTTAAAAGCGCTATACTGCTTGGTACTGATCAGTACAGAATGTGTCCAGATAAGGCTACGGCCGAGATTGCGTCACTAGCTTCATTGCTCACGCGCACTACAGATGATTGAGACTTGCTAGCTAGTGCCTCTTGGCTGATTCATTCGAAGAAAGTTCTATCCTTAAATAATCATACCAATGAGGTTATTACCTCATTGATTCACAATTCCGTTTATTTATTTGTTTATTCCTTCATAAAATGAACCATCCAGTGTACAATAGTCATGTAACGAT
>NW_017803272.1:599-2145 GCF_001625305.1 Branchiostoma belcheri | reverse complement strand
CCAATCCCACCGCTGCCACCAATTGTAAGGTATTGAAGGGAGAGGCTATGGATGACGTCTGCACTCTGAGGCTGCCTGCTAGAACTGTCTTCTCAGACTCTGATCTGAGTCCTTTATTCACAATTAATCAGTTACAGATGTGATCTGTCTATGACAACTACATTGCTACACTAGTCTTTCCAGTCGCTTTTTTAAAGCATGACAGGGGCTAAATAGAATAGTTTTGAAGCGACTTACGCGTTACGAGAGCGTCGCCGTTCAGGAAGAGCGCGAAGCCGAGGATGATGGCGAGGCCGAGCGCCAGGATGAAGGGGCGGCGGCGGCCCCACCGGCAGCGGCAGTGGTCGCTCACCGAGCCGAGCAGAGGCACGAAGATGAACCCGAAGACTGGCGGGATCAGCCACACGATACTGCAAAAAGAAAACACAACTGCCTTTTAATACCAGTATACATTTCTGGGGTCGTGTTGCATAGCGGCAGAGTGCTCGACTCTGAACCAAGAGGTCCCGGGTTCGAGTCATGACATGTCACCGATCTTGTGCCCTTGGGAAAGGCACTTTACACGACTTTCCTCACTTCGCTCAGGTGAAAATGAGTATTGTATTGTCCCCTGTATTGGTGGCGGCATTAATATAAGTTTTTAAAAAACTTGAGTGTGCCGTCACCACGTCTTGTGATTACATTTGGAATATACATACAAAAAAAATACCAGTATACAATACTGGGTGGTGTTTGTAGTATACCATTTCTCTAATATTCCACACCTTCGGGAATAGTAGTACTGAAATAAATGTTGATTTGTAGGCATGCTTTGTGTGGGATCAGCCACACCATGCTGCAACAATAAAAAAACAACTGCATTTTAATACCAGTATACATGTACAGTTCTGTACCAGTAATGTTTCTATGGTAGGCCATTACCCATTTCTGTAGTACGCCATCAGACACCTTCTAGAATAGTTATGCTAAGAATAGTTGTACTGAAAAAGAATGTTGATTTGCTGACATGCTTTGGCAATGGAG
Organism: Branchiostoma belcheri; assembly: GCF_001625305.1. Taxonomy (NCBI): domain Eukaryota; kingdom Metazoa; phylum Chordata; class Leptocardii; order Amphioxiformes; family Branchiostomatidae; genus Branchiostoma; species Branchiostoma belcheri. The sequence continues at coordinate 1,122 of NW_017803272.1, read as the reverse complement.
GTGTGTTTGTTGTTTTCTTAGATAAATGTGTCAGGTCACATACTTTCTTCTTACCGAACCCCATCAACCATGGTTTAGAAGGGGATCGGGACCAAGGTCGGCTGTGGCTGGCTATATATATATTACAATAGCTACTGTCCTGAATGTATGACAGGAGCTTAACAGACCAGAGTATATTCACTCAGTCAGATTAACCACGTGTGTGGGCATGGCGTTATCTAATTCTCATCATGAAAGATATTTCAAATATCCTACTTCCCTGGTCAGATATGTGACATGACAAAAGGCATCAGCTGAAGAGTATTATACACGTGATTCTGGAATCTAGCCGCTAGCTATTGCAATACCTGATTTTTCAAAGCTTTCGACTATCCTGCCATATCTTTCGCTCAATTGAGCATAATAAACAACCTTTTAAGTTACATATACATGGGTTCCACTTGTCGCTCCCTACAATATGATATAATCCGGTAGACTTTGTATGTGGTAGATATACTTCTGTTTGAGACTATATTGTCGGCAA
>NW_017803272.1:0-559 GCF_001625305.1 Branchiostoma belcheri | reverse complement strand
AAAATAATATGGTTACTCTGCTACAAGGTGTTAAACACCTAAAGGTGGAGACCAGTTACGGTACAACTGCCCGTCATGTTCTTCAGTTTAAGACGACATGACGTCAAAATGACGTAGCGTGCGTTACTTTTCTTACTAGAACACCAAAGTATGGATCATCATAAAATGATGGAAAGTCATTACGAGTTATAGAATTATGTGCTTAATCTGACGCAAGGTTTTTAACACCTGAGGGTGGAGACCATTCACTTGAATCGGCCGCCAGCATCAGTAGATTATGATATTGTCGCTAGGTGTCGTTTCTAAGTCTTTAATTTGCACTTTATCGTTTAATTGGTACTTTATGATTTTATTCATCTTTGAATTGATATTCTATGCGTTATTACAGACCATTTGCAGCAATTCCCCATTCGTGATTTTTCTTTGGGGTCGATTTAGGAAATTTCTGGGATTTCGAATCTGTATTTGAATTAGCTGCTATGCTCGGTTTAGTCCCGAATCGGCGGCTGAAAGGGCGGCTACGAATCGGCGGCCCAATCGGCGGCCTACTTCAGGTTGG
>NW_017803271.1:0-2170 GCF_001625305.1 Branchiostoma belcheri | reverse complement strand
TAGATTAAAAACATCCAATTCGTTCTCACTAATTTTACCTGGGGCCAAACAAAAAACTTGGCTGCGGCTGTGTCGCCCTGCCCGTCCAGTAGGTTGGTGACCGCTTGTGCGGCGGTCTTTCCGGGAAATGTGCCGGGTGCTGGTGAACTGCTCTTTGGGGTCCCGGCCCGTCAGTCCGAGGATGAAAATCTGCGTCGCTAGCTCATCTCGGTTCATCTCCTGGGTTTGAAACTTGCCGGCTGCTCCAGCAGCTCTGTGTCGCCCTGGCCGATCTAAATTTCTAACAAAATGGCTCCGACCAGGGTAAAATCCCCGCGCAACACGGGAACGCCATGGCGTACGTCCGTGGCGTCCGGGCTGCGACCACAGAGTGACACCAGATGGGGGGTGCGTGCTATCTTACCCTCCCTGCGCGCAAAGCAACTCGGGATAGCGAGGGCATCTGTATAACGTCCTGACAGGGGCTAGCAATGGGCTTTCTCAATGAGGGTCTAGGGAACAAAATAACCACCAAAATCGGGAAATAACAAGCCTTACAAAAACTGATATCTGATATACGAGACTGCCGGCAGCTTGATAAACAGAGGAGGGCCTTAGAAATAGGGTCTTTAATTTCCCGGGAAAGTGACCAAACGCCCCAGATCACTGTATGGACCAAACAGACAAACTATCCTCCCGTAAACAGTAGACTGGTATCCAGTCTATCGTGGTTGGGGCAGGCTGTCTTCGGGGCCCTAGTAGTTTTCCCCCGCCCAGCTCAACAGTGCCCCTGGGAGTCTTACATCTGTAGAACTAAGAGCTTTGCTAATAGAGTTTTGTACACCAGAAGTTGATTAGCCGTGCAAAACCTACCAGGGAATACCGGTAACCTAGCTGAGTCAAGCGGTGAAGAACCCCTTCAGTCCCCTCCTACGAAAAAAAGTGTTTCCCCCATGCAGACAAACCCCCCTCCACTCACCTCCGTCTCCAGTTTGCCCCATTTACGCAACTGTGTTTACAGGCTTTTGACGGTCAGTCACCCGTAACTGTGACCTGACATACTTACATATTAAGTAGTCCCCATACTACCGAAACAGATGTTACTGGTAGATTGGTCAGTTGTAAAAGTTTCTGGCAGGTTGAATTATCTGGCCGTGTAAAGTTTAAAGAACGGCCTTTTTTTCTGACGGTGTTAGTTCTCTGTTAGAAAATGCAGACGACCAAAAAACTTAACAAATGTTGTATAAAAGGACCAAATGTATTTACAGGCAAACGTATTTTATAAAGGTGTAGAATATGTGTATTGTATTGCGCAACCACTAAAGTGAAACAGTGTCTTGGCACTCTGTCTAACAGTTTTATACGCTTTATTTTTTACACAGGTTTGAGGCGGACGGAGTCAGAAACAGCGCTTTTTAAGCACGGAGGATCTGGCAAAATCTGGCCTGAAAATCTGGCCAGATTTGCCAACCAACATGTCGTCATTTTTAGAACCATGTACACGTTGGTTTGTTACGTACTGTTAGTCACAGTTTTTTCGCTGTACTTTCATATTCGAGGTCCTTGCTGTTAATTCTGTACCGCAAAATTATCATTAGGCCACACCGCCTTAGTTTAATGGATGACATCCTTTGAAGACCCCCGAACTAATTAATGCGCGCGGGCGAATAAAAACATTCCAGGCAAAAATTAAAATGCTACTAAACCACAGGAAAACAAAGCTGCTATTGTGTATTTGCGGCAGTACTTAGCGACGTTTACGTATACGCCAAGCCGGCACATGCTGTCTTTTTGCGGGATTTATGAATCGGCACTGTACGTAATACATGTACGAACTGAGTGAGTCGTGGAGCTTCGGTAGCCTGGGTGCCTTGCTCCGTATTGACGCTAACTACCCAGGCCTATAGCCAGGACAGAGCCTTGGAGGACATAATCTTTTTGGCGACGCCTCAGGGGCGGAGCCCTTAGTATAGTACTGCGATTGAATTGCCAGGAATTCTAAATATTCCACGCACGCATTCCCTAGGGAATTCATTTTTGGCAACACCTTGCGGGTGAGGTCTTCCCTCCCAGGGAATTCATTTTTGGCAACACCTTGCGGGTGAGGTCTTCCCTCCCAGCTGTTTAGCCGTTTTTCAATGACTTTGGAGCTTTTTCGACAGCTTGGTCAGGATCATTGTTTGGAATTGAA
>NW_017803270.1:0-2173 GCF_001625305.1 Branchiostoma belcheri | reverse complement strand
CCTCATAGCGTCACCAAATGAGGTACTTTGTAAAGGTCCGTTTCATTTGGTATATATTACCATTGTGACAGCATTTTATACCCCAAAATAGGAATCTTGCGTCTTGTTTTAGGTCCCGATAGTAGAAAGAATGCAGTGTACATGTATTCAGATGGCCGCCGTGTAACGTTACGTACTAGCGAGCGCGCACGACAATACCGCCAGAGTAGAGTAGGTTATCCTAACCCTTTAGATAGCGCAAAGAAAACAAAAACGACAGATTTGCATTAAAGAAAGTTTATTTTCCATAGCCTGGGCTAAGCCACGATCTATAACCTATGGCTTCTCCACGGGCGCTGGGGACGAGCGTGGTATTAACCGTTGCCTAATTATAATGTCTGCACAGTAGGTCTGGCGTTGACGCTTGGGATTTTGTTGAAATATATAAAACTTCACGGAGAATTGTCGCCTATGGCTTCTTGTTTGTATTTTGGTAGCCTGGATGCCAGACCCAAAGCACACTGGACACAAAATATCTCAGTGAGCAATTTTGCGTCCAGTGTGCTTTGGGTCTGGCATCCAGGCTAGTATTTTGGTTGAAGATTGAAAAGTGTCTACTGGCTCTAGACTTGTCTTGTAACCTTTCTGGATGACATTAGTTCCACTAACTACTCAAATTACTAGATTCTTCCCAAGCCAGTGCGAAATTCCATATGGCCATAATCCCCCATGAAATTTCTGCATTCCTCCCAGCATGAAAAGGGGCCAGTCTGAAATTCTTTCTTGTCCACATAAATATCATCATTGTAGTGTGCTGAATGATACCCTAGAGCTTTTTAAAATCTTGGCTGCTTGAAATGCTAGTTTGTGCATTTTGAGGGACAAATTTTGCTGGTAGACTATCTCGTTTGGTGCAAAATTACACAAGAGTTTCATCTTCATTTTGCCCACTCCACTCAAAGTAGGCTGACTCAAAGATGGAGTGGGCAAAATTTTTGTCAGTGATGACCAGGAAAATTTGGCTAGAACACAGTCATAGAAATCCTGACATCATATTTCCATGGAATAATGCTTAACCCATTGTCCACCATCATACCTGCCCTACATTGTAGATGACATAATAATTTCAATTAAATGAAATTTCTTTTGGTACATTCATTGTCAAGTACATGTATGGTTAATGAATTCAACACATTCATCAAATTGCTGTATGCTTGTTGTATACTAAGTAAATTGTATCCAAGTGAAGATTATTTCTATACCAATGAAGATTCTTCCTGGATTTTAGTGGAAAGTGACTGGGCAATGTGACATGATACTAGAGTTTATGAAATGCATTTAGTTTTCGCTTCAACAAGTTCAAGTAAATACCATGTGTAGGCAGATAAGTGTGTCCCGTGACATGATTTTCTTGATTTTTAAAAACATTTCCTGATTTGATGGTCCCTTCCCTAGGGAATAGCTTAATTTGCATATCTCTTGGGAATAGTTGAATTTGCATATCCTCACATGAGACCTGAACATTGAAAGATCTTTAAATATATCAAAAATTCAAGGAAAAGTTACAAGTACAAAGTTTTATACCATAAAATGTAACAACTTGAGGCTTTTTCCATTCTGTAAGCTTAATTTCATCTTTTTTCTCAAGCATATTCTTTCACGCGCAAATTTCAAACTTTTTTGCGCGTGAAAACTCAACATTTGAAAATTACTATTGAAAATGGGAAATTAAGGATGGATGTGCAAATCCCAAGGGACTTGTTCAAATGTGAAGTTTTCACGCACAAAAAAGGTTAAAATTTGCGCGTGGAAGATAAAGATAGAATTAAGATTTCCGAATAAATGTAAAATGTCCAAGACCCCCTGGGAATCACCTAATTTGCATATTTTCACGCGCAGATTTTTCACGCGCGCGCAAATTTTTCACGCGCACAAAACCCCATCCCCTTAGGACAGGGTGTTAAGCCATGATCCACTGGTCATCGTGCCTGTCCAAAAGAGAATTCAATAAGAATAACACTCTTTTTTAACAACCAATATTCAGCTGACATTTCGGTGACCATCTGTCATCTTCCTCAGTGAAGGTTGTAAAAAAAGGAGTCTTTATTCAGTGACTTACCAGCTTGATGGATGGATGGAGAAATTTCCCCAGTACAATGAGCCTGTAAATGATATGCATGGCATTTGTCTGGAA
>NW_017803269.1:451774-497396 GCF_001625305.1 Branchiostoma belcheri | reverse complement strand
ACCCTGACCCTGACCCTGACCCTGACCCTGACCCTAACCCTAACCCCTAACCCTAACCCTAACCCTAACCCTAACCCAAACCCAAACCCTAACCCTAACCCTAACCCCTAACCCTAACCCTAACCCTAACCCCAACCACAACCCCAACCCCAACCCCAACCCCAACCCTAACCCTAACCCTAAACCCTAAACCCTAACCCTAACCCTAACCCCAACCCGACCCTAGCCCTAGCCCTAGCCCTAGCCCTAGCCCTAACCCTAACCCTAACCCTAACCCTAGCCAAGACAAGACGCTGCTTTCTGCCATAACCATAGCCAAGACAAGACGCTGCTGTCTGCCATAACCCTACTCAAGACGCTGCTGCCTGTCATCATCATACTCAAGATGCTGCTGCCTGCCATAACCCTACTCAAGACGCTGCTGCCTGCCATAACCCTACTCAAGATGCTGCTGCCTGCCATAACCCTACTCAAGACGCTGCTGCCTGTCATCATCATACTCAAGATGCTGCTGCCTGCCATACCCTACTCAAGACGATACTGCCTGTCATAACCGTACTCAAGATGCTGCTGCCTGCCATAACCGTACTCAAGATGCTGCTGCCTGCCATAACCCTACTTAAGATGCTGCTGCCTACAAAAACCCTACTTGAGATGCTGCTGCCTGCCATAACCCTACACAAGACGCTGCTGCCCGCCATAACCCTACTCAAGACGCTACTGCCTGTCATAACCGTACTCAAGATGCTGCTGCCTGCCATAACCGTACTCAAGATGCTGCTGCCTGCCATAACCCTACTTAAGATGCTGCTGCCTACAAAAACCCTACTTAAGATGCTGCTGCCTGCCATAACCCTACACAAGACAAGACACTGCTGCCTGCCAAATTCCTACTCAAGACACTGCTTCCTGAAAAAATCTCAGCCAAGACAAGACGCCGATGCCTGCCATAACCCTAGTCAAGACAAGATGCTGCTACCTGCCAAAACCCTTGTCAAGACAAGATGCTGCTACCTGCCAAAACCCTAGCCTAAGACATCGCGGCCTGCCATAACCCTATTCAAGACGCTGCTGTCTACCATAACCCTACTCAACACGCTGCTGCCTGCCAAATTCCTACTCAAGATGCTGCTGCCTGCCATAACCCTACTCAAGACAAGACACTGCTGCTGCCTGCCAAAATCTTAGCCAAGACAAGACGTTGCTGCCTGCCATAACCCTACTCAAGACGCTGCTGCCTGTCATAACTCTAGCCAAGATAAGATGCTGCTGCCTGCTACAACCCTTGCCAAGACAAGACGTCGCTACCTGCCATAACCCTAGCCAAGACAAGACGTCGCTGCCTGCCATAACCCTAGCCAAGAAAAGATGCTGCTGTCTGCCATAACCCTAGCCAAGACAAGACGTTACTGCCTGTCAAAATCCTAGCCAAGACAAGACACTGCTGCCTGACATAGGATCGAAGACATAGGATTGATTTATCTTAGTTTCTCTATGGAAATACCATAAAATTGACTTTTGAGAAATTGCCTTTTTGGATATTACCTTTAACAATATCACAAATAAGGCTAAACAGACATTGGGACTGATCAAACATAATCTGAGAACATGACCAACAATGTTAGTGGTAACAAGTGGTTTGTTATAATATAGCGCGCTGCTGCCACACCGCGTGCCTGCGCTGCGAAGCTACTGCCATGCAGAGGGATGATTATACCAACTATACAGATACAAGAGCTTCTTTGGCTGTTCGTATGAGGAGAGAAAGCACATGTTAATACAACATGCAGTTTCTAAATGGCTAAGGCCACACCAATTTACTTTGTTGTTTCTCTAAGTTTTTCAGAAAAAATAAGAAGCGACAGGGCGAAATACAAATTAATAAAAAACAGGCCAAAACACCCCATGATAGCTGGAAATGAGTCAACATACCAGGCTAGTTTATAATTAAAACAATAGATTTTGAACTTTCATTGAAACAAAGTTGCATTGTTACATTTAAAATCTTTAACTAGGAAGAAAAGGACTTTCTTCATTGCGTCTTTCATTGAACATTTTGCAGTTGATTTAGAACGTATTTTATTTTTGCAAATCAGAAAAAAATGGACAGGGCGAATCCGAGAAACAACAAATTAAATTGGTGTGGCCTAATAAACCTATACATAATGTTAGCCTAATAGCTATAATGTTAGTACTACAACTACAGCTACAGCTATGTCTAGGATTTGGTCCAAGCCAAGCAGCTACCAGATTTTAAGGCCTGGCAGTGAGGGAGGTAGTGAATGTCCAGCCCCTAAGCCATAATGGACATTCCCTTGCCGCTGACTTGAACCCTAACCCCCCAAGGATACAGCAAGGTTGGTGATGGTGAATGCAGGTTAGTATAACAAATAACAAAGCTGCTCACCTGGGTATCTAGGTACATAAACAACAGGAGTCCTCTTGCTGATTATAAGGCCAGGCTAAAGAACCTCTCTGTTCAACAGAACTTATAACGTCTGACTCAGTGAAGTCCTTTGGCCCGACATGAGCTAAAAGTTTGGTGTGCCTTGTGATTATGCAAATGCTGGAAACTAAAAGTACCATAAACTACAATGAGAACCAGATTACTTTTCTGAAAATTTCCCATTGATATATGAAAAGGTTAAAAAAAAGCTCTTAGTCTAGTGTATTTTTTTCTAAAAACAAAAATTACTTAAACTTTCAATTTAATACTTGAAAGTTAAAGCAATTACATTTTGACAACTATGTCGCCACTCTACTCCAGTTAACCTGACTTGTAGGAAGCCTAAAGGTGGACTCCACTTTTCCTTGCGTAAAGTTGAAGTCCCGCAAACTTTATTCATGATTTTTTCAGTATCTACTTTAAATAATCTTCATTCAAAATAAACACTATCTAATGTGTGTATCCACTGTGGGGCCTTCTGGTGTCGTCTTCTGGACTTTACCTAGCTACACTTTCACTTAGACAAATAAACTTATCGTACGTACATTGCAAAACTGGTGCATAGTTACATCATTGCATGTCCATTTTATCACTTACAAAATGGACTAGGAAAGTCGACTACAATTTACATCTAATACAGCTTTGATGCCTGACTTCCAAAACAACAATAAATATTCATCTGCAGATCTATTATACTGCTATCTCTCTGACTACAGCAATCTTGGATCAAGTGTGTGTGTCTTACAGATCTACATATTGCAATGCTATGCTAGAACCCCTGTACTTTTAGTCAATGTTATCAAAGATCAACACAAGGCACTTAATATGTCCAAAATGTTCCCTACGTTTAACTTAGTAACTGTAAATTCCCCATTAAAGTACACACATTTTTAACACGCAAAAAAGTGTCTGGTAATCACTTAAGTATGAAACAATTGAACAAGTAACAAGTTTGTATTGTTACAAAAGACTGGTTGCCAAATAGTGAAACATTCTAAGCTGCATGATTATAAATTAGAGCAAAGACATCTATAGAAGTCATTGAGAAACAGCATGAATTCTGTTCATATTTTGTTCAAGATTGGAGGGGGAATAAGTTTTCTCAGCTTTAGGTCAGAATTGTCTCTCAACAGCCCAAATATGCCTGGTGCGTACTTCAAATGGGAATTTACAGTATTGCAAGAAACCACACTAACCTGTTTGACAAGCTGTCTTCTTTTCTTGAGCTTGCTTGCTTCAGAGTAAACTGGAAACGGTGACATCGGCCAAAAGGATGATCTGTAAAAAAAAAGAGGAGGAAAAACATTAAGATATTTTAAATGTGAATTTATGGCATTGCAATAAACCAAAGTATCATACTAACCTGTTTGACAAGCCTTCTTTTCTTCATGCTTGTTGTCCCTCAAAACAACCTGGAAACAGCGGCATCAGGCAAAGGGTGATCTGTAAAAAATGGGGAGAGAAACTTTAGTATACATCAGGACAGTTTGGAGTTAGAATTTTCCATCTACTCCAGAACCGGAGTCATACCAGATTTCTTTCAGTCAATTTGTTCTGCAGTACCAAGCTGGTGAACCAGGTGGCGCTGTAGTTAGATAGGTATAAGAAATTTAAAAAAAAACTCAACATTAATTAGAAAATGTAAGGCTTAAAGTGAAACGAAACCACTGAATTTGCAACGTTAGAAAAATTTCCTCGGGAAAGGACCGTGAGTCCGGCTCCATCCAGGCGGGGACCTCGCCAAATTTCACCGAAAACATATTAAAGGTTGAACGCTACGGTACGGAGTCTGTCAGCACCATGCTAATTTTTCTGTAAGATTGCGAAAAATCAGCCCAGAAAAAAGACATTGGCGCTACATAATTTCTCTCGACAATCGTGAAGAAAATCTGTCAGAACACAACACATCTGAGACAACTTTTGATGCAATACTTGCCACCCGTACGCACTAAACTTTCTAAAGTCTAAGGTAAGGGCGATGATTGACAGCTCAGTCAGACGGTCAGTCAGTCGTCATCGTCCCAAAATTAAAAAAAAAATCAAATTCCTTGAGGATTTATAAAAGAATTTCAGAAAATAGGTCAAGCTCAGCTCTATTAAGATTGTACCTATCGTAGCTAGTCCCCAACCCTCGGCCCGTACCGGGTCTGGCTACACACGTACACGGGACCCCGCACCTGTTTCACCGGGGCCCACACGTGAGACCGATCGCTACCCAACATTTCAACATTTTCCCTATAAAAACTAGAAAAATAAACATGAAAGTGGTACTACTAGATGTAACAACATTTTATCTCCTAATTGTGAGGTAAAATTGATGAGAACATCACAATTAAATGCAACTTCTGACACAACATGTACACTTGCCACGTGCTGACACGAGCGATGATTGACAGCTCAGTCAGACGGTCTGCCGCCGTCATTTTTCAACATTTTCTCGATAAAATCTTAGGAAAATAATCTAAAAGCGCTACCACTAGATGCCGCAACATTTTATCTGGTGATTCTGAGGTAAACATGAGGGGATAAATTAATTTGTCTTTAAATTTTGACGGACGATATTGAAAGTTCCGAACCCCCGCACCACCCCGCCTTTTTCCCGCGTCTCAACATTTTCAACATTTCCTCGATAAAATCTGCAAAAACCGACCTAAAAGTGATACTACTAGATGTCACAACATTTTATCTAAAGATTCTGAGGTAAACATCGGGTGGAAAATTAATTTGTTTCAAAGTTTTGACGGACGATGTAGCGCCGTAGCGTGTTTTGCCAGCACACGGGGCATCCCGCCTGTTTTCCCGGGACACCTCCTACGTGAAACCGCTACTCAACATTTCTCAAAGTTTTCTTAATAAAATCTGCTGAAACTAAGCCAAGAGTGATACTACTAGATGTCACAACATTTTATCTAACGATTCTGAGGTAAACTTGAGGTGGAAAATTAATTTGTTTCAAAATTTTGACAGACGATGCAGCCGATTCCGATCACCGTAGCGGGGTTTGCTAACACACGGGGCAACCCGCCCGTTTTCCCGGGAGTCCACTACCAGAGACCGCTACTCAACATTTCACAAAGTTTTCCCGATAAAATCTGCTGAAACCGACCTAAAAGTGATGCTACTAGATGTCACAACATTTTATCTGAAGATTCTGAGGTAAACTTGAGGAGGGAAATTAATTCTACTTCAAATTTTGACCGACAAATTATCCAACTCTGTAACGTCTAACGGTCTATTTGTATGCAGCTATAGAATAGACCCGGGCTATCGTTTCGAGGATTTCTGACAGGAAATGTTAAGAAATACGGAGAAAAATTGTACATTTATGCTGCTTTGGCCGTAAAGACAAACTTCTGTGTGAAATAAGTTCAATTTGACGAAAATGAAATGAATTTCTGACAGGAAAATTTACATGACATTCCTGTCACGGAGTCAGAAATGCCGCCATTCTATTACTGAAGTTAACGGCAAAGTTCCTGTCAGAAATGTCTTAAAAGCAAGCGAAAATAAGCCAGGACACACAGCAAACTGCTCTATGTACCCTATTCCAGATAATACACGAGTAAAACATGACATTCTACGCTAGAGAATTATAAATCCTTACCTCAAAATTGCACGGCTAGCGCTAGCGGCTGTCACGTCTGGAATGTTTCACCGGCGCGAAAGTTTCCCTACACCGCTATAGAACGTGGATCGTGATTGGTCGGTCAAACATGCATCGTGATTGGTGCGTCGGAATTTGGACTATTACATTTTGCTATTGAGGTGAAGTCCACTAGTCAATGTTTTTACGTTTGTGCCATTTGACGGTATTTTCAGAATATTTGACTTGAAGTCCATACAAATATTTCACAGTACCATATACTTTGGACTTTTCATACCTTTGTCTGTCAAGCAAGGAAAAAGGCAAGCATAAACGGAACACCCCGGCAATCCGTTCACTTTGGGATTCATTATCAGGTGTATATAGTATTACATCTAAACTATCTGTAACAGAACAATTTTACCACAGCTATTACCTTTGGGGAACGAATACCATCGTCTGTACAGGTTTGTTTGTGCACAGACTTCTGATGGTCTTTTTTGTATCGGAAACTGTGTGTGTCCTACCCCCCTCCCCCCCCGCCCCAAGTTTGGAATGTTCCGTCTGACAATCTCCCGCCACTTCACGAGACGGGGACGCTCCATTTCCGGTCATCAGGTGCACAAACGCACTGTAGGGGGCGGTTCAGTAACAACAAAGGGGATCTTTTAAGGCCCGGTTGTGCAAATTTTAACCTTCTACTTGAGTACATGGTCACAATTTCAGTAAAAAAAATCCATGTAACAGTGTAATTATGATAATGATACAGTTGCCTGTCTATGATGTATTAAATATTGAATAATGATACAGTCTATGTATAATGACGTAATAATGACTGTTTTTTTATCAACAGTCTGAAGTCGTGACCTGTCGGGGACCTGGCAAGACGCCTCCAGCCACGAGCTTAAGTGACTCACGTTTTCCGCGAAGTCAGGATTGACTTTGTTGCCGCTAGTCGCCGCGCGTGACAGGCCTGAACAACAAGCCTCCAGCCACGAGAACGGCGTTAGTAGGAGTCAGGATTTACATGCCGCTAGTCACCACGGGCCTGAGCGACAAGCAACCTGGAGTAGCAACCTGGAGTGTTAGTAGGCTTTTATATAGAGCACCTGGACGTCTTAAGGGCACACCTGGGGCTGAGCGTCTTAAGGGCACACCTGGGCGTCTTAAGCGGCTTTTCTACTACAGGAAGTTTCTTGTCAACGCCCCCCAACTCATGAATCTGTAGGTCACCAGAAGTTTGCCAGAGCCGAGTCGCCCGAAATTCCACCCCGCGAAGTCGGACGGGTTCCGGACACGCACCCGTGATCCGCGTTTCGCTGCCGGCGGTTAGAAACTCCCAGACTCCTCTCTTCTCTTACTGCTGAAGCCGGCTTCTGACAAAAATAACATCTGCTAGGTGGGTTAATAGTGATCTTTACTTGCACGTTCCTGCCCATGGCGCTAAATGCATACATCAGAGTGTGATGTTACACGTACATCATACTGAGTAACATGATACATAGGATACAAGGAAAAAGAATAACGTAAAAGTCTAACAACTACAAGAGAATACCTTGTATCTAATCTAGGCCTTGAAGATTTCTTCTCTCCTTTTAAAGCAACTTGAGATAAATTCACATAGTTTTTATAATAGAAATGCATCGCTTTACATTTTGTAGTCTTCCTGCCTGTACCGATTCTCGGTATCGCTATAACCACAGGAAACAGTCTGAACCGAAGCTAATTGTGGATCTTAACAAAGTCAAAAGTTAGACACCTCTGGTAGCCGGTAATTACGCTTTGCTTTATGTGCAGAATTAGCGAAACTTCTGCTGTCTGGCTGCACATTCCAGACTTTTCTCACAGTAAACCTGGCCTCCGGCGAGATTTTGTGTGCTGCTGCATGTTTCAGTGTTGACAGTGTTGCGCGCAGCGTTCCGTAAAGGTATTCGCTGGTTCTAACCCGCCCACTCACATATATAATGATATTCTTGGCTTAAAGGGCGTGAAGCCACACTCTCTCTGTGTCTGTATCTGTATATCCGGTATAACGGCGTAATACACCAGCTTCTGTATCTGTATAGCCGGTATAACCGCCTTTCGGCGTAACACACCAGCTTCGCAGGCATGCGGCGCGGCGGCAGCTGGCTATATCACACCGATCGAATTGTTACACCTAACCCTTGAACTTCGAACTCTAGACATTGTTTAAAGCTATCTAATGGCAATGCCCCTGCTTTACTTGGTGACAGCGAGTTCCACTCTGCGATAGTTCTAGGAAAGAAGCTTAATAATAACATTCTTGACTGTGTTGCTTGCAGCCACAGTCTCTAGCCGTGCCTGTAACTCAGAGATATCATACATTGAGAAACGAATCGTGACTTCAGAAGGCTTCAGGTACCTTGTTATAGCTCTATGTTGTTATTTTGTCTGTCCCTCCGTCTAAGGGGGCTGGCGTCACAACTCACTGCTCTCCAAGCAGATGTTAGGCGTGTTTTTCTACGTTTTTAGACGTTCTTGCCTAAAAAGTCACCAAAAGAAAAATCGACAATGCGATCCCAAACGTGAGAGAGTTGTATATATACATACATATTGGTGGTCAGTTATTTAACAGTTCAGAGAACTGTGAACAGATTCCACGAAGCGGTTCCAAACGTACAGACGTGTATGTACATAGTCATTTACACAACCATTCTCACGCATTTGTCTAGATATGTAAACATTGAACGTTTGGAAATGCATTTGTAGCAGCGACACCTGTGCTGCAGTGCAATGTGAACCAGTCAGAATTGCTCTGAGGAAGGTGACAGACGGTCACCAAAACGTCGGCTGAATAAAAGAGTTGGCTGTGTAAAAAGAGTCTCTTTACTCAGTGTCTTACCAACCTGATGAAACTATTTACGGATACCTAACGTCTGCTTGGAGAGTAACACCTCAAGATCAGTACATGACTTACGCCAAAAAAGCAGTTACTCAAGCAACAGGATATGATTTTGGAAACGTCTGACGTAGCATGTAACAAGTAGTGAATGCTATCTGAAATGTCTGACCGTTTCCAAAATCATATCCAGTTGGTTGGCGTATCTAAGTATATTACCTTCACACATGTTTACATGTTTAACCTTCACTTAATAATATAAGTACTTGACTTATGAAAAATTTTATGTCGAGTCCGGGTGGCCCAGGCCTCGAGTCAACATGATCAGTACTAGCACAAGGCTGACCTAAAACGTCCAACCGTTTCCAAAATCATATCCTGTTGCTAAAGTTTTAACCCTAAACACGTCTGATATTTGCTTATTGCTGGTCACATTTCAGCCGGCCTAGCCGTGACGTAATCACAACTAACTACAACAGTACTCTCCAAGCAGAGGTGTGGAGTCACCGCTAACTACAACAGTACTCTCCAAGCAGAGGTGTGGAGTCACCGCTAACTACAACAGTACTCTCCAAGCAGAGGTGTGGAGTCACAGCTAACTACAACTGTTACAGCACTCTCCAAGCAGAGGTGTGGAGTCACAACTAACTACAACAGTACTCTCCAAGCAGAGGTGTGAGGGCTGGCTATTTTCGCCTAGCTCGAAGAACAGTGGATCACAGCTAAACGTACTGTGGCGTGAGGGGCAATAGCCGGGATTCGAACTCCCAACCCCTTGAGTTAGGACCAGGACCGTTAGAACCATGGACGTGGACACCCAGTACATCGCTAACGTAGCCCGCTGCGTCCTGTCCGCGGTAGGAGTCGCCGCGAACCTGCTGATTCTGTACATCATCGCCCGGTACAGAACCGTCCGGACCATCTCCAACGTCTACGTCGCGAACCTGGCCGTGGCTGACGCCAGCTTCTGCCTGCTCGCGTTCGTGCAGGGGCTGTTTTCTATGCGGTTCCGCTACTTCGACACGAGACTGCAGAACCTGCTAGCCTCCTGCCAGCAGGGCGACAATGGTACAAGCAGTACTGCAAATGGGACCGTGTCTAATGCTACCACGGCTTACCTACAGACTGTGTCAAATTGTACCACGTCTACGGCAGAATGGCTACAAACTGTGCCAAACGCTACGGCAGAATGGCTACAGACTGTGCCGAACGCTACGGCAGAATGGCTACAGACTGTGCCGAACGCTACGGCAGAATGGCTACAGACTGTGTCTAATGCTTCTGCATGGCTACAGACTAACAACTGCACGTGGCGGAGCCTGGAACCAGACCAGCTGACCTCCCTGCAGGCCGTGAAGCTGTCCTGGGATGGCGCCTACATGCAGAGCTCCGTGAGCTGCGACATCGGGCGGCTGCTTGCCGTGTTCCTGGCCTGCGCGAGCGTGTTCCTGCTGACGGCCACGGCGGCGGAGCGGCACGGCGCCGTCACCCGGCCTCTGCAGCACAGGCTCCGCCGCACGCAGGGTAAAGCCTTCCTGACCTGCCTGCTGATGTGGGGGTTAGCGCTGCTGGTGGCGGCCCTGGACACTACAGTACGGAACGCGGCGCTGGGAGACTGGAGCTTCACGTACGGCAGCCTGTTCCAGTGCGTGTACCTGCGGCGGGATGATGCCGCCTCTGGTCACGCCTTCCTCCCATTGGCTGTCGTCATCTTCATCCTGATGTACGCCGTCCCCGCCGCAGTCATCATTCCCTTATATGGCAGGATCTTCCGGGCCTTACGTCAGCCGCGACCCCGAGCTTCCAGGTCACCGACCTCTCGGACGTTAAGCCGCGCTGCCAGGTCACCGACCCCTCGGACGTTACAGAGGGCATCGACCTCCCGGACGTTACACATGATCTTCGTGGTGACGGTGTTTTTCCTGGTGTGTTGGCTGCCGTTCCACGTGACGTCGGTGCTGGTACATTGGCACACGGACGGGGACAGTAACCTGCCGTTTCTGGTCGCCACGGCGCTCGCCATCCTCAACTCCGTCATCAACCCTTTTCTCTACGCCTTCATCGGAAAAAACTTCCGGGAACACATCAGGAGGGTTTTCTGCTCTTCACCATGCGAGGAGGAGGGAACGCATTACCATAGCAACGCACGGGCGTCAGTCGACTCCATCTACGGCTATCGTGACTCTGTGGTCAGCATTTACACGGACACAACAATACCTGATGTACAACCGCCTACACGCACGACACGGCTGTAACAACGCCTGTTACACCGCCTGTAACAACGCCTGATGTACAACCGCCTACACGCACAACACGCCTGTAACAACGCCTGTAACACCGCCTGATATACAACCGCCTACATGCACAACACGGCTGTAACAACGCCTGTAACAACGCCTGTATCAACGCCTGTATCAACGCCTGTAATAATACCTGATGTACAACCGCCTACACGCACTACACGGCTGTAACAATACCTGATGTACAACCGCCTACACGCACAACACGCCTGTAACAACGCCTGTAACAACGCCTGATGTACAACCGCCTACACGCACGACACGGCTGTAACAACGCCTGATGTACAACCGCCTACACGCACAACACGACTGTAGCAACGCCTGATGTACAACCGCCTACATCTGACACAATACCTGATGTACAACCGCCTACATGCACAACACGGCTGTAACAACGCCTGTAACAACGCCTGAAACAACGCCTGTAACAAAGCCTACACGCACAACACGGCTGTAACAACGCCTGTAACAAAGCCTACACGCACAACACGGCTGTAACAACGCCTGATGTACAACCGCCTACACGCACAACACGGCTGTAACAAAGCCTGTAACAACGCCTGTAACAACGCCTGTATCAACGCCTGTAACAACGCCTGTAACAAAGCCTACACGCACAACACGGCTGTAACAAAGCCTGTAACAACGCCTGTAACAACGCCTGTAACAACGCCTGTAACAACGCCTGTATCAACGCCTGTAACAACGCCTGTAACAAAGCCTACACGCACAACCCGGCTGTAACAAAGCCTGTAACAACGCCTGTAACAACGCCTGTTAATCTATTATGTGTTTTTTTTTATTATGCATGAAGAAGTTTGTTTGTTGCATTTTAATTTTATTCACAAATAATCTAGAATGATATTTTAAAGTTGTTATGGTCGGCACGGAATGTAATAAAACATGCTGCAAAATGTTTTATTCAATAAACCAGTCATCGTCATCATTAGGTCGCCGGTTTTTCTTTTTTATATGGTACTATTTTTATATGCAAATTCATATCTTTGTAATTTTGAACTTCAAAACTATGTAGTTATTTTATTTCTATTTCAGAAAGTTAATTTTCTTGTCCGTACGTCTTACTTAACACAGAATAGACAGAAAGTTTGAATTGTTTTGAATAAAGGTGTGAAATTTCTTTAGAAGTGGTCTGAAAATCTGAGTGGAAATGTTTGCGTTTCGAAGCGCCGCCTGTCGGTTAGGAGCGGCACGACAGGTCAAGTGGGCTGACCTCAGCGATGACGTCACGCCCCGCCTCTTTAATTCACTTCCTGCTCTGAGATCAGAAAAACCAGACCGAAAATCTGCTGCTTCTTAGGAAACTGTGAGACTTCCTGCGGGTTGCTGAAACGTCCCGAGTATGAGAGCGTGAGCGGTATTGTCCGGAGAGTGAGGGGAGTGCGTGGGATTGGAACCCGTGTCCACAGGTGCTACAGGATTGGAACCCGTGTCCACAGGTGCGAGGGGAGTCTCGAGCGTGTGGGATTGGAACCCGTGTCCGCGATGTTTCGGTGGTGTGTGCTGGCTGCCGTCGGCTGGAGTTTCGGGCTCGTGCTGGCAGCTACAGGTAACGTCTAACCCCTCGTGTACACCTAGCTGGGCGACTAAAGCGTTTAAAACGTCTAAAATGGCTGAAGTGAAGAAATAAAAGTATTGAAACGCGACAATTTACGGACGATTTTTCAACAATAACATCGAAACTTCCACGCCCTGGTTTTCATGTAGACGATTGTGAAAGTGACACACACTTCCTCATGTGACGTCATGGCCAGGTGTAACGTTACCTGTGCCAGGTGTATATCAGACAGGTGAAAACAGGTGTGTGTACAGGTGTGCAGGTATGTAGGTTACACCGCCCACCTGTGCAGGTAAACACTTGACCCCCCCCACACACACACAGGTAAGGTAAATATTTACCCAGGTTACAGGTGAGAATGGGCGTGGCACGGGAAAGTAGCAATATATCTGTAACATCTGTAACTAATAATGCTAATATCTGTAACATCTGTTGTTTTTCTTGTTTGTTTATCACCTAAAATCACTGTTTATTAGGAGGCATTTTTAGCGACAAATAAGTAGCTATGACAGTAAAATTGCAGGCATGACGTAACACACCAGGTTATGCAGTACTCAACATTGTACCTGCCGACATCTAGTCACATTGCAGAAATCTAAATCTCAGCAGTTATCAATTACAATCAACAATGTCAGTACCAGAGGTATAACCCTGTGATTTGTTTCTGTTCTTTCCCAGATTCAGGACTAGTGGATCCACTGGGAAGTTTCCAACACTTGGAGCAGATGGAATTCAAGACTCTGCCTCCTGTAGACCCAGATGGAGATGCCAGCAGCATCTTAACAGTAGAAAAGTGTGCTGCAAAATGTCTGAACCTTACTAGCAGGTGTCTGGCATTTGGAATCAACCATGGCACTTTCTCTTGCTATTTTTATGACGAACTTGGAACACCAACCAGTCGTGACATCAAAGACTTGTACATAAAGCTAGTCCCTACCACTGAACGGCCTGTTCCACTCACATCCGGGGGGACAATGCGGCCTATTCCACTCACATCCGGGGGGACAACGCAACAGAAACAGACAACACAAGCGGGTAAACTCCATCCCTAGTTTAGCGTGTTCTGCTTTAATACGTAGCCAGTGTAGTTCTGCAGTAACCAGTAGTTTGTGTTCTCTAAACAAAGCTTTGAGACTTGCCCTGCTGTTCTGTTGTTTTACACTAACCTACTAGAAGTCGTTTCTGTAAATATTTCAATATCATAATAATGAGACTAATTGTGCTGCAGTTGTAGTTCTGCATTAACCAGTAGTTTGTGTTCTTTAAGTAGCTCTACATGAGACTTGCACTGCTATATTATAATATATCCAGTTCTGCACTAACTCTAACCATCACTGGTTTTCTATAATAACAGCCACTGTGACACTAAAATGGCAGACCACGGCCACCAGTTCCATCAATGGTGGGTGTGAAACTCTCAATCAGTATAAACTATTTCGCGCTGTTAATATTATGCTGTGCTTTTTGTACCGAACATGATGCATACTTTAACAGTTTTCTGAGTCATTCTACCTGAGATTTGTAGCCCTGAACTAACCAGTAGCTGCTGTTTCTCTTCTAACAGCCACTACAAAAGACCAGACCACAAGTTCTATGTATGGTACGTATCACTCACTCACACTCACTATCCACGTATCAGGCTGTGAAGGCTGACTTGCTCCCTCTAGTAGCCAAGTAAATGGAGCTGAGATTTCAGAAATACTGTGCAAAGAGTCATGAAAGGTTCTTTCCTAGAACAACTTCACTGTGGAATAAGCTTTAAGCTACCTCGTGATTGTTTCCCACATGGGTTTAACCGTACACTTTTTAAGTCCAATGTCAACAAAAATCTGTCCTCACTGGCTGTACAGTAACCCAAAACATCTAAGTGGCTCCCATGAGCTTTGTTTTGTGAACTAGTATTAATAAAAAAATAATAACTGATTAAAACCAATTGTTATTAGATATTAAGAAAAACTGTCTCCCTAGCGCCCTCTGGTGGCTCTGGCGGGGACAGCACAGGCGCAATCGTGGGCGGGGTTATCGCTGTGCTGCTATTGGTCGTTCTCATCGCGCTAGCCGTCCCGCTCTGGAGACGCTACAAGAAACGCAAACGAGGGTCAGACAACTTTACCTTTTACTTCCTCTGCTGATTTCTTCATTGATACACGAGTCAGAGCCTACATTGTATAAACTACATTGTGATTTCCAACAGGATAGTAAGTACAGAACAGGTAATATTTCACATCTCCTGAAATGCTGGTTTCTGTTTTTAGGGAGGCGTTTTATGACCGAATGCAGCAGAACGTTCGTATGGATGGGATTCCTGTCGACGCCGGCACAGGTAAGAACAGAAGCACGTCTGTTCTTTGTTACCTTTGGTTTTTAAATGCTCTTTTTGTCTTACCAGCTTTCTGTTCATATGCATCTTTCATGGCATCATTCTCTTTTCTTGAGCATTGAAGCTTATTGGTTCACAGAATAATGCTGCTCTAGTAACCCTTAAGTAAAGTCAAATTTATTGTGCAACAATTGCATTGGAGACAATGTATGGCAAATAACACTTAATACCTAAGTTTACTTACATGTAAGTTTACCAACACGGCTCCTGTCCCCCCATGCAGCTGTGAGGTTTTCTGGGAATCGCACAGACGGACGGACGGAACAGGAGATCCTGCTGGAGGACGGGCCGGCAGACGGAGCCACGGTCGAGTACGCGACCGTCAACAAGAACCGGAAACAGCCCGACACGCAAGAGCTAAAGGTAGGGTACTCATCCTCTCATCCTCCCTCTCATTCAGTCTCTTCCTCTCCCTCTCACTCACTCACTCATGCGACCGTCAACAAGAACCGGGGGAAACAACCGGACATGCAGGAGCTAAAGGTACTCATCCTCTCTCTCACTCACTCACTCACTCACTCTCACTATTAAACTCACTCACTCACTCTCACTATTAAACTCACTCACTCACTCTCACACTCACTCACTCTGAAGATGATTCCTTTGAAAGAAAATGTCTTTCATTGTTCCACTGTAGAGTTCTGAGGGTGCAGCTGAGGGCAATGACCTGGAGGACGATGACCCCAGCGGGTATGACACCCTGCAGAGAACCCGCGACCCTTACCTTTACCCTATGACCATCGCTGACTTCGACCAATCAGAGGAGCCGGAGGCTGACCAGGTCTGTAGTCATGGCAACCGGGTGCTTTTCCCACCTCTTTATCCATGGAGTATTAGTTTTGTACTAATGCAAGTGCTTTTATATGCTTTTCAGAACATCTGTTGCAATTTTTGTTTATTTTAAATCTACATCAGTAAAGCAAATAATTTGTTTACCAGTCTACCTTCTAATAATAACAGTATAAATATTAACAAACAAAATAGTTTTTTGTGTTGCTTGTAATGCATTATGCCTGTTGCTTCTTCTGCCCAGAGTGACTTTGCTTACAGAGATTGGCAATGACCTTTGAACTTTGACCCTGCCGAGCATTCCAGGTAACCATGGTTACGACTGCTTGTTAGGCAAAATCATCTTAACTTCATGGGTGACATCACCACACAATCTTAGATCTCATATAGCTAAAATTCAGCTCCAGAAATTGTTAGTCAACCACCCAAAACCATTGGTTTATCCCATTCAGTGCATGGAAATCATCCTTAAAACTGGCAATAATCAATCAATCAATCAATCAATCAATCAATCAATCAGTAATCCTTGTTTGTCAGGCTGATAGAAGGTGGCTGGATGGTCAATTTTCATCCATACATCGACTGAACCTGTCCAGTTCACCCATCCAAGCAGCCCTTCTTTCATTCCCTCCATCCCACATGTTTACAACATGGATGAATGTTTGTATTCATAAACACAGTAAAGATGCTTAAACCCCAGATTGAGTACCGACTGTAGAATCAGCAAAGTTTAACTGTGGTTTGCGTTGTGTCAGAATTTTGCGTCTTACATCATCATTATTCTGTCTCCTCCTGCTGTTGTAGGGTCAAAGGTCACCAGAGGTCACGTACGCGCAGCTTGACCTGGAGGATAAGGGCGAGAGCCGGCCTGTGATTGGTGGAGAGAGCGAGGAGGACAAGACGGTTTACTCCCAGCTGCGCCACAGTCGCATGAAGTACGACAACCTGCGGCGCTGACCTGCGAACTCCGACCTTTCACCTGCTATCCCTTACCCTTTGACCTATGGTTGGATGATCTTATCGGCTGCCAGGGATGTTTTTATTCTATTTTACACTTTTCTTAAAGGTTTACTCCACTATATATTATCACTTAACCGTAACCTCTGACTACTTTGCCTGCTAATTTTTCATTTTGTTTTAGATTTCCTTTTTTTTTACTGCGAATCAAACCTTGTAGTGTTGCACCTGATTGAAAAGTATTAACTAAACCATTATTTGTTGTTTGTACTACCTGCAATGTAACAAAAAAATAAAAGACAATCAATTTGATGAAGCCACTTGCTTTAACAATAGAGTTGATTCAGAATTCTGATCAAAGAAAAATTGCACATTTTCAAATCATTTTATCATGGTAACATTAGTGAGCTAATATTTATCAATTACTGATAATCAATAGATCGATGAGTCAATGTTGCAGAGATGATCAGTGTGGAACAGATTTTATGGATCAATTATTGGAAACTATCAATGCAATCAATATTTTACTGTTTCCAAAGATTTCATTTAACATTTATAATTCCTGGGACCAAAGGAAAACTTGACAATCTGCAAGGAGGAAATTTAGTTTTAAATATAGTCTTGATAAACTAGCATAAACTAAGTAATACTATGTATATTTGGAGATAAACTTTCATTTATAGTTGCTGTAATTTTGATACCAAATGTCCTAACATTTTAAAAGTTTTATTAAGTACTAATATGCCTGACTTGTGACCAAATGCATTTCTCATGTTATAAAAATAATATGCCTGAAATAGTAACTTGTATATGCCTCGAAAATTTATGGTGGAAACACTTATAAACTCCAGCTCTGTTGGAATGAATGACTGGATGAAATAAGTTATGTGCCTTCTCCTTTATGTGCATGTCGGGGTGTCTCCTTTATGTGCATGTAGGGGTGTCTCCTTTATGTGCATGTAGGGGTGTCTCCTTAATGTGCATGTAGGGGTGTAAGGCACCAGAAGAACATGCAAAATGTTGTATGTAACTCAAGGCCACAGAGGCACAGACTGACAAACTGAACAAAATACAGTTAACGGACATGCAAATGGTGTAAATAATTAAGAAAGAAGATGA
Organism: Branchiostoma belcheri; assembly: GCF_001625305.1. Lineage (NCBI taxonomy): Eukaryota > Metazoa > Chordata > Leptocardii > Amphioxiformes > Branchiostomatidae > Branchiostoma > Branchiostoma belcheri. The sequence goes on along the minus strand of NW_017803269.1, from coordinate 479,386 downwards.
TGACACGTAACATTCCGTACCATCATTACCAGTGCCTTCTGAAACATAATTAATTCAGCCTACAGACAGCAATCACACAGGTGGCTTATATGTACAATCACACAGGTGGCTTATATGTATACCCATGCAGTCATAAGGTACATGGAAATACTGTAGCTCCTAAAAACTATGGTCAATGTTGAAAAATGAAAAACGGCAATGATGCTGAAATTTGCTGAAATGATGCTGATTTGAGCAAAGAAAAAGTGTATTTTTTCTCATTGATGTTATGGTGATGTTTATTATGTACTTAGTCTGGTAAATAAGTGATGCTCCCAACCTCCCTAACCAATAGATGCGAATGTGTATATTAAATAGAAACCTTTGCCAGGGCAGGAATTTTCCTGCTCATATTCTTTTTGTGTAACTCACCCACTGTATACTAAGTAGTATTTTTGTTTAATCGTTTTTTCACTTCATATATCATTTATTTACATGAACATGAAGTTACCCTCTGACAGAAGAAAAAGATCTTAAGTGCAGATCTTAAGGGGCTTAAGTGCAATCAGCATTTTATGAAAATAACAAACAGTTACGATGTATGTATCGAAGTTGAAATTATGATGTTGTATTGTTTAATTATGCAGCAAACAAAATACTTTTATGCGCAATAAAGAGATGTTTGTCAACTTGTTTTTGTTTTCTTTCCAAAAGATACAATGAGTGTGCCAAGATAGTGGTGGAATAGCATGTGTTAGGGTGTATACATGATGGTGTGAGAGTGTGTGCATGTGCGTGCATAAGGCCACACCAATTTAATTTTGTTGGCTTGTCGATTTTTTCAGAAAAAATATGAAGTGACAGGGCGGAAAAAATAATAACTGGTCTAGGCATCCTATTATAGCTCCCCAAATGCTATGGTAGAGAACAAGAAGTCAACACAAAATAATGGGTTAATAATTAAACAATGAAGTCTGAACTTTTAATCAAACCACTGCATTTATAGCTGATGGACAAACTGTAACAACTAGGAAGGAAAGAAGTTTCCTCAACTGACATTACTGAAGCTTCACCCTTGTGAAAGAGGATAATGTTGATTTTATTGTCCATTAAACTATCGACACAAGAATGTCACCTAGACCGCTACATGTGTGTGCTGCCAACCTGGATATTCTGTGGATCTTGTGTGGTATTGAACAACTTCTGTAACTCACAAGCGCATATTTATATTATACAGAACAACCAACTAAAATCAGTCACAAGCGCATAATATTATATAGAACAACAGACTTCTGTAAGTCACATGAAGAGAACGTGGTAACAGGAAGGATACTAAGGTCATGACATCCACAATATCAGGGTGGGTTTGGGTTGGGTCAACATTTCAGTTCCTTTTTCGTAACCCTCTATTTCATTTGCAAGAGTTCTAAATTAAGGTAATGCTTACAGTCCGGGTACCACAGCTTCTGTGTCCTGGGTGTTAGCCGGGTTAGGGAGGGTGGGTTGTTCACCCGGTACCACCTGGTCTCCTGCGGTTTCTTGCATCTTTTTTAAAGCTGGAAAGGGAAGAATGCAACATTCTGGACCCACGACTCACAGTAGACAACCATACAAAAGACCAAAGGTATAGAAAGTACCACAAAACTATATTCCCACATTCAGCAGCCAGAGAAACTATTATATAATCCACACCCATAGCAGCTATAATGTCAACAACTCTAGCAGCTAGAAAAACTAACATGTTTGCATCTCTAGCGGCTAGAAAAACTATCGGTACAATGTATATCCCCACCTCTGTCAGCTTTGCGGGCGAATTTCTCCTCCAAGATTCTTGCATCCTTCTCCAGCAGATTTTTCCGGCTCCTTTCGAAGGCCTGGAGGAAGGTCTCCCCCTCGTACACCATGAAGGGCACGCGGCAGGACATGAACAGCCGGTCAGCCAGCTTCTGTATCTGCCGACTCCCTGTGAACTCTCGCACCTAAGGAAGGACAGAGCAGAGCATTGGTCAGTGTCAGAACACAGCATTGGTCAGCAGCATAAGGAGAGAATTCAGACATTGGTCAGCAGCACAGAAGAGAGAAATCAGACATTTTGGTCAGCGTCAGCAGAAAGGCACGCGGCAGGACATGAACAGCCGGTCAGCCAGCTTCTGCACCTGTCGGCTTCCCGGGAACTCTCGCACCTGGAACAGGACAGAGCAGATCATTGGTCAGCAGCACAAGGGGAGAAATCAGACATTGGTCAGCAGCACAAGGAGAGAGAAATCAAACATTGGTCAGTGTCAGCAGAAAGGCACGCGGCAGGACATGAACAGCCGGTCGGCAAGCTTCTGCACCTGTCGGCTTCCCGCAAACTCTCGCGCCTGGAACAGGACAGAGCAGATCATTGGTCAGCAGCACAAGGGGAGAAATCAGACATTGGTCAGCAGCACAAGGAGAGAGAAATCAAACATTGGTCAGTGTCAGCAGAAAGGCACGCGGCAGGACATGAACAGCCGGTCGGCCAGCTTCTGGACCTGTCGGCTCCCCACAAACTCTCGCGCCTAAACCAGGACAGAGCATTGGTCAGCAGCACGAGGGGAGAATTCAGACATTGGTCAGCATCAGCATACGAGTTCTGACAAAAGTCAGTGGCACTGTTTGGGGAAACTTGTTGCTGTATCTGTATACTTATACTGTACTTGTACATGTACTACTGTACTTCAGGCGATAGTTCTAGGAAAGAACAAGTTGCTGACCTTTTCAAGTGTGTATACAATAGCCGGCTGGTCGGTCAGGAGTCTTTGGGTCAGGACAACATCCCGCAAATTCTTCAGCACGGAGACTGCACGGGGGATGTCCTGGGGGGAGAATTCAGACATTGGTCAGTCCTGAGGGGAGAATTCAGACATTGGTCAGTCAGAACAACATGGGAGATTTATAAACGGTCATTACAAATTTAGAACATCTTCTAATTTTCTTTTGGAGAATCCAGACATCTGTCATCATGGCAAATCTAAAATCACACTTTGGTTAGCTAAAATGAAGGTTACTCACGATGTTTCCGACTTGCAGAGCAGAGACCAGGTCAGAGTGCAGCTCTAGCAGGGTCTTCTCAGCCCGCAGCGCTGAGCACAGGAAACAAACAAACAAATAAACAAACAAGCCAGGCATTATCAGTGCCGAGCACAAGAGGAAACAAGGCAGCCATTATTGTAACTTTTCTTATTCGGACAACTGCATGTCATACAATATACTACTACATAAAACCTGCAACATTGCAGTTATTGCAATTACAAGCCTCACAAACTATAAGATCTGGTTGTTTTTAAAGTCAAATTGCTAAAAGACGAAGGTTATCGCACTTACCGGCCAAACTTTCCTGTTTCTTGGCTTTCCTTAGATGTTTCTTCCTCTCCGTTTTACTCAGACTCCTCAGCCTAGAAAAATGAAAAATGGCTCTCAGGTTATGATGTTATAATGGCAGATTGAAATGTGTTCAGTAACTGTGTCTGAGGGGAAAAAGGCTCTCAAGTTATGGCAGATTGATGCCTACCATCTGCGGTGCATCAGCTCCCGTTGCACGGCTTTCCTGTCGTGCTCTGCGCGGATTCTGTTTCTCTCCGTGGCTGCAGCAAACTGCCATTCTGCCCAGGCCTTCTTTCTCTAAAGGGAAAAAAACAAGAGTAAGTCAGTAATAACAGTTACTGACAATAACCAACAATAGATGACAGCAACCAACAGTAGATGACAGTAACCAACAGTAACCAACAGTAGCTGCCAGTAACCAACAGTAGATGACAGTAAACAACAGTAGCCGACAGTAAAATCCGTAGCCGGTTACCTCTGCCTCCTCCTGCTGCTCCCTCCTCCTCCTGTCCTCCTCCGACTCGCCTGCAGGTGGAGCCGGGAACCTCACCTGTCAATCAATCAATCAATCAAATGGTGTTTTATTCATAAAAACATGGACTTTGCAGCCAAGGGCTGAATTACATGCAGTTGTACATGCAAATTCATTAAACATTTATTTACACAGCATTAAGTTAACACAAATATCCACATCATATACCTGTCGTAGGACCGGCATCGTCCCCACCACACCTGAGCTGTCCTCCCAACCAGACTCCTCCCACTCAGAATCATCACCAGAATCCTCCCAGTCTTCATCTTCTTCTGCCAACTTCCTCTTCCTCCTGCTGGGCTTCAGCCTGCTCTGAACCTGACATTGACCCTGCTCCTTTCCCGGCTTGACCTGACCCTGACCTTGCTCCTCTCTGGGCTTGACCTTGCCCTGACCCTTCTCCTGCTGCCGGGGACCACCCATTTCTCCTTCCCCAGCATCACTTCTCCTCTTCCTCAGCCGCTGCCCGATGCCCCCAGCATCCTCTGCTGATGGAGGAGGAGGAGGAGGATGGACCACCTGGACCGTCTGTTCGTCCTTCCTGACAGGTGGGGAGAAGGTGATCCTGCCTCTGGTAGCTATGGTGAGGACAGCCTGCACAGCTGACTGTTTGCTGTTCCTGGTCTTCATGCTGATCCTGGACAAGTGAAACAGACGGGACAAAATCATGAGGTTATTAGTAAGGTAGGAGCTATTGGTATGGAATGGACAATCACCAGGGTTTTTTCTAGAAAAATCTGGCATGAGGGAGCGGTATCACAGCGAGGGAGCGAAGCGACCGAGGGGGGTTGGTGCGGAAGGGGGTTTCCCCCCTTCCGCCATGTGGAGCCTTCGAAAATTTGAAGTTGAAATGGGACAGTTTGAGGCTACTTGAGGGGGAAAATTTGAACTCTTTCATTGTATGTTTCTTTGAAAATAAACAACTATGATTGTGAAAAAGGTCTGTTTACTTGGATTTTACAACACCTTCAAAGGCTATTTTAGCTTGCACAAAATGCTAGATACAATGCTCAATACAAATTTCCAGTACTAATAATGTATGTAAAAGCCATAGGAGAAGGATAGATAGACTAAAATAATTCAATGTTTTTTTGTCAATATCTTTCCTAAATTTCTATTCATGCATTGCATATTTCCTTTATAAAATATAAGTACAATCAACAGTACACACAATGTGCAAATCACCCTTTATATACACTTACACTGTTACTAGTAGCTCCAGATAACAACATTGGGTTTGCCACAAGCTCAAACCTTTCACATGGCAAACATTGCAACACCTTCATCCAAGCTGCTACAAACTCAGGTCTCATGTTTCACTTCAGAGCCTGTTCTATAGTATGCAAATGAAGGAGGCTTACTTGTAGTCTTTGGGCAAGTTCTCAATGAACTATGTTTACTCCATTCACACTTTTACTACTAGAGCTAAATTTTCATGTTTGTGGGAAGATTTTGGAATTTTCATGAGAGTAACATAGTTTGTAATGCTAGAATACATTGTTATGTGGTGTTGTTTTTGTATTTTTACTGGAAAAAGATAATTTTGAAAAAGACCTAGGCTTCAACCTGAAAATTGATATGAGGGCGCTAGCTTGTTACATGAGGGCGCAGCGCCCTTGTTCCCCTGTTTAGAAAAACACCTGATCACTATTGTTATCATTATCATCAGTTATTATTGCTATCATTGTTATTGTTTATCATTACCATTACCATATGACTGTTACTGTTTGTTTTGCATGTGACATGCAGTTATGCATACTTGTCAATGTTTATCTACAGTATGATGCAGTGCCAATCACTGTGAGCTGTGTATCCTTGGGTAAAAGTTAAAACTGACAGGAATAAACAAATTTCCTCTGGAAAAAATGGTCGGCTTCTTCTCCAGGATAAAACTCGCCATAATGTCAGATGTAGAACTGAGAAACTGCAGTGCTGCCCTTGGGAAGGTACACTGTAATGTCCAAGCAGATGTTGTGATGGCAAAAATGCAAAATCCTGCATTAAAAACCTTCCGAGAACATTGATGAACATTAACCAAGTGAAACCGGCACCCAGAGACCACGGCTACATCATAGACGTTACGCAACGACAACAATTAACAACAAATTAACCAGAAAAACGGCATCCAATTTGCCAGGTCACCGTATCATCTGCTTGGAGAGTAGGTACTCCGTAACTTTCTGTCAGTCAACATAATTTTTAGAGCTAAAACGCGTAATGTATGAATACTACAGTTCCCCCACAACTTGCCTCTACCCTGTCTGTATTCTGTGAACAGAAACTCGCTCAAACTTACCCCTTTCCTGTCAGAATGGCCCCTTTTCTGTCGGAAATGTCGTCCGGAGTTCAGAAAAACTTTTCGGATCGTCTGACAAATTTTCCCGCGAAATCCTGCCACCGCGTCATAACGTGTAAAATAATGGTTACCACTAAAAGAATTCCAAGATATTTACCCCATAGGCGAATAGTTTGGTGGCAAAATCTAAATTTCAACATACCAAAACTGTCTTTTGTGATCTTATTTCACATTTATTAGGAAGGTTCGTGCAAAACTCTGTCATGTTGTGGTTCTTTTTTATATTTTTCCTGCGGTTGGATGTCTTCAGTTCTCGCGAGAGAAAACGAGAGTCGCGAAATGGCGCCGACTGTGTCGAAGTGAAGCCAAATTTCGGCGTTTGGATAAAAACTTCGCAAAGTTCTGCCCCAGAAAAGCCGCCCAAAGTCATCAGCAGCGCCCAGCCCGGAGGCTAGAGGACCCCGATCCCGGATCTTTTAGTTAGCTCTCGTCAGAAAGTTCCAAAATGGCGTCCAAGTTCAAGAAAGTTTCTGAGAAAGACTACAAGCCAGGTGATCTGATCTTCGCTAAAGTGAAGGGATATCCCCACTGGCCGGCTAGGGTGAGATACTCTCCTGTTTTCCTGTTACTCTAAGAACAGAGAACCCTGGTGTAAAGTACAGTCTTCCTGTGTTAGACAGAACAGCAAGAATCGTCCGTGTTTTGTTGTGATCGCGTTAACTTAAGCATAATGCTGAGACCTGAATAATAATAACAAAACCGCCCCCCTCCCCACACTAACCCACGCTGGTTTCATTTCACCAAAAATTACGCCCACAAAATTATTATGCGAGGTTTAACTTGTAAGCACAGGTGTACGTGGACGGTTAAAAGGATTTGAGGTGTACATGGGAAGGTAGAAAACGTTTTAGTTCATGTTTTCATTCAAGTTTTGCCTCCCATTCACACCCTGTAATAGTTTGTTAGTTTTAACATTTGTGTTTTTACAGGAGGTAAATTTTCCAGTTTCTGTCTCTTCCCTGCAGATTGACGAGTTACCAGAAGGAGCTGTGAAGCCGCCAGGAAACAAGTATCCCATCTTCTTCTTCGGCACCTACGAAACGTAAGGAACCTTAGAAGTGCTTAATTACTAAATTAGGCCTGCATGTTAATTTGCAGTGTCATCAAATTTCTGACAGTCTCCATAACTCATGACCCTTGTTTATCTCCTGATGTCATTTCCTGTTGATCTTTGTACATAATGATGTAATTTCCTGTCCCCAGTGCCGTCCTTGGGCCGAAGGACATCCTGCCGTTCCATGAGTTTAAGGAACGATACGGGAAACAGCAGAAACGGAAGTTCTTTAACGAGGCTCTCTGGGAGGCGGAGAACAACCCGACGGTCAAGTTCGCAGGAAATGTGAGTTTAGGGAGTTCTGAAGCTGGTTTTTGTCTGCCAACTTGTTTGGGTCTTTCTCTTTCTATCCGGTTTATTTGTCTGTTGTTCCTGCAGCGAGGGTTAGACATTGGAAGCTGATCATCTTTATCTTATTTTTACTTGTCTGCCGAACCCCAGGAGGAGCCTTCAGGGTCAGAGGAGGAGGGGGAAGAGGAGGATGCTGGGAGTAAAGATGAGGAGGAGGATGAGGATGAGGAGAAGCTTGTGATAGACGAGGATCCGGCCGCTCGGCCGAAAAAGGTGAAGGGGTCGTACATTGCTGGTTTTACAGGGTTAGGGTTTGGTTTCTCTATTGTTGAGGTGAGACATTTGAATCTGTAACATTCATTGAGGCATTTCTGGGTAAAGAGAGAGGTTTTCTTCACTCTCCTGAGAATACAAAATGCTTGATTGATTGTTTATCCACTTTTTGTTTCTCTCACGAAGGCCGACAAGAAGAAGCCGGCAGCAGCCAGGAAGAGGAAAGGAGCAGCTGATTCTGAGAAGGTATCAAACCACTTTCACTTTCCCATTCTGAGAAAGTGTCAACCACTTTCACGTTCTAACACTTTCAACTGAGAAGGTGCCAAATAACTTTCACTTTCCCTTCCCAGAAGGCCCCAGCGAAGCGGAGGAAGAAGAGTGACCCTGATTCTGACCAATCAGAGGCTGCGGAGGAGAGTGAGGAGGAGGAGGTGGATTATGACGAGGAGAGCGGTCCTGACGAGGACACCTCCGAGGACGAGGTGGGGAAACTACGTGTGGAGTAATGTTGTAGTAATGTGGCAGTAATGTGGCAGTAATGTAGCAGTGGTGTAGCTGTAATGTGGCAGTAAGGTAGCAGTAATGTAGCAGAATTCCATGTAGCAGTAATGTAGCAGATGTTCTAGTAAGGAAGTTTTTTTAGTAAGAGAAAGAAGTCAGACCGTTTTGACCTGACCTGTGTTGACCTGACCTGTGTTGACCTGACCTGTGTTGACCTGACCTGTGTTGACCTGACCTGTGATGACCCCAGGACTTTGTCCCTGAGAAGAAACCTGCCAAGAAACGCGGACGGAAAAAAGCGGCGAGCAGCTCGGGGTCGGAGGTCAGCGACGAGCAGGAGGAGGGGTCAGAGGTCAGCAAGGACAGCTCTGAGGAGGAACCAGAGGAAAAACCAAAACCCAAGAAAAAAAAGACACCTGAGAAGAAAGGTGAGGAACTTACCTGTGCACTAACACACCTGGTTAGGCAGGTGCAAACTTTTATGGAAATGTTGTTTTTCCCTTGCCATGGGTGTTACCTGTGTTGTTATGTTTGTTTGATAGTGGATGTTTGTAGATTATTTATGCCTGCTATTGTTCTCTACCAGCCCGTAAACCCGCCGGCAGCCGCCCGCCCGCCAAGCCTCGCGCTCGAGCGAAGAAACCGGACCCGGGAACGCCCCCCTCCCTCTCCTCCGACTCAAGCAACAACAGGTAAATAACTACTGGTAAACTAGTAAATAATCATAAACAAGTTTGTTTAGTGACTCAAAAGGAGAAGTTGGAAGAAGCAGGAAGCCTGCAAAGGTTTGTTTGTTTGTTTGTTTGTTGTGCGCTGATGTTTGTTTGTTTGTTTGTTTGTTTGTTTGTTTAGTGACTCGGAAGGAGAGGTAGTTAGCAGTTGGAAGAAGCAGGAAGCTCTGCGCTGATGTTTGTTTGTTTGTTTGTTTGTTTGTTTAGTGACTCGGAAGGGGAGGTAGTCAGCAGTTGGAAGAAGCAGGAGGTTCTGCACTGATGTTTGTTTGTTTATTTATTTAGTGACTCGGAAGGGGAGGTAGTCAGCAGTTGGAAGAAGCAGGAGGTTCTGCACTGATGTTTGTTTGTTTATTTATTTAGTGACTCGGAAGGGGAGGTAGTCAGCAGTTGGAAGAAGCAGGAAGCTCTGCGCAGGAAGGAGGCTGAGGAGAAGCTGCGAGTCGCCCAGGAGGAGGAGGAGAAGAAACAGCGGGAACGAGAGAAGGAGGCAGCGAGGCAGCTGAAGGAGGAGAGGAAGGAGAGAAAAAAACAGGTCAGCTGCATTCAGGTTGTCATGGTAACCTAAAATGCTGTCATGTTGTCATGGTAACATGATGGGGCTCATGTTGTCATGGTAACCTGATGGGGCTTATGTTGTCATGGTAACCTGATGGGGCTTATGTTGTCATGGTAACATGTCACGGTAACCTGATGGGGCTCATGTTGTCATGGTAATATGATGGGGCTCATGTTGTCATGGTAACATGATGGGGCTCATGTTGTCATGGTAATGTGATGGGGCTCATGTTGTCATGGTAACATGTTCGGAAAAAGATCCCGTTGTCATGGTAACAGACCAGAAATGAAGGATGTTGTTTCCTTTACAGGAACAGGAGGAACGAAAGAAGCAGAAGGAGGAAACAAAAGACGACAAACGGAAGGAAGTGAACAAGAGAGAAGAAAAGTCGAAAGAGAAGACATCAAAAGATGACAAGAAAGCAGAAATCCGGGAAAGGAAGAAGGAGGAGAAGAAGAAGAGGGACGAGGAAAAGGACCAGAGAATAAAGAAGGAACAAGAAAAACGCAGAAAGAAGGAAGAAGAGAGAAGGAAAAAGAGAGAGGAAGAGAAAAGACAGGAGGAGGCAGAAGAATCAGAGGAAGAACAAGTGAGAAACGTTTGTCAGGCGTTAACTTTACAAATACTGAAATTTTAACCAACCTAAACTTGATTTGTGCTTTCAAACTGATTCATGGAAATCTGGGGAAAAGTTGGACCAAAATTGGATTGAGAATAGCACCCCCTGACTGTTTGGTTGTGTATTGCAGGACGGTGAAAGCAAGGCTGCAGCTGTAGATGACAGAAAGGAGGAACTGAAGAGACAAAAAATGGAGAAAAAGAGGTAAAAAAAAAAGCTGTTAATAATCCTTGACTTGTCCTCTCTTATTTAGGAGTGTTTGATTTTTTTGCCAGGGAGTTGTGTGGTATTATGTGGTATTTTTTGTATGTACTAAAGTTGTTTTTCTCTTTTGCAGACAAGATAAATTCCTGGAAAAAGAGAAGAAGAAACGTTTGAAACTGGAGCAGAAAATGGAGCAAAAGAAGCAGGAAAAGCAGGAGAAGAAAAAAGGTGAGGAAATTTCTCTAGATATCTTAGTTCTCTGTGCATCTCACAAACTACAAAGGTGTTAGTGACCCGCATTTGAAAGTCACAAAGGCTCAGCTGAGGTAATGTTGGTAGGATCAACGAGGCCCCCTGGGTTCCTATGTGGGTACTGCATCTGTCTAAAAGTGAATGATGCCCAACAGCTAAGCCCCCTAGTGATATTATTGTGTACTGCAGCCATGAGTTAAGGTTGTACATTGACTGAGCTGACCAGCACTTGGCACTGTTTTAGCTCCCCCTAACAGTTTTGTTGTGTACTGCAGCCATGAGCCTAGATGCCACAGTGACTGAGCTGGTCCAGTCGTTGAAGAGGTCTCTCATGGCTGGTAAAGCTGTAAGTCTGCATTTCGTACTACGGCCACTAGGGGAGGCAAGTGTGCTGGTGTCTCCTGACCCTTGAGGAAATCTGGGACAGCTTGAAAATTGCTTCATTCATGCAAATTCTTCCCAAAACACATCAACTATTTAGATTGAATCAAAGGCAACGTTGGTGTGAGGCACACATCCATATTAGGATTGAATCAAGGGTAACGTTGGTGTGAGACACCAGCACATTTGCTGCCCCGGCCACCTAGCAGTTTCTGTGCAAACTGCACTGAGCAATGATGGGTTTGTTGCAGAGTTGGTCGAGGATCACGTCAGAAAGCTGCAAGCGGCGCTCGTCTTGTCTCTCCAGCTCTCCGCTCCTGTAAGTATAACCCTTGTGTGGCCCCTCAAGTAAGTATGGCCCCTTCTGTGGCCCCTTCTGATGTGGTCCTTGAACCCCCTTCTACTTGAGGATGAGCTAAGGCTGTTTCTGTTACTTTTTTTGTATTTCAATGGTTATCAGGCATGTTTTGGCCAACATTTCTGTGTTTGGCATCATCTTGAGTCAAGGCAAACACTGCAAACTAGAACAGGACGAGGTGATGTTTTGTGTGCCTGACGTTTGTCCCGGATGTTTCCGTAGCTCACATTCCTCTCGTCTGTTTGTTTAGGACATTCCTGATGTTTTTCCCGTTTGTGTAGGACATTCCGCGCAGCCTGGAGGTTCTGGATGAGCTGAACTCGCTGCCGCTGACGGCCGCCATGCTCAAGAGGAACATCGACATCCTCAGAACCATCAAAAGGGTCAGTCACAAACATCCTAACTTACCAACAAAGGGTCAGTCTTAACAAGTAAAGCAAATGGTTGAGAACTTAAAACATCAACCAAGCTGCACAGACCTGTAGAGTCTATGCTGTTTTATACTCTAACCTCTGCCCTTTGCCCCTGTACATGACCCTGACCTTTGCCCTTTGCCCTGCAGGTTAGGAAGTACAAAGGTTCGGAGGCCGTGCAGCAGAAAGCAGAGTTCCTGTACAGTAAATACAAGTCCATGCTGCTGCTGCACGATAGCGAGGCTCACGCCCACTCCGCCCACAGAACCAACCAATCAGCAGCCGCGGAACAGCCCAAGGACGTTGCCATGGCAACAGGACAGGAGGAGGAGAAAGAGAACTCGGGAGGAGCGGCCCAAACAGGTACATGTCATCTTTCTTGCACCCCTGTTCTTGTTACCCATCGTCATACTTACACACCTGTCCTTGTTACCTGTAAATGTGTCAGTTTCTTCCTCCCTCCATTGATGTTTCTTCCTTCCTTTCCTCCTTGCAGACATGTAACAGTTTCTCCATCTTTGTTTCCTCCTTTCCGCAGATTCGCAGCTGGCAGCATCCGGAGACGGTCCGGGGAGGGGGGGCAGCAGCAGGTGGAACAGCCAGGTGGGGAGGAGCAGCAGATGCAGGAACAGCCAGAAGAGGCAGGAGACAGACAGACTGGACCAATCGCGGGGCCCCTGAGCGCGCCAACCAGCGGGACAGATGTGCTGAAGTGAGTGTTATGTTAACTTTCATTTCTGCCTGAGCTTCTATCTACTAATCACTACCATTAGTTCATGTATTTTGTTTCCTTTTTGCCATACATTGTACCAGTTACAGTTGCTGAGCAATGAAGTTGATTGATTGGCTAACTTATCCTACATGTAAACTGTCTTGCAGCATGCATGTTTGAAACTGGCTGAAAGTTTGTACAGAAATCACTGAACACAGTGTAAGAATCAGGAGAGTAGAAACAGAAAGACACTCCTGGTCCCTGGCCAGGGTTCGAGCCCACGCCAAACCCGGGCACCAGTTTAGACCCCGACGCTCTAACGACTCGGCTAAAAGGTCTAGACCCATCACAGGATCAGTTGGTAGCGTCTATAAACCCCCCACTGTTACAACAAGCTTGTTTGCAATATTTTTCTCTGACCAATTTTGTTGTATTTTTCTTGTTTTGTTCCTTCAGGCTTGATTCGCTGCCGAGCGTTCCAGTCTCCACAGATCTCCAGCTAGAAAAACAGCTGTCTGACCAAGTAGCCAATCAGAACCCAGATGTACGCAGTAGTGAGAAGATGGCTGTTGATCCTGCAGAACTGTAGCCAAACCATATAAGGTGGCTGTCGCTAGTTTTTAGTTTTCTCCTAACTAACATAGCTGTATCCAGCTGGGGCATTAGGAACTTTTCATACAGAAGAAAATGAAATCTGAAGATGTTAAAATTTTTGTTTCGGTTCCGTGCAAATAAACTATCCAGTTCTCAAGCATCACTTCTGTTTGTAGTTTGTTACAATTGGTGTCACATTACAGCCGTTACCATGGTGTTTCTGTTGTCTACCATAATCTACAACTAAAGGGATACATGTATATGTATGTACAATATAGTACCTGTAGTACAACTGGGGGGAAATGTACCATGTTTCTGTAGTACCATGTAGTTTCTGTACTGCAGTACTCACTCTTGTACAACTGACAGGATATGTACCATGGTGTTAATAGTACCTAGCTGAGGGGAAGTGTACCATGTTTCTGTAGTACAACTGGGGGGGAAATGTACCACATTGTTTATAGTACCTAGCTGAGGAGAAATGTACCTTTTGTTTTGTAAGTGAACTTTTATAATTTGCTGGATAAAGCCGGAACCTCGGTAGACATTTCCACTATCAGAAATAAAATGTGGACAGTCGTAATTTGCTACATGAACGCTACAGTAGAAAATAAGCCGTCAGGTTTCGCTACATGTAAATAGCAACATTAAAACTTGATCCGTTATATAGCTGTAGGTACCACAGAATAAAATGAGAAAATGTTGACTCATAAAAAAAACCTGGAATGTGTCTTTTTTGCTTGTAGTGCTGTGCACCGGTTCACTGGACTTGGATCCGGACTTGTAAGAATGTTTAGGTCCAAGTCCAAAAAAACCTAAAAGTCAAGAACCGAGTCCGGACTTATTACCATAAAAGACCATTTCACATACCCCTTTTCTTTCCAAACCACCTAAAATCTTTGCTGCAAAATGAAGAAAACATTGCCATCGGGCATCGTCAAGTACCGGCCTCCATGTTATGTGGCCACAGTTTTGCCCATACAACATTGCAAGTTGCCAACTTGCAATTTTGTATATGCCATGGGTTTAGGTCCAGGCTTACAAGTCCGGAACTGAACCTAAACCTCTGGACTTGAATCCTGACCTGAACCTAAAATTGAGTTTAGGTATGCATCTATTTGCTTGCTTATGCCACTATTGTTCCTATTATATATTAACCACCTACCTAACTCAGTGACTAGCTTGACAATCACACTATTTGCAGATGTTTCAAAGTGTTTTTAAGAATTCTGCAACAAGGATGACTGCGTTAGTCTACAGAACAACACCACATCTGTGTGTCACTGAAGTGATGTATGAGTATGTATGGAGACTACCAGTAACTGGTATGTTTTAAACTATCTTATAGTGTAACTCTAAACTCGCACGTACATAATGAAACAAGACTCAAGGCCGACCCCAGAGCACCGCTTTAGTGTCTCACAACCACAACATTTGCTGATGTTCATATGACGTCTACGTACATGTACTTGTAGAACAGGTACAGGTACCTTATTTCTTGCAGGGGAGACAAGCGGAGGCGTCAGCAATCACCTGTTTTGTCTCCTTCCAATGGAGAAGCCAAATAATTATAAAATTAAATTAATAAAGAAGTGAAGCCAAGGATGTACACAACAACAGTCTATAATTGTTCAGTATGTACAGTTATAAGGGATCGGGAGTAAGATAAAACCTTCAGGTGGCCTAAAATCCAGTCAGCATTTGGGAATCCAAGAGACATGGAGATCAACAGAAGTGACTTTGCCAACACATGGAGGCAGAATGATGATGACAAGGAGAAATATCTCCCCCTCCCCCCCATTCCTCAGTTGGCCAATCAAAATTTCCATTCCTACAATGCTGGCCATTCATCCATCCATCCATCCATTGGTTCATCCATCCATTCATCCATCCATCCATTCATTCATGATGATGTGGATGATGTAATTCACAATGAGTAAAACAGTTGTTCTGTGCCTTAAGGCCTAATTATTTCACTAGACAATCATGGTCTCTCGGTGCTGGGTTACACTAATTGCAACATTGTGTCTTGCCAGGGTTTGATATATACTCAGTGTATAATTGCGACATTGCAACATTGGTTGTCTTGCCAGTGTTTAACTGTATTTTGGTGTTTTTAGAAAGGCTCCAACAACAAGCAGGACAGTAAAGTAAAGTAAAGCAGTCATCATCAACTGACAAAGGTGAAGCATGATGCTTCTGCAAGTAGCCACTAGTCTAGCGCAAAAGTAGCCACAAGACTCCTGCAATGCAGTTTTGCCACAGCTTAGGTTTGTAGCCAAATATCCGGGGCAGCCCTGCGCTGATTCATAAGTGTGCTGGGTTCTTTACTCAGGTCAGCGTGAGGCGAATTTTCTCCATCTGAATCGGAAGCAGCTGGGACATCTCTGTGCAGATCTCAAGTTCACTCTGTGGGCAAACAAACAAATAAACAAATAAACAAAAAGCTATGACAGTAATAATCAAACCTTGCTTCACAGGGTAAAGCAGGACAGACTCAGTAATGATCAAACCTAAACTATGGGCATCTCTGTGCAGATCTAGAAACAGAACAGTGATTGTGTTTGATCTGGATTGGTCCATTCTCACCTGTACTGCGGCAGTGATGTCGGGATGAGATGTGCAATAGTCCACCAGGTACTGATAGTGGTCCAGGCTGGAGGAGGGAGGGGAGGGAGGGGAAGGGAGGGGAGGGGAGGAAAAGAGAGGGAGGGAGGGAGGGAACATGTTAGCATCTGGTTTCTCATGAGAACTACAAACTACCTCAATCTAAATGGTCCAGCTGGGCAAGTCTTCAAACACTCACTGCCCCTCCCCCCTTCCTCTCCATGTTAATGGTTCAGTCCTCATATACCTCACAAACCTCCCCCCCCGACTATTAATGGTCAAGCCCTCATATAATGACTGCCCCCCCTCCCATGTAAGTGGTCTCATCCACACCTTTTGGACATGTTTTGCAGCTTGAGCTGGGGGTCAGAGGTCAGGAACTTGGAATATCTGAAAAACAAAACAAAACAAAACATCAGGACAGAAACACTTTTTACACATCAGGGAGACAAAACTGGAAATAATATTGGAAGACTAGAAAGGTAACATTTGCAAGACAAATGCATAATATTTATACCTTTGCATATGGTCTGCCCTGTTAATTCTTAGTAAAACACATTCACATGTACGGTGACAGGAGTCTAAATCCCTCCTGCTATAAAATTGCAACATGATGTAACCCAACACCAGTTACCATGGTGACAGACCGTCTGGGTCAGAGGTCACTGTTTGGAACGGAAGAAACTGAGCAAAAACAATATGTTTTCCTTCCAAAAACATAAAAATCAGGAGTTACTGAAGTTGTGTGAAAATGTACTCACAGTCTCCCGACACAGAAGTGTGCGACCAGAGCCGGCCGGACGGTGTCTTCATTAAACGTCTTCGGCATCTCCTTATCCGCATTTCTTAAGGAGTCTGGGCGGGGGAAGGAAGGAAGAGTCAACAAAACTCACCAGCTTTAAGTCTAACACAGCTTGAATGTCTCAAAAGGATGGCAATGGCACAAAAACACCAGACAAGATCTCCCTTATACCTGTCACCTTACAAGGAGACAGAGTCTTCCTTAAAGGAACACTGTAAGGATGTTTATACAACAAGACAAGGCTGCTCCTTACCTAGGAACATCTGGTAGTGGCCGATGGACTGCTGGGCCCTGCAGAAGAGATAAAAATTTCAGATCAACAAACAAAATATAAACAAGAGCATAAATAAGACAAATACATGAACAATTAATTTCTACAACCCATAATACCTACAAACTTGTTGTTTGCATTGTCTGTAGAGTATATGTCTTCAAGATCAACATTATTGACTAAAAATGTTTTCCTAATGCAAGATAAGTGTCCAGTCTGCCAGTTCACACATGTGAATAACATGTGAGTAACCAGCTGCAAAAGTTCTGCTGTTCGACTCACAAAGTGTTGATTTTCTTGACGGCATGAATCGTCGGTCTCTCGTCTCCTGTTTCCGCAATCGCTACCTTCAAATCCAGCATCTCACTGTGGAACAGAAACAACTGGTTACCATGGTGATGGGCTGGTTACCATGGTGATGGACAGGTTACCATGGTGAAAGGCCAGTTACCATGGTGATGATTACCATGGTGATGGTGACCATGGTGATGGCTACCATGGTGATGGCTACCATGGTGATGGTTACCATGGTGATGGTTACCATGGTGATGGTTACCATGGTGATGGTTACCATGGTGATGGTTACCATGGTGATGGTTACCATGGTGATGGGCAGATAACTACATGTATACAGAGTTGCACCTGAAATGTTACTCTTGAATGTCTGAATATCTCACCTGAAAGTCTCTGCGATTTCGTACATGATCTGTCTGCACACCAGTAGGTAATGCTGCTGGTTGAGTTCAGACAGGAGGGACTGTAACATGTCCACACGACGTTTGTGCATCTTACATCGGCGCTCAAAATCCTGCTCGAAAAACGACAGTGCTCGGAACAGCTGACTCCAGTCCTGGGGGGGGGCAGGGTGCAGATTTTAACTTCCCTTTAAGGAAGAAAATCTTGACTTAAACAAGTACAGCTGAGAGATGAAGATACTATTTAGAGAAAGAAAGTGACGAATATCATAATAACAAGACGGGTCATGTCCTGAACCCCCTAGCGTACCCAGAAACGTGTGTCTATCTACATAGTTCCATGCCTGAATGGGTTAGGGTTAGGATCAGGCACGGTTCTGGATAGTCTCTGCATATCCAATAAGTAAACATAGATTTGCCCCAGGCATGGTTCTGGATAGTCGCATGGTTCTGGATGTGCGTGGACTATCCAGAACCATGGCTGAGCATCATTCTGGATAAAGCACAGTCCTGAACACACACACACCACCCCCCCCCACCTTACCTGTGTGATCTCCACGAAGTCAGTGACGTGCCCGTCCAACACGTAGAACTGCTTCGCTGCGTTTACGTACTTCTGTCCCACCAGGAAAACTCCCCGCGCCTAAAGAATACAGAAACAACAGTCACAACCTGCACGGGGTGCCACCTAGCAGGTTCCCAATGAAGTGCAGGGTACATCACATGCAGAGCAGGTTAATAACACTAACCTGGTTAACCTTCACTAACCTGGTCGAAGTCGGTGACCTTCCTGTCCGTAACCTGATCCTCCAAGGTCAGCTCCAGACTCTCAAATCTCAACAGACTCTTCTCATCGCCATGGTGACGGGCCGGCCCATCTGCACCTGGGAGGGGAAGGTCAAAATATATTCCTTTGCTTTAAACGACTGACTCTGCGTTAAAACTTATGTGTCCCGCTTGCAACAACTCCCAACTGCTCCCTCACTGCTTCATTCCTTCCCTCTCTCCCCCCTCACTGCTTCATTCCTTCCCTCTCTCCTCCCTCCCTGCTTCATTCCTTCCCTCTCTCCTCCCTCACTGCTTCATTCCTTCCCTCTCTCCTCCCTCACTGCTTCATTCCTTCCCTTTTTCCTTACCTGCTGGATTTTCTGGATCCTCCGGCTTCTCCTGTTTGTCGTCGTTATGGCTACCGTTGCTACTGGCAACCGCCCGGCCCTCCGCCAGGTCCTTCTGCTTCGTTCTGTCCATCTCACCGATGTCGTCCATCAGGGCTTGTCTGGAGCGAGGGAAGGAAGGGAAGAAATGGAGTGAGAGAGTCTAAGCTAGGTACCAGCAGCACCAGGCAGGGATGACTACAGAAGTGAGTGGATGAATGGATGTGGATGGATGAGTGAGTGAGTGAGTGAGTGAGTGAGTGAGTGAGTGAGTGAGAGAATGAGTGAGTGAGTGAGTGAGTGAGTGAGTGAGAGAATGAGTGAGTGAGTGAGTGAGTGAGTGAGAGAATGAGTGAGTGAGTGAGTGAGAGAAAGTGAGTGAGTGAGGAGTGAGTGAGTGAGTGAGTGAGTGAGGAGTGAGTGAGTGAGTGAGAGAATGAGTGAGTGAGTGAGTGAGTGAGAGAATGAGTGAGTGAGTGAGAGAATGGCTGAGTAAACGTGTACCTTGATTCCTGCAGCATGACGAGGCAGTACTTGAGCCAGCAGCGCGCGATGTCGGCCCGTCTCCGCTCCAGTTTCTCCCTCCCTGTCTCGTTCTCTCCGTCCTCCACCTCGTCACACGGCTCCGGAACCTGTGACATCACACAACTCGCGCTCGCTGGAACACAAGAACTGTGACATCACACACAAAACCTGCGACATCACACACATAACCTGTGACATCACACACAAAACCTGTGACATCACACAGCTCGCGCTCTCTGGAACACAAAACCTGTGACATCACACACAAAACCTGTGACATCACACAACTCGCGCTCTCTGGAACACAAGAACTGTGACATCACACACAAAACCTGCGACATCACACACATAACCTGTGACATCACACACAAAACCTGCGACATCACACACATAACCTGTGACATCACACACAAAACCTGTGACATCACACAGCTCGCGCTCACTGGAACACAAAACCTGTGACATCACACACAAAACCTGTGACATCACACACAAAACCTGTGATATCACACACAAAACCTGTGACATCACACACAAAACCTGTGAAAGCAGCGGCTGTACGAAAAGACTGAAAAACACTTTCTCACACAAGGCAATATGCCTGTACAACAAGTCTTTGCAGCAAGACTCTTAGGATGGTCTGGTCTTTACTTTAGTGCCCATGTGCTTTTTGCAATGTTTTTGTGTTTGTAATTTGTTATGTTAATTTTTATTTGCCAGACAATCAACTGTAAAAATCACTGTGTTGTTCAGCATGTTTTGTACAGGCTATGAAGCTGTTTTTTTATGAATAAACTGTTGAATAAACTTACCCAGACAGTGCCTCCCCTGTGTAAAGTTATCCCTATGTAACAGTGCAGTCGGTACCTACCCAGACAGTGCCTCCCCTGTGTAACAGTGCAGTCGGTACTTACCTAGACAGTGCCTCCCCTGTGTAACAGTACAGTCGGTACCTACCCAGACAGTGTCTCCCCTGTGTAACAGTGCAGTCGGTACTTACCTAGACAGTGTCTGCCCTGAGTAAAGTTGTCCCGTGTGATGTAGTACTGGGACAGAGTTGCACAGTTTGTTGCCCTGTGTGACAGTGCAGTCGGTACCTACCCAGACAGTGCCTGCCCTGTGTAACAGTGCAGTTGGTACCTACCCAGACAGTGTCTCCCCTGTGTAAAGTTGTCCCGTGTGATGTAGTACTGGGACAGAGTTGCACAGTTTGTTGCCCTGTGTAACAGTACAGTCAGTACCAGACAGTGCCTGCCCTGTGTAACAGTGCAGTCGGTACCTACCCAGACAGTGTCTCCCCTGTGTGAAGTTATCCCGTGTGATGTAGTACTGGGACAGAGTTGCGCAGTTTGTTGCTCTGTGTAACAGTGCAGTCGGTACTTACCCAGACAGTGTCTCCCCTGTGTAAAGTTGTCCCGTGTGATGTAGTACTGGGACAGAGTTGCACAGTTTGTGGCCCTGTGTAACAGTGCAGTCGGTACTTACCCAGACAGTGTCTCCCCTGTGTAACAGTGCAGTCGGTACTTACCTAGACAGTGCCTCCCCTGTGTAAAGTTGTCCCGTGTGATGTAGTACTGGGACAGAGTTGCACAGTTTGTTGCCCTGTGTAACAGTGCAGTCGGTACCTACCCAGACAGTGTCTCCCCTGTGTAACAGTGCAGTCAGTACTTACCCAGACAGTGTCTCCCCTGTGTAACAGTGCAGTCGGTACTTACCTAGACAGTGCCTCCCCTGTGTAAAGTTGTCCCGTGTGATGTAGTACTGGGACAGAGTTGCACAGTTTGTCGCCCAGTCCAGCGGCTGGTAGTTCCCAGACTGGAGCTGTCGGCTCAGGGTCAGGTGACAGTAGGCTGCCGACTGCGCAGAGCAATCAATCAATCAATCAATCAGTCTATCTAATCAGTGAATCAAATATTTCATCATTAAAATTTGATTCCTTTTGGACTTTTTGGTCTTTCATCATCAGTTGATAGTTCCTGGTTCCTTTCTGACAACTCTCCAGTGTCACTGACAAAAGGTAGTGGATGCTACCTGAAACGTCTGACCATTTCCAAAATCATACCCAGCTAGTTGCTTGAGTAACTGTTTATTTGACAAATCGATCTAACTTTCCATCAATGTTCAATGCAGGAGTAGGATTGAGTTCGTGCCTAATAAACCTTTCTGAGAACTCTCCAGTGTCACTAGCTGACAAAAGGTAGTGGCTACCTGAAACGTCTGACCATTTCCAACATCATGTCCAGTTGCTTGCGTAACTGTTTTTTGGCATAGGTATGAGGTATCCTCACCTTTTCGTTGTCCCCCAGTTTAGGGTAGGTCTGTGCGAGGTAGTAGAGAGTCAGCGTGTGAGTTTTCTCAAACTCTGCAAGCCGAGACTTTGGGCTGCCGAACGGATCAGGACTCAGCAGTCTAAAGGAGAACAACAACACAGGCATTCATCAAAGTATACCAGTAGGAATAAAACCAATACAAAAAAAACAGGGGGGATACTTACTGAAGAAGCAACAGGGGGTAATTCACTTACTCATGTAGCTGCAGGGGGGGTTGTCCCACGTTGTGCATGTAGATTTTGTATAGTTCCTCAGCTTCCTGCAAGGGGGGGGGGAAACAGGACTGGTTATGTGTCTGTGAGAGCAAACAACTTATCAAGTAACAACAGAAATACAGTTAAATTTTCCAGCTGTTCAGTCCTTTTATTCATTTTTTTTATCTTTAAGTTTTATCTCACCTGTAGCATCTCCAGGGCCTTCTCTGGTTCTGATCGGGAAACCCACAGGATCCCCAGCTGCAGTAAACAACAACAAAAATGGTAAACAACAACAAAAATGGTAAACAACAACACAAATGGTAAACAACACAAACAGTAAACAACCTGGTTCAGACAGGTGACATAAAAGTGAGAGTGTCCACCTGTAAGGTGAGATAAAAGTGAAAGTGCCCACCTGGTTCAGACAGGTGAGATAAAAGTGAAAGTGCCCACCTGATTCAGACAGGTGAGATAAAAGTGAAAGTGCCCACCTGGTGCAAACAGGTGAGGTGAAAGTGAAAGTGCCCACCTGGTGCAGACAGGTGAGGTAAAAGTGAAAGTGCCCACCTGATTCAGACAGGTGACATAAAAGTGAAAGTGCCCACCTGATTCAGACAGGTGAGATAAAAGTGAAAGTGCTCACCTGGTTCAGACAGGTGAGATAAAAGTGAAAGTGCCCACCTGGTTCAGACAGGTGAGGTGAAAGTGAAAGTGCCCACCTGGTTCAGGCAGGTGAGGATGGTGTTGACGCAGCGCTGGTCCAGCTTGTGACCTTGTAGAAGGTCGGCACACCTGGAGAAATACTTCTCACCTGTCGGAACCTCCTCCGTGTCACTGAAGTTCGACCCCAGGTGGAGAAACACCTCACCCAGCTGCAGGGTCAGCTCTAAACAAACAAACAAACAAACAAACAAACACTGAGATAGAACCAGAATCTTAAGCTGACCCAGTAGAGGCAGCGGCAGAGTGCTCGATTCGGAACCAAGAGGTCCCGGGTTCAAGTCCTGACATACTAGATACACCGATCTTGTGCCCTTGGGAAAGGCAGTTTACACGACTTTCCTCACTTCACTCAGGTGAAAATGATCACTGTTCTGTCTTGTACTTGTTCTCTGCGTTGGTGGCGGCATAAAATAACTTGATATAACTTGAGTGTGCCGTCACCATGTCTAGTCATGAAATGTTGGAATAAAAAAAAAGCTGACCAAGATTATAGCTGGAAAAGGCTTGACGAACTCACCAACATTTTCCTCTGCTTGAGACTCATCCAGAAACCCCTTGAGAGCCTCGCTGAGCCCCAGTAGTAGTTCCCGTGCTTTGTACTTGGACCTGTAGGGCTCAGTCTCCGGGTCCTGCCGGGACTCCTGAGGGGGTTACAGCAACACTCATGAGCATGACGTAGCCATAAGCAATGCATAATAAAAGACTAAGGGTATTACGTATTATAACAATATAAGCATAAAATCCTCAGGAAATGGTTCTGGATAGACCAAATGTATCCAGAACCGTGCCTGGGTCAGATCTCCGTTCTTGGTTTAGGCGGAGACTATCGAGAACCGTGCCTGACTGTGATAGTGACACTATTCAGACATGAAACTATATTTCTGGACCCGGTTCTGGATACGGCATGTACGATAGATCATAGAGACTATCCAGGACCACGTCTGAGCCTACCCTACCCATACAGGACTAGACAGGCACTGTCGGTTACGAGTAAGACAACATTTTTGTTGTTGTTGTCCTTGTTATCTTCCTAGACGTGCGTGATATCTCTATAATTTTATAAACACCTGTCAGTGTTTAGGTGGGGAGGGGGGCACCGACGACTAGGTCATGTCGTAATTCTTTCTAACGTTGAAAACAGAAACAGCGACAATAAGACGGCGTGTTTGAACAACCCCGGGTCCTTTCCCTTCCTTAACCTACGAACTTACCTCCTCGCTGAGCCGTCTTGCGCGCGCGTACTCCTCAAACCCTTGTTCTTGCAGATACACGGCCGCCATCTTGGAAACTGCAGTTTGTTGTCCCGCCGCCAGGCTTCGCTTCTGCACGGTCGCAGAGCTGATGACGTCATGATGTTTACACAGCCGCCATCTTGGGAACTGCAGTTCGGACGGTAGGTGTCGCTTCTGTACGGCCGCAGGGCTCCTGACGTCATTATGTTACAAGCAGATGTGCGGCGGGAAGTCTAAAGGTTTCCCCAAGCCGCTTATTAAAGAACGACACAATTTTTCTCTACTATTTTTCATCTGACAGGTTTTTTTATGGAAAGGCAGCAGAAAGATGCGGTCAAACATGTTTTTACCGTAGAAAATTTCCTGTACAACTACATCTTTATTGTCACTTCGAATACTTTCATCTTTATATATAGCAATATCTACAAACTGATGTGTTTTTTTGTTTCTTTCTTTCTGGGCTAGGGAATAAGTTGTCATTACCGTTGGTTACAGGTTTAAGCTTTTGATAGCATTTGCATGTGTGTGTGTGGTTTTGTGCGCACGATAACTAGCTATGAATAGATTCTCATATAACTTGGTATGTGCTCATCTATTGACACATAACAGAAATGATTAGATTTCGGATGTCCTGGCGGCTTGTTTTGGTACTGCAGCAGAACTTCTAGTTTTGGTACCTCTTCCTCAACATGCTTTAATCTTTTGTGACAAACTTTAATGTCAGAAGAAAATGGTCTACAACTGCATGTACATTTTTAAAAATATAAGGATAACAGAAGAAAGGAGGGGCATATTTCATTAATTTGGGACATGTCGACACCCTGGTAGCAAGCAAATCATTTATGTTGTGTGTATCATGTGTATGTTTTATTTGTGTGTAAGTTTTGTCTCCATGTGGAGATTTTTCACATCAGAGCTGACATCCTCTGTGCCGACTCCAGCTTGCAGCTCCATTTCTGCAGTTTTCACATCTTTGCTGGGATGCCTCCGGTTGACCTCTGACCCTCCGCTTGATGTAGCAGACCCATCAGCGATGACCTCTGACCCTCAGCTTGATGTAGCAGACCGCTCGTCCATGACCTCTGACCCTCAGCTTGAGGTACTGCACTTCATAAGTCCATTCACTTGGATGATTTCACTTTATGTTTATATGTCTATATTATGTTTATTTTGTGAATAAAAATAAAACATCTATTTTCCCTATTTGAGAAACGAGACGCGGGAGTCATTAGGAGAAACCAAAGCATCAGTTTTATTAGCCAGTCTAGTCTGTTGTCTTCCATGCAGAAATACAGACTGTGGATCAGTCTGCTGACAACACATCGCGCTGGGCTTCCCCCCGAGGCTCCGGTCTGACGCAGACTCACGTCTAACCCGGCTCAAATCTCGCCGGGTTCCGACTGTAGGCCTGGTGCATTGTGGGAGCCTCGGAGGGAAGCAGGAAGTGCTGGAGTGTCGACAATGAGACAAAGGAACAAATGGAGTATCAGCCATCCTCTATCAGAGCCCCAGTTACAGGATCCCCCTATCAGAGCCCCAGGCAGTTACAAGATTTCCATTTCAGAGCCCAAACAGTTACAGGATCCCCCTTTCAGAGCCCCAAACAGTTACAGGATCCCCCTTTCAGAGCCCAAAAGTTATCATATCCCCCTTTCAGAGCCCCAGACAATCACAGAATTCCCCTATTAGAGCCCTAACAGTTTTGGGGTCCCCCTATTTGGAATCCCCCTGCCTGGGACCCTGAAGGAGAAACCCCAGCCTAAATTGCACTTGCGGGCTGCACACGTTTCTATACAAGACAAGTTCTTCTGGTTGAGAACATCTAGAAGATGTCTCAAGGAGCCCTGACCCTTACGTTACCATCTTAAAGAAAGGACCCACAGAAAGGGCAGAATGTTGTGTACAAGCTTCGCTACTTTTACACCAGCTAAAAACAGACGAGAAAGTTTGACGTTGGCACTTGTCACATTGGCGATCGCTCCTAGCTACATCACTAACGATGCTACGTCCCCGCCTACCCACCGTCGGCACGGCAACCATGGTTGCCATGGTAACACCACCGTTGGCACGGCAACAAGTGGTCACCATGGTAACACCACCATTGGCACGGCAACGAGTGGTTGCCATGGTAACAACACCATTGGCACGGCAACGAGTGGTCGCCATGGTAACACCGTTGTCACGGCAACGAGTTGTCGCCATGGTAACACATTTCTCAGCTTATGTAAACAAATAAAAGGTTGGCTGAAGGGTGGCAAGAGTTGAAAGGTCAGCTTGCCGAAGGGTGATATGTGCTGAGTGTTACCCGTGCTCGAGTGTGGGAGGGGGACGGGAAAAACCACAACTACAGGCACCTACCAGCATCCTTTACTGGTACACTGTGGTAAAACTGGATCTTACTGGTTTGGGCAGGTCACAACTGGTTCTTACTGGCTGGCGTAACTCAAGATATGCTGTTTTAACCTTTCGTAACTGGTTCTAACAGATTGTAACTGGTTCTAAGCGGTTGTAACAGGTTGTGACTGGTTCTAACACAGGTTGTAACTGGTTCTAACAGGTGACTGGTTCTAACAGGTTGTGACTGGTTTTAACAGGTTGTGACTGGTTCTAACAGGTTGTGACTGGTTCTAACAGGTTGTGACTGGTTCTAACAGGTTGTGACTGGTTCTAACAGGTTGTGACAGGTTGTTAAGGATGCTGGTGGGTGACCAGTTGTGGTTTTGCGTGACATAACATCATTAGAACGCGATAAAGGTGGTCTTGAATTCAACACGACTTGAATATCTTGGCTTAAAAAGTTTTAGTACATTGACATTCTTTACAAAATACTTACAACTGAAATGTCTGGTTAGTTAAAGTGGTTGAATAAAGGCTTGTATTAGGGTTACAGGAAATATCTAGGCAGCTACGGTCAGAGTTTCCTTCTCGGCCCACAGGACGGTAAGTACAGGTCATATGAAGGTCATATGAAGGTCACAGGAAGGTCATATGAAGGTCATTATTGCAACACACAAGAATTTGGTCCCACTGCAGGTCCTGTTTTCGCCCCCTCCCCACGTATCATCTTACACATCGGACCGGTCCAATCCCACATGAAGATGGGGAGGGTCTTTCACAAACTACTGTTTTTACATCCATTTCTCCTTCATGCTGCCTCCCCCATCTCCAACATGGACTGTCCCATTTTTATGGAGTATACAATATAAGATGCAGCAGTAAAAGTGGGGGTGCAGCAAAGAAGTAAAGGCTAAAACTCTGGGCTACATAAAATGTGTGCCGCTACAGCAATGTACATCACAAGGTAACTGTTAGAGTGAGAAGTGTGGTAAGAACCTATCCCCCCTATATACCATAATGGTTCTGTCCTCCTGAGGTCATAATGGGTGATACCATCCCTGCGTGGGGGTTGCAGCCTCCTGTGAGGAGACAACATTCTGCCCTAGTCCTGCGGATGCCACAAAACTGATGAGTAAGCGGTTACCTAGGCAACAGCGAATCACAAACTAGCTACCTACAGCCTCCTGCTCAGGGTAAAAAATACACCGAGGTTTTCTAAAATCAATATTTTTTAGTTACATACAGTTTTTATGTCTTTCAGTATAGCGGCTTCAACAGTAAAAATCTCTCCGTAACAAGCAAGTTAAAATCTCATCAGCAATTTCACAGGCCACACAAGTCTGTTACCATGGCTACCACACAAGTCTGTTACCATGGCTACCAGTGCTTTCCACAATTCGTCAAAATGCCCCGACTGCGACGTGAGTCCTGTGGTGAGAGTCGCTAGGCTAAATGTGCTACAGGAGCAGGTTCCAGAAACAAAGACGAAAGCTCCCTTTGCCCCGAGGTATACCAGAAACCCCCACAGGAGCCTCCGCCTCGAGGTATGGCCAGAAACCCCCACAGGAGCCCCAGGTGT
>NW_017803269.1:425962-451079 GCF_001625305.1 Branchiostoma belcheri | reverse complement strand
ACACACACACACACACACACACACACACACACACACACACATGCACACACACACACATGCACACACACACACACACACAAAACTTACCATCGAATTCTGGAAAGTAGTCTACTAGGTGTGAGTACATAATCTTCTCCTCCAAAAGGTCCTTCTTGTTGAGGAAGAGGATGACGGAGGAGTTTTGGAACCAAGGGTACGTGATTATCGTCCTGAACAGCGCTTTACTCTCCTCCATACGGTTCTGAAATAAGAAACACAAACAAAAATAAACAACACAAACAAGGCATCAACACAAGTGCTGCTGCACTTTCATACATCCAATTGTTAACAAAAATCATACTCATAGGAAATTCAAACTCTACTGCTGGATGAATTACGGAGATAATTTCCAGAAATGCCTCCATAATTTGTCCAGTATCTGGGTATCTCCATAATTTATCCAGTAGTAGAGTTTAAATTTCTTATGAGTATTGTTTACCTGGATGTCTAACCTGCAGTTCACTTGTCTTATCACAGGGGGCACTCTTTTGGGCAAGTTTGTTTCCTTGTTACATTTTTAGGTACAGTATTTCTTTAGTGGTATTTTCCCAGTAAATACCTCAACTAAAATGGGCCTGAGTGGTTTCACCACATTCTAAACAAAGAAGAGTTTCAGAACATCTCAACTTCAACATCAGAAAACTCAACAAGTCAACAATTCTTCAGGTAAACAATCTTTTGGGTAAACAACTAAACAATCATTCATGTAAACAAGTAAACAATCCTACAGGTAAACAATCATTTAGGTAAACAAGAACAGACATGCAAACCAGCTTCATCTGGTCATGTGACTATTCCATTGACTTTCCTGGGGGGGGGGGGACTACAGGATTGGAAGGTTTCTGCCCCCCAGGAAAACCAGTGGACTAGCCGAGGAGAGTATTATGGTCTAGACGGTAGATTCTGCATGCACAATCTCTTCATGCAGTTGTCCTTTGGAGGTGTCAATCAAATCATAAAACTAAAAATCAAGTCATGCCTGGTGCACAACACGATGTGTCACACATCTTGCACATGCAGAAAAACTTAGGTTAAAGTTAACAAAATCATGCCTTATGCAGAAAAACTTAGGTTATAGTTAACAAAATCATGCCTTAAATCAAAACATGCTAAATAAAGTTAATCAAATTTAACCCTCAAATGAATCATGCAACTTATATAAGTGATGTTAAAATCAACCGTTACAACAAATTAAACTCAGTAACAGAAAGATAAAGAAAGGAAAGAAAAAGTCCACTGTTGGATGTTACCTCGTTGTCGGACTCTACCAAAACTTGATCATATTCACTTAAGGCGACCAGAAACATGATGGAGGTCACGTTCTCAAAACAGTGGATCCACTTCCGCCGCTCCGACCTCTGACCTCCCACGTCCACCATTCTGTGAGCGGGAAAGGGTAAAAAGGTTGTTATGGTTACTACGGCTACGGTTGTTATGGCAACGCCCTGCTTGACACCTGACCCGGGTTTGTGATGTGGAGCTGCCTGCTGAGAGGGTGCAAAAGTCAGAGGTCATTAGGTGAGAGGTCAACCTGAGAGCACAAAGTTGAAAACAGAGAATAAACAATAAACAATAAAGAATAAACAGAGAGATCAGGTCTACAAATTGCTTTCTGATTAAGGGTTTTTGAAGAAAGGATTTTCCTCTGTTCTCATATTTGTGCTCTGAACAGAAACACAGACCAGCCTGAGGGTGAGCAGGGTGAGAGGTGAAAGGCTACAGGTCGTGGGTCGGGGGTGAGTACCTCGGTGGGGTTCTCCACCAGCATCATGTCGTACTCGCTGAGCGCGATGAGGAACAGGACCGACGTGACCTGCTCAAAACAGTGGATCCACTTCCTCCGCTCCGCACGCTGACCTCCAACATCCACCATCCTGTCGCCATGGTTACCGTCGCCGTGGTTACGGGTTGGTCATCATGGTTACGGGTCGCCATGGTTACGGGTCGGTCGCCATGGTTACGAGTCAGTCGCCATGGTTACGGGTCCCCATGGTTACGGGTCATAGGGCAGGTTGGAGCACAGATCGGGTTACATGATAGTCGTACGTTAGAGTGGAGCACAGATCAGGATAGCAGAGAGAGAAGGCTTGATATAGAATAGGTGTGTGTGTGCATGTATACAATCACTCCCTATACATGTATTTGCTGATCCTTCCCTGTATACATTGTATTTTGTATGTGATTTGATTCTAACTCTTTGTGAGGATTTCGTCCATCAGAAGTACATGTAAAAATGCAGCACAAACTTACTTCAGCTATGGTTTTACATGACTGAAGGGGTGTGAAAAAACTAGCAAAAATAACCACTCTGTCTTCAGGGACCCATCCTAACCATTACTAAACTGTCCCTAAGATTTAACCCCTCCTAACCAATACTGGATTGTCCCTAACCTTCATTCCCCCTTAACCCAACAATGACCTGTCCCTGCTGAACTGTCCTCCCTCCACCTAACCCAACAATGATCTCCCCCTGCTCACCTGAATATGACGTTGTCCAGGTCGAAGGGATACTCGATGATTCCCGTTGTCGGGACTCGAACCCTCAAAACGTCCTGTTCTGTGGGTAGGTAGTCGCTTTGTGCAATCCGGTCTAGGTCGGACAAGTAGCTGTGGGGAGAAGCAAACTCCGGTTACAAACAGTCATGAAGTGGGGTCGTGTGGCGTAGCGGCAGCGTTCTCGACTCGGAACCAGAGGCCCCGGGTTCGAGTCCTGACATGCCACCGATCTTGTGCCCTTGGGAAAGGCACTTTACACGACTTTCCTCACTAGACTCAAGTGAGTATTGTCTGTCCAGTATTTGTTTCTATGTTCGGGCCTTAACACCAGCAACAGCTGCCTGTGTTCCGCGTGTATTGCACTGTTGCAATTTCAATAAATCAAAAATAAATAAAAAATACTCACTATTTTGCTGAATCTGTAAGCTGATATTCCCGCCTCCTGTCGTAACACTCCTGGATGCCTGCGTCCTCCCATAATGACTGGATGGCCTCCACATATTCCTTCTCAAACGTAGATACAGACTCAGGTTCTATTGATCTGATCAACGCTGCCCTTTCCTAAAAAAACAAACAAACAAACAAACATGAACAATTTGCCTTTTCCTATAAAAAACAAACAGACTCAGGTTCTATTGATCTGATCAACGCTGCCCTTTCCTAAAACAAACAAACATTACAATCGACTTACACATTCAGCAATTACAAAAATTACAAACATGAACACTTTGTCTTTTCCTATAAAAAAACAAACATGAACACTGTCTTTTCCTATAAAAAACAAACATGAATACTTTGATGGCCTTTTACTATAAGTATGAAACACAAACATGAACACTTTGATCGCCTTTTCCTGCATAACATAACAAAAACAAACTGTCACTTTTTTCAGAGTATCCTGCAAAAAATATATATACACCTTGAGATTGACATGTTTTGTGCCACCACATTATGACTATGTTTTCTGAAAGCAAATTTCTAAATCTGAACAGTTTTCAATGCTTTCATATTGTTGACTCTACAAGTGGTTTTCTGGTTTCTACTTATTATGGGTTCACCACACCACGAAGTGGTGTGGTGAAACCATATTGCTTTTTCTGATGTTTCTTCTCCTTCTCCTTCTCCTCCTCCTCCTCCTCCTGCCATATCTTTAAATGGATTCAGCTTCTTCATTTTAGGGCCTAAGGTCCTGAAATTTGGTATGGAGGTACAGTGGGCAAATACCCCTAGGCGTTTTTTAAATTATTGTGATACAGGCTTTTAGAATGGTTTTATTTGAGTTTTTTGGCTGTGTTATAGCAAATGTATTACTGTGTTAGTCTGCCTTGTTTACCACGTTTGGGCATGAGTCATCAGAATGGAATGCAGGGCATCAACCAATAGGCATGCAGCTTTCCTCTATACTTCTTGCTGATTGGCTGTTGGGATTTAACTTCATTAACACCTGCACAGAAGCATTTCCATACTGACAGTATGTCTGTATTCAAGTGTTTTGGTAGGTATTTCAAGCTTTCCTGCTCCAGCATTGGAATGCCGGGCATGGACGTTTTTTTTTTATTTTGAAAATCAACAGTTTGCATTATGCAATTAAAAATCCTAACCAATAAAGTAGGGAATAGCTATCCAACTGTTGTTTTAGTTGTATTTTACTTCATATTATAGTTATATCAATGTAAATCATTGTTTTCCCTTGTGTTTCCCATTCTTTCCCTGCCATGTCGTAAAATGTGGTGAACCCATCGCTGTATTTGCTCCAAAGCAAATATTGGCCTTTCTAGTTGAAACTGTTTCTGATTCCTTGAACCCTTTGAGCCCAGGTAGGGAGAAAGACCAAGTTATAAAATCATCTGGACATTTAAAGCGTTCAGACGGGAGACTGATTACATCAACATCATCATCGTTACTGATTACATAACGAGGTCACAGTTTGTCCTTCAAACGACATCCTGGCCATTACACCGCGACCTTGGTGGATGGAAATGAATCAGACAACAGACATACTAAAAAGTGATGGTGCAGGTTTTCTTCAAGTGAATGACAGTGTACTGTACGTGTTTTTCTCTAGTCCTGTAGACCTTGATTTCAAGCCCTACATGTTTTCGGGCCTGTCTACATGTTCCTGGCCTGTATAATGTGTTGCCAGCTCTATACACATGCATGCGGGCGGGTATACATTTTTCCATGCCTGTATACATGTTTGCAGGCCTGCATATGTGTGTTTCTGAGCCTGCATGTTCCAGGCCTGTATATATTATAGTACATATGTGTGCCTTTCTGGGCCTGTATATGTACATGTATGTTTCTGTGCCTGTGTGCATGTTCTCAGGGCTGCATAAATTTTTCTGGGCCTGTATATGTGTTTCCGAGTCTGTATGTTCCCAGGCATGTATATGTGTCTGGGCCTGTATATGTGTGTGTTTCCAAGCCTGTATGTTCCCTGTATGTGTCTGGGCCTGTATATGTGTGTTTCTGGACCTGTATACATGTATGCATGTTTCTGGACCTGTATATGTGTTCGAGCAGATGTGTAAAACTCCTGACAGCCACAAGTGGCTTTTAGACCCATCAGACATCTCGATGCTGCTGCAACGTTAACTTCACCTCTCCTGGGTTGGAACAGACATTACTGTTACTGTTCATCAGGTCTATTAGGCTAGGCCAAACCAGTACTGGGGAACTGGTATATAGAATTCATAACCCCAGGTCACTTTTTTGTGAATTTAGAGGTAGAGAATTTGTAAAGAGAAGTTTTCTCTCTATTCCAGCCTGCATTACTGTAATAACAATTAGTCAAATGCTAGTTTTTGAAAGAATTACACTTTTACAAGGTTCTCCCCAAACACACTAATATAAGCAAACAAGTGTCAAGTACAGGTAGTGATGCATACCTAAACCCAATTTTAGGTTCAGATCCCGATTCAAGTCCAGGGGTTTAGGTTCAGTTCCGGACTCGTAAGTCCGGACCTAAACCCATGGCATATACAAAATTGCATGTTGGCAACCTTGCAATGTTGTCTGAGTGAAACTTCGGCCACATAACATTGCAGGCTGACACTTGTCGATGCCCGATGGCAATGTTTTCTTTTGCAGCACAGATTTTGCAATCTATGTTAGTTTTATGGTGGTTTGTAAAAATGTTTAGGTTTTAGCACAAATTTTAGAAGTCCAATTATCATATAAAGGAAACAGAAAATGAGACAAATCTAAGGCTAATGTTAATGAGTTCAGAGAACCCAAATCGTGCCGCTGGTTGAAAGGCATTAAGCATGACATTAGCGGTGTGATGGGGGCTGGTATTGTCTCCACATTGTTCTAAATCAGCACTTCTGTCTCATTTGCAGCCTTTTCTCTGCCAATAACCCCAAATGGCTCCCAAATGGTCAGCAGAGTTTTACACTAATCCAATCTCACTTCCAGGGTACAATTCTAAAACTGTAGTGATCACGTTATGGTAATCGACATATATATAACAACTGTAAGTAGGGGGAGGGGGGCACCGATTCTGAACTTCACTTCAATCATACACCCCCATGTACATGTACACAAACATACACACACACACACACACACACACACACACACATGTACATACCCCACATACATATACATACAAGCATACACACAAAAACATACACACAAACACACACATGCACACACACACACATACACACCAACACATACATACATGCACACACGTCGCATACATATACATACAAGCATACACACACACACAAACATACACACATGCATATACATACATACACATATGCACACACATTATGTACATGGCCTATCATGGCCTTGGTCCTCCCACCACTGTTCAGCTAAAGGTATCACACCACTGTTCACATCCACCTGATGTTACACCTGAGGACATGTTACACCTGAGGACATGTTACACCTGTTACCTGTAGAGCACCTGAAGTAGCATAAACAGGTCCTTTTTGGGTTCAGAAACCTGCTTTATTACATTGCCTGCTGCGTTACCATCAAATACTTACTTTAACTGCTTTTACATAATTTATGCCTACCTACTGCCTAAATGCTTAGGCCATAATTTATGAAAACTTTACAATTGTGCAAAGGCAGATTTCAGTTTGGTGTTTCAGCCTATGTTTGATCAATCCTAGTGAGGCCTAGGAAAAAATGTGTTTCCTGTTTTAGTCCTAAAAACATTTAGGCGTTGGTAGGTAGGGATTATCTTGTTTTTTGTTCCTCTTTTTATTAGACTTCAATCTCTAGTGATCCAACTTATACAAGACAGTTTAAAACTGTATAACTTACATGAGGACACTTTCATTTTGTCAATGTCAATGTAGGAAAACTGATTCATTTGGACAAAGTTTCATCACTCAGGTGTCTGATCATGGAGCTAGATTATGGTCCAGTGAAAAATGTATTTCCCTTCCACACAAAAAAGTCTAGGGTCGGCAGTTTTTTCTAGGGTCGGTCAGGAAACAGGAAACACAACATTTTTTTCTAATGCATTAGCCCTAGGCCTTCTGCTCTCCCACACCACATTTCCTACTTTCATTCATAATGAGGAAATACAGTAATTCCTGATTTTGTCACAGTACTGTTATGTTCACTGTTTTCATTGTCACTTCTGTACCGTGAAGTTATCAGCTAACAAATAATTCCTGGACTTTCCTTTTCCTGCACCTGTCGCCACCATTGAATATTTAGTTCTGTGAACATGTCCATTTTTCTCAGACCGTGAACTTTTGCTACCGTGAACATAAAGTGAATTACAGTAAGAATTATTTCTCCATGAATCTGTTGCCAAACGAGCTGCCGTTTTTCCCCAAAGCTGCTCCCATGGAGCGAATTTTGCATCACGGAATGTGCATACAAGGTCAAAGGGAAGGTCACTGACACAGCAGACTCCTCCTCTAGAAGAACCTTACATCTTAAATAAATTACTTACTTCTTCATCTTAAATTTAGTTCTATTCATTTATCTAGTCTTACATTAGTTACAAGAGACATTACATTTCCACAACAGACACACACACATGCACTACATCAAATATTATATCCGCGCTACAAAAGACATTACATCTGCACTACAACAGGGATTGCACATGCACAAGAACAGACTACATCACAAACATTACACACACACACACTTGTACACTACAAGTTCAACAGACATTACATCCGCACTACAACCTACATTACACATGCACTACATCAAACATTACATGTACACAGACACACACACACACACATGTACACTACAACTGACATTACAGTAAATTTACACATACACTACATCAAACATGACACACACACACATGTACATGTGTACTTTTGACTCGGACTTGTGCTTCTATGATTTCTGTACCTATGTTTATGTTCATGTTTATGCTTTGGTGTCTTATAAGCCTATATGGGCTGGGCGACAAAAGTCGCAAGACACCTAAATAAAAATTCATTCATTCATTCATTCATTGTACACTACAACCCACATCACACCCATAGGCCATACTACACACACACAATCAGGTGATGGGGACAGAGCAGATCACTGCACTGCTGATTCTCTGATCCCTTACTACAATCTGACACACACATGGGACTTCCCCCTCCCCTCCCATTACAAACACAACACCCCCCTCCCCATGTAACCTACCCCCCTCCCATTACAAACACCCCCCTCCCCATGTAACCTACCCCCCTTCCCCATTACAGCCTACCACTCTTCCTGCCCTTGTATCAATGCAGATTGGCAGAACTAACAAGCTACGAGATGAGATTGCTTGTCTTGAGAAAGTTGTGCGAGTGTCTTGAGCAGGTTGTGGTTTAGTCTTACCTCATTCTCCTTGTTCTTGTAGGCGATCTCAAGTCAAATTTTTCTTTTTTAAGAAGATTTATGAAGGGTCAGAAGGCTCTCCCCCTCAAAAACACCCCTACGCTTATCAACAGACAGTGTAGGGGGCTAAATCACAGCATAGGGGATTCAAATCACCACGTAAGGAGCCCCTACACTCAAACAACCTAGTGAGAACTATGGAGAAGGTTGTGCTATTGTCTTGATAAAGTTGTGCTTGTGTCTTGAGAAGGTTGTGCTTGTGTCTTGAGAAGGTTGTGCTTTAGTCTTACCTCGGCTAAAAGGTCTAGACC
Source organism: Branchiostoma belcheri (assembly GCF_001625305.1). Lineage (NCBI taxonomy): Eukaryota > Metazoa > Chordata > Leptocardii > Amphioxiformes > Branchiostomatidae > Branchiostoma > Branchiostoma belcheri. Next base: position 442,419 of record NW_017803269.1, on the reverse strand, counting down.
CATCACTGGATCGGTGCGCCTATAAACCCCCCCTGTTACAGTTGTGCTTTTGTCTTGAGAAGATTGTGTTTTGGTCTTACCTCGTTCTCCTTGTTCTTGTAGGCGATCTTGAGAGTGTCCATGGCGCGGATCATGCTGTGCATGGCCATGAAGATGTTCTGGTACACCAGCTTGGTGTAGCCTCGTCTGTCCTCGTCTGAGTAACCCGCCCCGTGGATGATTCTCATCTGCTTGATGAAGGTGCTTTTGCCTGATTCTCCCGTACCTAAAGGTGGAGAGGAACAAATATAAACTCAGGGAACTGGAGAGGGAAGTGACGCACAGACACACACACACATACACATGCACGCATACAAACACACTCACACAAACAGAGAGACAGGCACGCACGCACACACACATGTAGGCAGGCACATATACACGCACACAGACACACTCACACGGACACTTTGGCGACCCAATCACGATTGGGGGCGATTTCAGAGGGTAGAAAATAACACAGAGAAAGAAAGAGCGAGAGGAGAGGGATACACATACACACACAAGCGTGCATGCACACACACACACAACACACACATGCACACACACAACACACACACACATGCACACACACAACACACACATGAACACAGACATACACACACGCGCACACACACACACACACAAGCGTGCATGCACACACACACACAACACACACATGAACACAGACATACACACGCACACGCGCACACACACACACACACAAGCATGCCCGCATGTTTATCATCTGTTGTTCCCCATCACCGAGGGTTAGACATGCTTGCACACTAACATTAACATTTATACCACCATACAAACAACATATACTTTTAGTATATTGCAGAATGACAATTTTGTTCTTTAAGTTATATTCAGAAATACACAATCATAGGTCCAGACATAAACCCATCATGGCATATAGATATACAAAATTGCATGTCGGCAAACATTTCACATGCAATTTGAAACATTCATGCAAAATTGTTAGTATATCATAGAGTCAGTAGTAAATACAAAAGTTCTAAACATTATTATGCTGACACCATAATTTGCAGTCTTAGTCTTACCCAGATTTTTTCAGTCTGCAAAAATGCAGGTTGCTTATAATATTTCTTCTGCAATATTGAAAATATCTCTGCAAAAAGCAGACTACAGATGGGTGTTTGTAACATATACAAGCGGAGAAAAAAAGACGAAAATCCGAGATTGGGGAGGGAAGAGGCAGTATGTGGTGCAACTGTGTCATGATTTAGCATAAACACGACTGTGGCCTTGTTTTGGTCGGGCATTTTCCGGGTTTTGGGCCAACATTCCCCGCTTCTAGCCCAGCCCAGAGGGCCAGCAGGGCCGATTGTGCGTCCCGGGACGGTCTGTGAGGCGGTAAAGCGGCGTATAGCCGGTCTGTGGGCCCGGGTACTGCCTGCAGCACGCTACACAGCTACACATATCGCCATGGACGTTTTCATTGATAGAGGAAAGATGTGTAACACTAACATCGAGGACTCAAGCCGATTCATACAAGCCCAAACGGCGGGCTAGCCACAGAAACGGAGCCACTTACCTAGCAGTAGGAGTTTGAGCTCTCTTCTAGCGTCTCTCTTGTCCTTTCTGAGCTGTTTCTCGATCTCCTGGTTGATCCGTTTTTGCTCCTTTGCCTCCTCCGATAGGCAGCACGCCATCTTGTTCATGCTGGATGGGATGTCAGTTTTCGCCAGCCAATACCGGGGGCCCTACTCTTCTGGTCGCGGTTTGAGACCGTTCTGGCGGCCGTGCCGTGCGCCTGTGTGCCCCTGCTGGCTCCAGCGGGCTCCTGGCGGGTCTGGCTCGGTAAAAACCGCCTGTTTCTGCCGTAGATCGGCTCCGAGAGGGTCCGGGAGTCGTCTGAGGAACGCCGAGGCTTGGAACTAGCAGTACGGCCTGGGTGGGGACGGTACCAGCGCGGCGGTGCTACTCACCGGACACACACCCCGCAAACCCACACGATTTACCCATTTCGCCCCAAAATTGCCTCAGTTTTGTTAACTTCTGTGTCAAATTATTTCAACTATCAACCAAAATAAATAGTTTTGCCATATTAGGGTGTATTTATATCATGTTTCTTTTGTTGGTTTTCTTTTTAATTTATGGCGAGGGGCGGCGTCGCCTGATGGAACAGCCAAGCTTGGTTTGTGTGATATTTGAAGCTAGTTTGTAGTAATTCGTGATACTGCTGTGATAGTGAAAGACGTGTAATTGGGGTCTTATCAGCCAAAAATGAGGGTTTACCTACACCGAAGTAAAATTAATTATATCTTCGTATTTTAATTATTATATTTCATGTGTATAGATGTTGAAATATAACGTTTGAGTGATATATGGGTAACCATATATCCCCCTTACACACCCACTAAACAAGCGAGACTAGAAACCCCCATCATGGCGCCCCACTTGTCCACATTGCCAATTCGTTATGTTCCAGCAGAGCGCTGAAAAAAAATCGCTCTTTTCTCAGACGATATTCTGCCTTCCTTTTGCTGCCAGCGCTGAATATATTTCCCTTGACTCTCTCTCAGAAAAAATGCCGGCCCGTTTGGGGGACGGCGCCGCCATATTGGACCGGGGGTGCAAATCGAACGTGTAGGGGTCGTTGCTAAACAGTGGTTCGGCTAGCAGCCAGAACGAAGGGAAATTCAGACGCAGTTGAGGAGGAAATACTGGATGCAGGGCGCCATTTTGTCCAGAGTTGGACCGTACCGACCGTTTCTGCTGTTAGCACGACCGTTGGATGGAAAAAATCAGCGGCGAAGCGGGAAATTTCGCAGCCAAGCGGGCAGGGAATGAGCATGTCTGGCCACCTGCACGGGTCTAACCAACAAGTGGCTTCCATCGGAGATAAATAACATAGCACTCAGTAGCAGGGCAGGGTACGAGTCATGTGCAACAAGTCTGGCCGGGCTGAGGAAAACTATAAACAAACAAACAACAAATAAAACATACAAATAAAGTTTAAAGTGTAAATATGCAGTAATAAACAAGGTATGAAACTAGTTACTTAACCAACAAGTGGCTATAAATAACATAGCACGGCAGGGTACATGTGCAACAAGTCTGACCGGGCTGGGGAAAATATAAAACAAACAGACAGACAGACAGACAGACAACAAATACCACTTATACAAATAAACAGATATGCAGTAATAAACAAGGTATGAAACTAGTTAGTTAACCAACAAGTGGATTCTATGGCAGATAAATATTACCTAGCAGGGCAGGGTACGAGTCATGTGCAACAAGTCTCGCCGGGCTGAGAAAAAAAATATAAACAAACAAACAAACAACAACTAAAACTTGTACAGATACACAAATATGCAGCAACAAATAACTGAGGCAATTAAAACTAGTCACATTCGTGTGCAACAAACCTCGCCGGGCTGAGAAAAAATAAACAAACAAACAAACAAACAAGCAAGAAACAACAGATAAAACTTGTACAAACACACAAATATACAGAAACAAATAACCAATGCATGAAACTAGTTCTCTCCACAGGAATAGTTTTCACATCAGACCAAGGAGCAGACCAAAAAAATGTATAAAATAAACAGTAAAATTTTAACAAATATGAAAAATAATAACAAATTCGGAAAAGCTAAAAGTGCCAATAGATTGATAACTTGCATCTAAAGGAAACTCAAATTTTTTATTCTTTTTTTAAAAAACGCTCATGCAGTTCCAGGCTAGCTACTTTAAACTTCCGGACATAAAAAGCTATCCGTCACCCAAAATCGAAACCATAGCATATCCAGGACACTCGGATAAAAAATTTACGGGAAATTCTACTGTAGTACCCAGAAAAGCCGCCTGGAGGCCAAACATCGACGTTGGTCTTCCAAGAACACTGTCAGTATGAATAGACCAAATATCATCCCAATCCATCCAGACGTTATTTTATAATAAGTGACCATCTTTAAATATGCTGCTAACAAATATTTGAAAGCACACACAGACGCATGCACACACAGGCACACTAACGTTAACACACAGACACACTAAAACAATACATTTTGTTAAACTTTTCAGATGAGTGATTTTGCCAAACGGAACAGTCGGCAAATTTGGCAAGAGACATCAACTGGGGAAAATAAGGAGTGGCCCCACCAGATCATGGGCGTTACCTAGCGGAGAGAAACGGTACTGCAAGGTAAACGTTAAAATTTAACACTTGTTGCCTTCGCTGAGAAGATTATGTTTTCAGTGGTGGTTTGTATGTATATTTGGTTGGTTGGTTGGTTGGTTGGTTGGTTGGTTGGTTGGTTGGTTGGTTGGTTGGTTGGTTGGTTGGTTGGTTGGTGTGGACTGTTTTATTGATAACCGATAACACGCGACCCTGTTCTATTGATAATTGATAATGTGGCATATGACCTGTTTTATTGATAACTGATAACACGTAACCTGTTCTATGTATAATGGTGATAACTGTCGCAATGTGACTTCCATTATGCTTCATTGATTAAGAAAAACTATATTATGTCTTATTCTAATGACTATCTTAAAAAAATTCACACGGCATACGGAGATGATGTCATATGAACATTTTAATGGAATTTATAACCGTATAGTTTTGTGCAGTTTTCTGAAGGCTTGGGCAAGGGTTTAAGGTTAAAGTTCTATCTAAAACCCCGTGTAAAGGTCGTGCGTTTACATTATAAAGACAACTGTCGTCTGTCTGCCCTCCATATTCGCGGGTCAGCTGGAGTTTGTGCTTCCGGGTCAGAGTTCAAGAAACGGTCCGTGTCGTATCCGGATGATGATGATGGTGAGCCCTCCTACGCTGATCTCTTGCCCAGGAGGATGATGGGATCGGGCGGGCAGCCGAGGCACTCCCCTCCCCACCGCTTCTCCGGATTCTCCATCCGTCCGGATTCCGGAATCTCAGACATTCCGGAATCCTGAACTTTCCGTGGTCCGGAATCCAGAGCCTCTGTCTTTCCGGAATCAGGATTTTCCACCCGTCCGGAATCCAGAATCTTTGACATTCCGGAATCCGGAACTTCTTGTGGTTTAGAATCCGGAACTTTCTGTGGTCCGGAATCCGGATTCTCGTTGTGTAGATTTTCCGGAACGTCGTCGAGAGAAGCCCTTCCGGAGATGAGGATGGGGTCCGGAGGGCAGCCGAGACACGCGCCTCCCCACCGCTTAGCCGGAACGGAATCCGGATTCTCACGCCTGTAGAAAACTGGAGGGAAAGAAGTTAACAAAAGAAATTGATAAGTGAAATCAAAATAGATAAATAAAAATCAAATGGCAGGCAGGCAGCGATGATTTTGGATATTTATTTCACACATGAACATTTGGAACAAGGTACCACAATATTACACCGAGAACCCCATATAACAAATCCTATACTGGCCGAATCAGATTTGCTCACTACAGGTATTTATTCAGCACTGTGACCCTGGAAAGTACTAGTACAGTGGTTGTCTTTCAACCCCCATACTCACCCTCGACGCCCTGGTCCCCAAACTTGCCCAGTGGACTCGCCTGGAAATTCGAAAAAAAAAAACAGGTCGTAAGTTTTTTGGGATTGCAATAGTCTATTTTTGCTTCCGGTCAGATTCGCCACTTTTTGTTAACGTTACTGCCTGCAAGGTTGCAGCAAGGCATATGACGTCAGGGTAGGCAGCGACTCCTGGCGATCTCTATGTGAAGTCCAGTCAAAAAGTGTCGCTTTTTGGGTGACGTTTTACGAAGCGTACGATTTCGACAGGCTATTATCAACCCAGAGTTAAACGTTAAATTCAGATTTATTAAACGTTTGGCAGATGTTGGTGTCAGGTTAAAAAGTAGTGTTTTGCGGCCTCTTTTTCGTTCGTCTAAACGTTTTTTTTCTCTGCACGCCTTTTTTTAAAAATCTATGTTAGCTCTTACAAACGAGAAGACAAACTGCTCCGAAAACTGCCGTGAAACAAGCCGGACACTACATCAGCCGCAGGAAGTTTTTTTCCCAAAATTGTAACCACAGCATTAGCCAAACCTCAGGTTAGCCTCTCCCGACCCCTTCCCGACCCACTCCCGATCCCCTCCCGACCCATACCGTCTCCTTACCTGCACACTCAATGCTGCCAGGAAGAACAGCAACAGGTCCCGCCAAAACAGAGCCATTTTCCCGCCGTTTCTCTCAGCTCAGACGACACTGACCGTGATTTTCCCGCCAAACGCCGATTTTCCCGCCAAACGCCGTTTCTCTCAGCTCAGACGATTTTTTTGACTGAAAACCTCCAAAAACTCACGCCATTTATACCTACATTGTATGACGTCACACGCCGGGTAGACGTCAGAGGTCTAGATCGTAAATTACTCACTCACTAAATTAAAAAAAAAACTAATAAAACTAATAAATCTATTAATAAATCAATCAGTATCGATATGTGGGAGTGACATGCTTGTGAAGTTTGGATAAAGGATGGCAAAAAGTCTGTGTTATCAAGAAACGGTGTGTCGGTTAAAAGAAATTAGACGATTCGGGGTGGACTATTTTGTTTACATTTGAGAAAAGTAACGTTACAATTTAGGATATTATGTTTTTAACACTTTGGCTGTATGATTCCACATGTCATCTTTGTTTGACGTGTGTGTGCGTATGTGCGTGTGTGTTTGTGTGTGGTGGGGGGAGGGGGGAGTTTGGACATAACAAACTCTAAAAATTGTAAATCTGAAATTACAACAATCTCTAAACCAGGAGGACAATGTATAGTAAGTTAAGGCTTCAGATGTGGATCCCATAGGCAGTTGCCTTTTTATTCATTAAAATGTATGTATGAGTGATACTGCTATGCCGTCTGTTTCAGGACAGGTGACAACTTGGAGAGGGAGGATTCTGTGCAATTATAAATTAAAACGGAACGGAACCGATCCGGCAAACAGACAAACCATAAATCCCGGCTGTTGGGTTTATTAGCGATTCCGTGCGCTCCCGGGGCCATAAAATCCGCACAAACATTTACATTCTGTTGCTGTCTTAATCTTAGTGGGGACGTGTGACGTGTGGTGCTCGGCCCAGGCCCAAGAGGTCCAGGGTTCGAATCCTGCCCGATGTCACCGATCTTGTGTACTTGGGAAAGGCAATTTACACGACTTTCATCACTTCACTCAGGTGGAAATGAGTACCTAGCTTCGGTTAGGGACGTCCCTCGGATAGGACATTAAATGGAGGTCCCGTGTTTGGGGAGAGCCACACTCCACGCACGTTAAAGAACCCACCGCAGTTATCGAAAAGAGTAGGGGACCTTCCTGGTGTCAGTGGTTCAAACCTTACAGTCTGGTCTCAGGTTTGACATCTTCAAAAGGTGATAGTCACCTGTTATGTCCATCCTTCCTCAAATGTGGTAAATCTTCATAAAATAAAATTTAAAAAATCAGTTTGGCGCCACCGGAAGTGGGATGCTGCATTCTGCTGATGCTCTGCTACACAACCATCTTCTGACATCATTTCCGGTAACATGACACATCGAACAATAAACCAAAAACGTCATAGATACTTTATTTATGCTGATTTTATTGAAATTGCAACAGGGATAGATATTGCACGGAACTATATGTGTCAATTACTTTGGCAACCCACGTGCACGATTAGGGTTATTTTATTGGGGTGATCTCATCTGGTCGGAAATAACACACGCACGCACAGAGAGGGAAAGCTAGAGGTAGAGGCATACAATTTCTGTCACACATGTACACACACGCACGTACACAGATACACTCACTCCTTCACTAACACACATATACTCTGACACAAAAACAGTACTTTAGCCAGCATCTATGCTGCTCATTCCATGCTTTATTACGTCACAGCAGGTCATAGTTCACTGCCAAGTCCGGGAGTATTAAAGTTTGCAGAGTCGCAATAGAGAGAACAGAGTTCCTAAAAACTGGAGGAACGCTTCAAGTTCAACCAGTGAGCAGAACTAGTGTGCAGTACCTGTACTGCACGCAAGGTGACGCGGAACACACAAAGACAATTGCACAAAGGGTGTGGGAGGGTGGCGTTACCGAGGTCTAAAACTGCCGCTTGCCGGGAAAGCCGTTTCCGAGTTCCTCCTTGGGAGGATCTTGAAACTGCCGTTTTCCAGGAAAGCCGTTACCGAGGTTCTCCTGGGGATCTTGAAACTGCCTCTTGCCGGGAAAGCCGTTGCCGAGGTTCTCGTGGGGATCTTGAAACTGCCGTTTGCCAGGAAAGCCGTTGCCGAGGTTCTCATGGGGATCCTGAAACTGCCGTTTTCCGGGAACGCCGTTGCCGAGGTTCTCCTGGGGGTCTTGAAACTGCCGCTTGCCGGGAAAGCCGTTGCCGAGGTTCTCCTGGGGATCTTGAAACTGCCGTTTTCCCGGAAAGCCGTTGCCAAGGCCAGGTTCCGGGGGATCTTGAAACGGTGGCTTTCTGGGAAAACCGTTGCCGAGTTCCTCTTGGGGATCTTGAAACTGCCGCTTCACTGAAAAGGAACGCGACCGATCAGTTTGTAAAGCACGACATGAAAAGAGACAAAGTGAGATGAGATACTGTATATATATAATTCATATTTCATAAAAAAAATTGATATTTTCCATATATATCTATGATTGAATGAATAAATGAAGGAATGAACAAATGAATGAAAATTTTTATTAACGGTCTTGCGCTCTATGCGCGCAGTCGGTATGGGCTTATAAGCTCATAACACACCAGAAGAAAATACTAAAATTTATATATATGGTACACAAAACAAAAAAGAGGCACAGATTAACGTAATGAACCAAAACGTGGCAAAATTGTCAATAAGATACAAGGATCATATTTCCTCACCTTCTCCGCCCTGCAGCCGGCGCATGCGCAGGCCGGGTTGAAGGTGAGCGCCAAGCGGGCTGGCCTGCGGAAAAAGTAGAGAGTCAAAACGAGGAGACAACGTGGCACATTAAGGCGTGCGAAAAGTTTTTGCCAGGTTTTTCGGCCACCTACTTCACCTGTAGCCTCACAGTGGGAAACTTGAAGGATACTTGATTACTTAACGCTGTCGCCTCACTGTTAAGTAGGATGGAAAGACTTAAGACAGGGAAAACAAAAAGGCAGTTTAATTACGACTTAAGAAAGGGGGACATTAAAATTCAGGTTAAGACGGAAGAAAAGCTGTTTCACCTGTGCAAGTTGCAGCCCCACAGTTGGGATGTATAAAAGACGTAAGAAAGCGGGAACATTAGGAATCAGTTTTAGACGTAAGAAAATCTGTTTTTACCTGGGTTAGGGTTGTATAAAAGTCGTAAGAAAGAGGGAGCATTGAGAGTCAGTTTAAGAAAGTTGCAATTGGAATGAAGACCTCACCTGCGCCAGGTATATTCCCGCCAGCAGCAGCAGCGCGGCTCCGACTCCGGATAGCGTCATGACGTCAGGACGTAATCTCCGCTCCTCTCTCCGCGCACCTGGGTTTATATAAACCTCACCTGACGGCAGGTGGGAACCAAACAGGTGAGGTGTGACGTCATCTGTTGACGCTGTTGCGACATTTTCTGTTATTTTTCCTTCCCAACATTTTTCTTCTCCATGCCCCCCCCCCCCACACACACACCTGAATTTTGCATTTATTTATCACTATTACAATATTCTGGTGACGCTGTACCTTTGAGTTGACTGGCTTTATTAATACTTCTGTCAAGTGTCAATACAACTTTCCTCACCTGTGTTTTCAACCTTAAAAACTGAACCGTTGATTTAAAGCTTGATTTTGGAAACGGTCCTTTTCTAATTGGGATCTGCAGTAAAGAGCTATGATGTTAAAAACATGAGTCTATTTCTAGACCTGTAAATTTTTAATTTTCTACAATAAAAGCTTTTCGGAAACTCCGACAGCGAAGTTTCGCCTCCTCGGTAACTTGGAAGGCGGGTTTTTGTTACGCGGTGACGTCAGGTGGAAGATGAGCGCTGATTGGTGGGAAGCTTCAAGAGTGGCCGGTGATTGGTGCTGCCATGGCGACCGCGTCAGAGTTACCGAGGAGCCGAAACTTTGCGACTGGACTTTCCTAAAAGCTTTTAAGGCAGGAAATTAAAAATTTACAGGTGTAGAAAGAATAGAGACGTGTTTTTATCTTCATACGATAGTTCACTCTATCTTCACGGTAGCAAAAGCTCACAGTCTGAGAAAAATGGACATGTTCACGGAACTATATGTTCACGGTGGCGACAGGTGCAGGAATGAGAAAGTCAGAATTATTTGTTAGCTGTCATGATAAGTTCACGGTACAGAAGTGACAGTGAAAACAGTGAACATAAAAATAAAAGTACCGTGAAAAAAATTAGGAATTACAAACGCACAATTCAGGTGGATGGGGGGCTTGGATACGCACAAATGTTTGGGAGGAAAAATTAACAAATTAGCACTTCTAGCGCACTCAGCCAGCCACTTGACATTTCCGACTTACCCACACATTTGGTCACTTTCCCGCCAATGACGTCACCACAAATATGTACACAATGTCGGTAAATGTCAGCTAATGATAGTACAAATCCGTAACCTGCAAGTTTCTACCAGGAGCAGACTTAAAAGCATCCAGTGCAGTTTTTAGGGCTTGGAAACCAGATTTTTAAAAGCCAATATTCTAGTCATTATATTTATCTAAATACTGGGACCTCATTTATCTAAATATTTAAACCTCGCTATTCCAATGTACATTGACCCCCCCCCCCCTGGAGCAAAAATCCCCCAAATTCTGACGTAAAATTATTGCTTGAAGGGCCCTGGGATAATTTTAAGGTACCACCCAGAAAATAAAGAACTCATTTTGTGGCTTGTTTCTGCAGTTTTAAAGGCCCAAAATATGAAATTCTGATTTAAATGTGCTAAAGTGAAGCAGTAGGTGGCAATATTACAAATACTGCCTTTTCAAATATTGCCGCTAGGAACGCTGCTACACAAAGTTAGCAGCGTTCCTAGCGGTGAGAAGCAGTACTGCAGTCGGAAGCTAATAGGAAAATGTCTGACAGGAGAAACATTCCTGGTTGTGTAAGAATAAACTACCTATATCTTATGTCTTACCAACCTCATGAAATTATTTCTAAAAAAAATAGTAAAAGTCAGGTAACGTTTATTTTGTAAACAGTACGTATAACTTACATAACGATCGTAGTAAATAAAATCCAAGTCCAGTAATTTCAGTTACTTCCATTGTCAATTCCTGTTCTGTTTACTAAGTATACATTTCCCGACGTTATTGATAATCGATGAATCCAACTTTTCGAGCAGTGTTATACGTAGACAAGGATGACTACAAGGCTTATAAGGACTGATAAAATATCTTTATTGATATGCAGGTACAGTAGTTTCATCCGGAAGTTCTGTATTTGCAATAGTTAAAAAAAACAAGACGTGTCGAGAAGGCTAGATACAGGGCATTACATAAACTTGTAATCAGCAAATATATAATGTAGACAACGCTAGACTCAAATTATCCAGATAGCTAAAGCAAGACACTGGTACGATTGTGGCTATGACACGTCGTTAAAGTACTAAGTTTTCACCCAAGTTTTCATCACACTGGGACTGAAACAGGAATTTGCCGGAGACAAACTTGGTAGAAGCCCCGGCACCGCGTCAAGGTGTTGCCTCCATTGCCGAGGTAAATTCGGACGCCATCCTGACAACAACCACTCACAGTCCCGACAAAATCACAGCAAAGTTTTAAAAACAGTTTCACTGAGCTCACAGTGGTTTGTAATAGAATTATATTCGGAAAGTGTTTTGTGCCTTTTGTGAAAGTGAACAGCCAGAAATGGCGAAGGCAATGTTCAGCTGTGCGCTGCCTTGCTAAGTTTTTTTTTTCGCCCCTGCCTATCTAATGTTATTATTGAGTTATAATTGAGATTCTTTTATCAAATCCTACTGTAAGCGTCTACAGTTTGTTTTGTTTATTATACAATTAGGCTGCCTAAGTTAGTCTTATTAAGCCTCATTCTTCCTAAGCTGTTCACAATCTTTCCAAACCGAAGTTTATGTTTTCTTTGCTGCCAATGTGAGCTGAGTGAATTCCATACGAAAATTCAGAAAGAATGGCAAATAAAGAGGGACTATCAGTGGTAGTGTCAGGATGGGCGTCGGTTTGCCAAAAATAATGTGCGCCAATTTTCCGTGGCTAAAAAGAAGTTCCTAGGACCAACATTTGGCCAACATGCAGTCCTAGTCCGTCTACTACCCTCCCCACCTATACCGTCCTTGTCAACAAACAAAACCATAAGAAACATGCTACATTCTTTACATAAACGCGTTCAAAATCTGTTTCCTGTTGTCCTGATGTTCACCGGCGATCTTCTTTCTGCATCATCTGTATCGTAACGACAGAAAAAAAAATACCAAGAACAAGCACACAAACCCAAACAATCAAAATACGACCTAACATTTATCAAAGACATAGAATTATTTAGCAAGCATTCAATTCCATCAAGTAAGATAATTGTCGAAGAGATTACTAGTTATAAAACCTGCATAAGTTAATTAAGGATACGCCAAAAAGCAATTACTCAAGAAACTGGATATGATTTTGGATTATGATTATGATTTTCCAGTTGCCTGAGTAACTGCTTTTTGGCGTATCTTATTACCTGGATGTCTAACCTTCACCGACGTTAATTAAGGATACGCCACAGCAAGAACAGCTGTCCTTGTGACTGGCAGATCTGAGATACGGAGCCAGGAACACTTCCTTCAACCAGCCAGTCTTTAGGGAGAAGTCTAGATCTCAGCGTCGTAGATCCTACGGTTTTCCAGTCCAGGGTGGGCCTGTGTGGTAAAAAAAGATAGGAAAGAAGAGAAGAAGGTTCACGTTAGTATCAGGTATGACATGCAACACCGCCTTGAGTCACATTGTACTATAGAACCAGGCGAAAATATAGCGACCTTTGCATAACCTGTACTGGGAATATATTTTATTTAAACTTTATTTCAGGCACTTGGCCCATATGACATACATACAGGAATATAAGGTACAGAAAAAGGACTGAGTAGCTAAAATACTTCTATCTAAATAACTAACTTTAAAAGACAGGATATATAAACTAGCACATTGTACTTTACACTTTATACATTAATTTCCTCGTTCGTTTGTTTTCCATATAGCCTGGTCTTCAGAGCTGAAAAAGCCAAGAAGCAGCCAACTTCCTTCCACCAGCCAGTCTCTAGGATCTAGGAAGAAGTCGTCTCGTTGTAGATACTCCAAATTCAGTCTTCCAGCACGTGGTGTAGCTGTAGTGTTGGGCAGAAATAAAACAAAGAGAAAGACGCACATTAATAACAAGTACAAGGCGCGAATACTGTTTGCCTCAATGTACTAGTACCATTACACACAAGTTTACTCATTCGTTCTTTCAGTCATTCATTCATTCATTCATTCATTCAACCATTCATTCATTCAACCATTCATTCATTCAACCATTCATTGAATCATTCAGCCATTCATTCATTCATTCATTCATTCATTCATTCATTCATTATTCATTCATCATTCATCCAGCAGCCATTCATTCATTCATTCACTTGACCACACGACCTTGACCCGGCGATGAACTTTAACCCTGATGAAAATGTGGCGATTCTGAAACAGAGAAACAAGAACAGCATTAAATTCGCAAGCTTGAGTATCACATATTAGACGTGTACATTTCAGGCATATTTTTTTTCAATCTGCACACTTTTAGAATTATATAACCATTGCAATAGACATTGTTGAAACCTTAGTGGTTTGCTAAGTGTTTGTGTGTGCGAGGAAAGGACGACAACATGGCCAATGTTTTGTTTGTTTGGTGAAACACTTTATTTAATGTACTTTTGTACAATGTACAAATTACATTTATTGAGCATCATGAACAATTTCTTATCTCCATAACCTTTACATACGTTATAAAACCTTAGAAGATTGGTAATGCTTTAGAGACATGCAATTTGACTAACTTCAAGCTAAAATGTGTGTGTGAATGCAGACAGTAGAAAGATACGATAAAGATACGAGGAGGGGGGCTAAGAAAAGGACAAGCGCTACAGTTACACCCATAAGGCACCCCGGGGGTTCGGCACGAGCCTAACAGACTTTATATCATTATTTATAAACTACTGCTTAACATTTATCAGTACCCCAGAACTACCCTCCCTTTCCAGATGGGGCAAACAAAAAGCAAAACCATGAGTTGGACCTAAACCCCAGAAATACTATTATAGCAAGCGGGTCAGACCCCCCTATTTAAAGGCATGGGGAGAAATATATGTTAATACACGAAAGTCTAAATGGCTACCTACTTCTTATAATAATCCATCCAATTCCTAAGAATATTCTTTGGAATTCTAGATGGATTTTAGTGGTGTCAATTCGCGTGAGTTCTAACAATTAGTAACATAACAATGCAGAATTCTATCGTGTTTGTGTACGTGTGTGCGAGTGTTTGCGAAAGAACGACACCATTTTTGCAGTGTAATTTTTTTGTGTAGTAAAATATCTTAACCCAACCGCGCTGCATATGTATATATGTGGGCATCATACTTGGAGTCTCCAGGGTTTTCGCGAGTTACTTTTATAAAACGCACGGGTTAAAACTATACAACGTTTACATCTATACCACGCACGTTTTACAACTATAACAACGTCGCGAGATGCCCCGCGCACTGCAAGCAAGCATAAAGAACAACAATTTAACCATTGATATACAAAAGCAACCACGTGAAATGCCACCACTAATTCTACCCAAGATTTCATGGAACTTTAACACAGTTCCATGAAAACTGGTCAACTTCTACAAAGTAAGGAATGTCGTGTGCCACTCACAATAGTCCTTACTTGTTCACCCATCCAATTCCACAAGAGTATTAAAGTCTTGGGAATTCTATGGATTTTAAATTAACATGGCATGTGACACAACATATTCATACAACAAAGCAAGAAACAAGGTTTTCGCGCCGCAAGCCGAATTACAACTATACAACGTTCGCGCGCGAGTTACAAATATACAACGCACGAATTACAAATATACATGAAAAGCACGAGTTACTTCTATACGACGCACGCATCTTTTCGTTGCTAAGGCAACTGCCTGCCTTCCCAACAGAAAAGATGGTTGAAGTAAGACTAGTTGTAGAGCACCTTTAGATCCGCGCATTGCAAGCGGGGGAGGGGGAAAAGCAAATTTTTTACACGAAATAGGAAAGTAAGAGAAACGCCAACTCACCCCCGCCATCTTGGAAACTAACTGTACAGGAACGTCTGATTTACACAACTATATGGCCTGATTTCGGACTGTTCCATTTGTTTCTACGGGTAAAATCGTACGTCACAATAATAATAAAAAGTTCGTTTAACTGCCCAAACTGCGACACAAATCGTTTTTTTTTTTAATGAATTGTCGTTGTAACACGTATCATATGTGTTTTATCACAAACCTAATTTGTTTATTTGGTATTTCATGAAAAAATTAATCCCCCACTTTTGGCAAGAATGGTTTCGTCCAGCGTCGTCGTTTCACCTGCACTTTAGCTGTCTTCAATCTTCTTCCACCAATCAGAGGCGAGATGGATTATTCTTCCACCAATCAGAGGCAAAAGAGATTTTCCACCAATAGATGACATCCTCTGGGAACCCCAAAACTGATGCGAGGGTGCGAATAAAAAGTTTGGCCAAAAAAAGTTGCTTTCATTATGAAATCTACGTGAACAGACGAAACATTTGGTATGAAAATAGACAATTAATAAAAATACAGAAAACTACTGATAACTACTAAGAAACTACTGGTAAAAAAACCTACTGGGTCTGACTTATTTTTTTGTAAGACGAAGGTCCCACTTTTTCTGTAATTTGTGGGCTTTCGGATAATGGGCAACGTTGAGAAAAATGGGCATATTTAACAATTACACCAAGATCATACATTGACCAAAACATAAAGAAGGGGCATTAAGAGTTCATTAACCCCAACGTGTCTGTAAGTGGAGTCGCGCAGTTTGAATTATGAATGGCGACTTTTGAAGCCCATTCATAAAATATACATCAGTTTTCCCGCCATTGTTCGGGCTGTGTTCGGGCCATTAGGCCACTTACGGTCTATTAAACTATAACAATAGGTGCTGAGGCCAGTTAGATACAATACGGGGTTTGTGGGCGTGATCTCGGTAATTCTTTCACATTCTTTCCCTCAAATGTTATATTAAGGATATTAATGCCTAAAATGACGTTTTATGCTATTTATGTTATGCTATGTCACGCTGTTAACCTGTTGTAATGTTCCAACATCATTTCAGACTTTAGGCTGCCACCTTTGGGACACTGTTGTTGCAAACGCAAATAAAACCATTGATATAAAAGCATACATACACACACACATACACACACACACACACACACACACACACACACACACACATACACACACACACACACACTATATATATATATATAGAGAGAGAGAGAGA
>NW_017803269.1:363956-425942 GCF_001625305.1 Branchiostoma belcheri | reverse complement strand
GGNGGGGGGGGGGGGGTTAGGACAAAGACAAATAACTTGACAGATAACAGAACTGGCTTTTCTGCACGTACACAATGACACACGCACACACACACACACACACGCACATACTGCAGACGCGTTTTTTGTGATTTTAGAATATATAAATTGTTAGATAGGAAAGATAAACGCTAATCGGAAAATTGTTTAAAGTAAAGAGTTTTTAAATATGTATAAAGTACGTGATTCAGCCTATGGCTGCAATGTACTTGTCAAAACCATTCATTCATTCATCCATTCATTCATTCATTCATTCATTCATTCATTCATTCATTCATTCATTCATTCGCACATAAAACACACACAAACGTACACTAGGCTTTAGAATCTGCATTGATACTTAGAAAACATATTATGTCGGGCAACACAGTAACACACACACACACATGCATATACATAACCAGGCTTTAGATTCTACATTGCCGACATTGTGTGGGGGTGACGAGAACCAACTCTCTCCATCAGGTTGGCCGCTACTTCCTTAAGGTCCTCCAGGGAGGATCCATTAAGAAAGTCGTGATCACCTGTCCTTCTTCAGATGCCAGCAGGTGACACAGGTACAGGTACAGGTAAGACATCCTGCTGTTTGTGTACAATTTTCTTTAAGATATTTCTTCAAAACATGATTTTTACCGAATGGTGGGGAAACGTGATACAGGCGCTATTTATTGTGAAATGGTTGTTAAAAGCTAAAAGTGATTTTTGGAGGCTGAGTTTTTCTTAGGTCGATTTCAGCGTCGGTTCGAGCAGAAAAACAAAATATAGCTCAGCAGATTTTATGTACAGCAACATGAGCAGTGAAAGTGCTGCCCTTAGGCCTTAAACTGGGGACTTTAACTCGTCGAGAGTTAAAGAGACCCACGCCTTAATTTCAGTCTTGTTTTAAAATTAAGTCTTCAAATGTCTTAAGATGACATTCTTCCAATCGGATGACGTGAAAATGAAGTTTGGTATCTAAGAATGAGGACTTCACTTGTAATTCATCTTGAGTCGTCTAAGATTTTTTCTATGTACGATTCCTGTCCTTTAATTTCTCTTCTCACTTTCTTTTTTTCATATCAGGTACATCAAGGATCATCATGGCCTCTAACGCGGTAAGTCAGTTGTTATTGTTTTAGCTGCTTCGGCTAAATTTAGTACAATGTATCTGTTAAAATATCCAGCAGCATCAAACAAACAAGAACCAGGGACTTCGGGTGTCTCTTCTATCCAGGACCGTGCCTAGGCATGAGTTTGGATAGTCCACATGTATCCAGAATCGTGCCTGGGACAAATCTGCGTACATGGGTACGTGGAGACGATCCAGAACCGTGTCTGATCCTAACCATAACAGTAGTACAACAGTAGTACAACAGTAGTACGACAGTAGTACAACAGTAGTACAACAGTAGAACAGTAGTACAACAGTAGTACGACAGTAGTACAACAGTAGTACGACAGTAGTACAACAGTTGTACGACAGTAATAAAACAGTAATACGACAGTAATACGACAGCAGTACGTCAGTAGTACGACTGTACCAGTGTTTTTCAGGACCTTGAGTAGGAGTGTGAGAAAATCCTGTCGGATAAGGTGCTGTAAATCAGTAGTACGACAGTAGTACGACAGTAGTACGACATTAGTACGACAGTAGTACAACAGTAGTACGACGGTAGTACGACAGTAGTACGACAGTGTTTTCCCGTCCCCAGGACCTTGAGCAGGGGTGTGAGAAGATCCTGTCCGATAAGGAGCTGTTTAACGACTACATACGACAGTAGTACGTCAGTATTACGACATTACTACGACAGTATCCGCGTTTTTCAGGACCTTGAGCAGGAGTGTGAGAAGATTTTATCGGATAAGGAGCTGTTTAACGACTACGTAGCCCGGATGAACCACTGGATGCGCCAGAACAACGGCAGGGTCATTGACCTTTTCCGGAAGTTCGACAAGAACGGAGACAGCGTGGTGTCGTATGAGGAGTTCAAGGAAGGTGAGAGAGGGAGGAGGAGAGAGAGGGAGGGAGTGCGAGAAAGGGGAATAGAGGGAGAGAAGGGCAGAGAGGAGATGGATGGATGAATAGATGGATAGAGAGATAGTACGAGAAAGGGAGACAGAGTGGAAGATAGGGGAAGGAGAAAGAGGAGGGGTGGAGAGAGATATGAAGAAAGCAGAGAGAGAGGGAGAGGAGACAGGAAGAGGAAGAGATACAGAGCGAGAAATAGTGAGGGAGAGAGAGATATAGGGAAAGAGAAAGGGAGAGGAAGGAAGAGAGAGAGAGAGAGAAAGAAAGAGAGAGATTAAAAAGTTGTATCAGAAAAAGTTGTGTCTATCCATTTTTACCGTCAGGAATGCAGCGTCTGGGCGCTCCCTGCAGTCTGGCTGAGCTCCACCTTCTCGCCAAGCTTCTGGACACGGACAACAGCCGGACCATCGACTACATGGAGTTCTCCAAGGGGCTGCGCTACATGAGGTAATCCACAGGGGGCGCTGGGGCACGGACATACGGCTTCATTTAAGTTGTCCCATGTATGCAAATGAGACATACGGCTTCATTTAAGTTGTCCCGAGTATGTAAATGAGACATACGGCTTCATTTAAGTTGTCCCGAGTATGCAAATGAGACATACGGCTTCATTTAAGTTGTCCCGAGTATGCAAATGATACCTAATTTACATTTTCTTGCCTTTTCTTTGTTTTTCAAATGACAAGCGCTTCTCTGTAATACAACACAGTGAAACATGCCTGGTAAAAACATTGCATTCTCTTTTCAGGAAGATCTGAGACAGAGTGAGAGAAAGACCAGGAGAGTCCTGCAGCCACCAGTGGATGCTTTAGCACAAGTAGTCTGGAGCACGAAAAGAATGTGAAAACTCGTATATCTTTATAGAAATATCACTAAGGAAAAAAGCATGATCTTCGCACGTAAAACGGCTGTTCTTTATCTGTGGTTTTCCTTACAGTAGATGTTCCCGTTCTGTTACATGCTTGTGTCATATGTTCTGATGTGCCGTTAATATAAGCTAGAACATGTTACCGTTTAGAACAAAAACGACATTTTGATTTCAATGTGACGTGCTTTTTACAGATTACAAATTTCAGATGTGAGTTTTGATGGAAAGTTATTGTAGTTTCAACGTCTGTGAACAATTGTACAGTACCTTAGTCCATGAAAAATGCACGAAACGTTTTGTTTTAAAGTCAAAATTGTTGATGTGTTTTACTCCACAAGCTATTTAGATTAATGATTACATATCCTGTGATCGTGTGTGTTTATTATTGTGATAATAAGATAATATGTGTGTGAAAATAAGAGTATAAATGTGATAACATAACCAAACAATATTCACTCGTAATCCAGTGTGAATTCTTGTTTACACAAAATATTGCAGATACGTATATGTTCTTGTGGTAAAACGTTTATATATAGAAGTTGTAACCGTGTGTGGACCATGGCTTAACATTGGTCGGAAATAAATACCTAATATAAATATAAATATGCCTCCACCTTTTGTACATTGTAGGTACCTCTAACAGCTTTTTTATATGGGGTGCTCTGTTGATTCTTACTCAAATACATTCATACATATGGTGACAGGAGTCTAAATCCCTCCTACTATAAAATTGCAACATTATGTAATCCAACACCAGTTACCATGGTGACAGACGTCAACAAATCAGGTCATTGGCCAGGTCAGAGGTTAGTGTTTGGAACAGAAGAGGAAACTGAGCAAAAACAATATGTTTTCCTTCGGTAAACATAATTATGGCCTGCGCACCTTTTTAAAAGTATGTACAAAATTTTGCTAAAGGTTGGCTGTGGTGCGATTTTTTAAGATGGATACCGTAACTTATATGCACAAAGTCAAAGTTAAACTTTACTATTGATCATCTTTCCCCAACCCTATCTTCAAAGAATATCAACTGCCAAAGGACGATTTGATAGTACAAAAAAGTCTATAAGAAGTTGTCAAACTTTGATCCTAAGAATTCTGTTCCTCCCAGTATTGCGAGTAAGTGGAGAAGGTTGAAGCGCCCTCTAGCTCTTCATGTTCGTACTGCAGGTAGTCAATTAAGCTGACTGGCGAGAACAGAACTGCGCAGAGAAGAACCAGGAAACTCAAGGCGACAACCCAGAACACGGGTCTCTTTACAAGCCGCAATGTGGCTGCTCTGAACCTGCGGACTCGGCTGTCCTGTTGTTGGTTGTTGGGTTGGTTGTTGTTGGAACTGTTGTTGTTGGTTGGAGGAACATCCTTGATCACAGACAGCTGGCCGACCTTGATCTTGGCCTTCAGGACCTTGGAGGACAAAAACTTTTTGTGTTTACCATATTTAGACATGTTTGCCATATTTGGGCATAAAATGCTAATTTTTGCCATATTTAGACATGTTTACCATATTTAGGCATGTTGACCATATTTAGACATGTTGACCGTATTTAGGCCTACCTTGGATGCAGTAAAGCTGAAGTCCGGTAGGGGGCATGAGTAGACCGCGTCGGTTTTGAGCGCCGAGAGTTTGTGTTTGGAGTCGATGACGTCAGAAGGGTCGTCCGCAGCGGCCGCTGTTTCCGCACGGTTCAAGGTCAGCAGAAGGTCACCCAGATCCTGCTCAACCTGGGAACAAGATCACGTGTTGGGATCACCTGTTGTATCCAGAACCGTGCTTTATCCAGAACCATATTCAGGCAGGGTTTTGGATAGTCCACGCGTATCCAGAACCTGGGGTAAACCTACGGTTTTGGATACGCAGAAACTCCAGAACTGTGTTTTATCCAGAACCATGTTCAGAAGGTTCTGGATAGTCCACGTGTATCAAGAACCTGGGGCAAATCTACGTTCTTGGATACGTGGAAACTATCCAGAACTGTTCTAGTGTAACACAGAGAAAGGAGTAACTCGAAGGTTGATTCTAACCCCTGGGAATCGAACCCGCACCGCTCGCGCGGCGTGTCAGCTCACAACCAGTGCACAAACCGATTAACCCAAAAGATCCAGAATCCTTTGGGCGGGTAGTTAGTGACGCCTATATACTCGCTGTTACACTAGTAACAACAGCACCTTTTGAAGCCAGCTTTAAACCTGTAACCCACGTTTTCTGTTCTCGCATGTCCCCACCTTTCCCTTCTGTGAAGCGATCTCGTTCCCAATCCCCACCTGAGTTCTGACGTCAGCGATGACGTGTCTGGCCGCCAGGTGACTCGTGTCCAGGTCCTGCAGCAGCGCAACTTTCTCCTTCGCGATGGCGTCGATCAGCTGGTCTGTAGCTTCCTGGATACTCCTCTTCGCGCGCTCCTGGAAAATGGGAGGACGTCATCATCATCATCCACATCATCATCATCACCATTATCATCATCACCATCATCTTCATCTTCATCACCATCATCATGATGGTGGTGGTGATGATGATGATGGTGATGATGATGATGATGATGGTGATGATAACGGTGATAATGATAATGATGATGATGGTGGTGGTGATGATGATGGTGATGATGAAAAGCAAGATGTTTTCCTCCTGCGAAGCTAAACATAATAACCACTATTGTCCCGTTGGTTCCTCACCTGTCTGGCGTCCAGCTCCGTTTCCGTTTCCGCCATGTCCCTCAGCCTTCCCGTCAGCACCTGCGCGCGCTCACGACCCCGCTCCAGCTGAACTTTCACCTTTGCCCTCTGCTGCTCCAGCACGTCAGCGACCCTCGTGACGTCATGGTTCTTGTGACCTTGGATCATGCACTCGGAGCAGACGGTGACGTCACAGCGCGTGCAGAAATACCTGAAATATGCAAATTAACATGACCAGTTACCATGGTGTCAGACGGTCTGGTTCAGGTCATTGACTAGATCAGTGTTTGGAACGTAGGAAGAAGAAACAGAGCAAACACAATATGTTTTATTTCGGTAAACGTAAAAAAACAAGTTTTGTCTGATGGTAAATATAAAAAAACTGGGCCCCTACCTGAGCTGCTCCCCCTCGTGAATGGTACATTCCCGTCCCTCCCTGCGCATGCCCAGCTCTCTGACCTCCAGTTCCCGCCGTTCTGACAGAACTTGTCTCAGGTTACTCACCCAGAAGTTCTCAGGTAACCCGCGAACACCTGCAACAAACACAACAACAACATACAGGTAACATACAAGTAACATTCAGGTAACATACAGGCAACCCGCGAACACCTGCAACAAACACATCATACAGGTAACATACAGGTAACATACAGGTAACATACAGGTAACATACAGGTAACATACAGGTAACCTGCGAACACCTGGAACAACAACATACAGGTAACACACAGGTAACATACAGGTAACATACAGGTAACATACAGGTAACCACCGAACACCAAGAAGAACCAAAACTCTGTCTTAAGATCACTTACAACCATTGTGACCTTAAAGGGCCTTAGAGATGTTAATACAAACTGAAACGCAAATGTGGTTTGTGTCTGTCACCTAAAACATGGTCACTGATCTGGAAGTAGTTTCACAAACTTGGGGCTTACACCCAAAAAAGACAGTATAATCAGCAATGCTCACCTACTCACACTCACTTAGCTGGGAAGTATCCAGTATGCCGCCGTCTGGCTGGTTTAGACACCGGCTCAAAAAAAAAGAAATCTCGATAAAAACGCCTAAAAGTCCGTCAAAAATAAGCCAAAGCCTAAATTAACCTGTGCTTGGCATGAAGAGTGCAAACCCAGTCTGGCTGACTGGTCCAACATTCCTCGCGCTATTACCCACGTCAGTTGCATACCGCGACTGAACCTAAACACGGCTGGAAATATGAGACGGCCAAGGAAGTGCGGGTACCTTAACAGACTTAAGGATTAAGCCAAGATGTCTTGAGGGTCAGGATAGAAGGGTCAACACCGGAAATCAGGATTAAAAGTAAAACTCAAAATCACTAACATTACCTTGTAAGAAATAAGGAAAACATACCCAGCAAACAGCCCTATAAAGACGAAACTATAGAGGCATATTCACCTGTAGGCAGTCCTAACTAAAGTTAACATGTAGTCAAAAGTACAAAGACATATCGTTATCATATTCACCTGTATCTGGTAGCTTGACGTCCTTCCTACAGTTGGGACATGACATGGAGATCCGCCACCCCACCATGCCGTGTAGACAGTCCTCACAGAAGCTGTGGGTGCCTAAAGTTTACTACCACGTCTAAAGTTTACATGTACTAAAGTTTACCAAGTGAGAAGTAATATATGTTCACCTGTATCTGGTAGTTTGACGTCCTTCCTACAGTTAGGACATGACATGGAGATCCGCCACCCCACCATGCCGTGTAGACAGTCCTCACAGAAGCTGTGGGCACACGGCAGCAGTTTGGGACGAGTGTAGGTGTCCAGGCAGATCCCACACGTTAGCATCTCGTTCCCAGACTCGCTACTGGCTTTCCTCGAACGTTCCCCAACCGCAGCCGCCATGTTGGATTTTTCTTCTAGATTGTCGTCTGATCGTGACGTCAGCTTCTGGGAATGTCTGTGATGATTTTCGCGCCTTCTGAGACTAAAGATTCAACTCCTGTGGAAAAAAGAAACTGCAATTTTATCGGGACACAAAATAAAGGATCGCCATCTTGAATTTGTGCTAGATTGTCGTCTGATCGTGACGTCACCTTCTTGGAATGCCTGTGGCAAACTTCGCGCCTTCTAAGGCGTAAAGTTCATTCCTGTTGAAAGAGAAGACCAGAAACCAGAAGCAAGCATTTAAAAATAAAGCCTTGAAGCCTTAGGGTCGCCCGTGTTTGTCGTTTGATCGTGACGTCAGCATCTGGGAATGTCTGTGTTGATTTTCGCGCCTTTTAAGGTTGAGGTAAGTTTTCATACCCGTTACAACAGATCATCTCGTCCAAACAGGCTTAATTTTTCCGCATTTGACCTAGAAAGAGGGTCTGAACGCAGACACCCTGTGGCTTTCATAATAGAGTTGTCTTACGATCATTCATGGGGGTTTTTTGAGATGGAAAAAAACGAATGTTTTCGTCAGGATTAAGCTGATAGTTGTTTATCTACTAGACTGTCCTGCATGCACGACTTTCTGTGACCCGCTCAGAACCGTAACAACAAACCGCTGAACCGTGATAGTCTGTAAACACACGGAGAAGTGCCTCATAATTACCTACTCTCCAACCAGAGGTTTGGGTTTTGGCTTAAGAGGCGTGTTTGGTTGAAGTAAAAGAATACCAGCGCAAAAACGAAAGCCCGATAAAAAAAGCCTAAAAACATGCCTAAATTAAGCCAAAACTCAAACCTCTGCTTGGAGAGTAGATAATGACTCTCCTTACTCACCTTTTACAGCTGTATTTAACGTGTCTTAAATTCACTAACATCATTACGAAGTACCCGTTACTTAATCTCCAAGCAGATCTTTCGGTGGCCGGAAAAGACAACATCAAATTGGCCCGACAGTATCCATTAGCCACCCAACAGATACTTTCTAGATAGTGGATGCTGCCTGGCCAATTTGATACCGTCGACGTCGTCTTTTGCGGCCACCGAAAGATCTGCTTGGAGACTATCCGATAGTTAGTCTCCTTACTCACCCTTTACACCTGTATTTAACGTGTCTTAATTCTCTTAGACTAACTTCTAAGAGCACAATTTAGGGTCCAGTTTGACAAGCGGTGCTTGGTTTGTTCGGGCCGGCTAAACTGTCTGTCCCTGTGACAGGGACAGGTAGACCCAGCCCCCCGGCACACCTGTACAGGTGTGCCTGTTCTCTCACCTGCCGACACACGTGCTGTGCTACCTGTGTGATAAACCGTACTGTGTTGGTGGTCCTTTTCTAGGCTCACGACCAACCGGGAAGAAAGTTTCCTTGTTATCTCTGCTATACGTAAAGGGCATTGTAAAACTACTGGCGCAATTTCTAACATGGAAACAATCTTTCATGTATGCCTATAATTGCAAATGCACAGGGACATAAACTTTACCTTCATCTGAATTTTGTAGAAATTTTACAGTACGTTAAAGAAACGTGAATCGTGAAATGAGGGTACTGCTCAGTATCAAATGGAGCGATAAATGGCATTATACTGAAAGTATGGCCTTGTTCCATTTGCCCAGTCTGTTAACTCGTGTCTGAGTGGCTCTGTCTGAGACATTTCACGCCCCCTTTTCTGTCAATCATAAATTATTTTCGCTCCACTTTTCGTCATTTCAGGCATTATTTCATTATGAATCCATATTTCCTGAACATTTCACAATAAATTCCACAGTTTAACCGGTAGCCACATTATACTACTCCCTATTTTTCTGTTTATTTAAGTCAAATGTTTAGTACGCTAGAATGTACCTACTTGGCTTAGTATTCTTACGGCGTATGAGACAAGCATCTGACATATATAAATAAATATACGATTTTATCAAAACTAACTACAAATCTTACCATATTATCGTTGTGCCACGCTGCCAAATGTGCTATTCTGTATGGCTGGAATGTACCGAACTTGTTGACTATTGTACGGCGTAGAAGGCAAGATATTGGCACGAGTGACCCTTAACAAAACTAACTACAAATCTGACTACAAGACTGTTGTGTTACGCTGTTAAGCGGATATACTGTTTAGTATGTTGGAATGTACCCCGGACTTTCTGTTTACTTGTGACTACTGATTCGTAGGGCGTATAACACACACACACACACACACACACACACACACACACACACATGCACACACACGCACATGCACACACACACACACACACACACACACACAGCACTGAACAAAACTACACACATTACTACAACTCTGACTACAAAACAGATGTGTTACGCTTCAAGTTGGTTCACCAGTTTAAGTAGATATGCTGTACTGTAAACACAATGTTAGCCTGGATGCCAGACCCACACTGGACACGAAGTATCTCAAGGCTCACCGCGATACTTTGTGTCCAGCAGCCTGGTGTCCAGTGTGCTATGGGTCTGGCATCCTGGCTAACACAACGCTTTATGTCTCACATACTAACAATATGCCTGAGCTCCCCTCCCCACTCTCACCCACACCTAATGTATCTACCTGCACGGCTTACCTGTTTATGTCCTTACAGGCGACGTCTCTAGTAGACAGTAGATCTGTTGGGCCACGTAGGAAGATCTCTTACAGTTGGGGCTGCTCATCCATTTACTGAACTGTCATATTTACGACTTGTGCGGACGATCCAAGGTCTGGTAGCTGTACACTGGGTGAAGAATTCCATATAATTCCATATTAGGCACCAAGAGTTTGACTCTGAACTGAACCAAGCTCAAACCAGCACCACGAGACCACGTCTAGCAAGGTATTAGACGTTAAACAAGGACAACAACAACAACGATACACTGTCATACACTAGCTATAACGTTATACTCACTGGGTGGCAAATTCCGTCGCAAACGCCTTGAATGTGAAGTCCACGTCCACGTCGCAAACGCCTTGAATGTGAAGAGATCGGAAGTTGTACAGTTCACCTGCGGTCAGCGATGGCGGCTGGAAATTTAAATGTACCAGCCTTCAGTCACCTTTAACCTTTACAGCTGGGCTATTGTTTGAGCGGAGGCACTCGCGGGGGTTATGCAAAATCCGATTTATAGATTTGAGTTTGGCTTTTCAGTTGTATGATATATGTCATAAGCCGCATGCATGCCCGTACGAATTGCGTCGAATATATGAATGAGTACAAATAAAATGGCATGTTGTTGAAGAATGAATTGTTAACTGGAGGGAGTTTTAGGCCCTAGCGCCTAACTCCCAACATACATTGTATTGCAAACACCTGTTAGATTCCATTGTAACGTCTTGCTTTAACTCTAGCTCTGGTTTATTGTTTGTTATTTCTTGTTTTGGCTGTTCAACCCTCACAGCCAGGGCAGACCAACTAGCCTGCGGTAATGTCTTGTCATGTCTTGTCAGCAGGGCAAGCCCTTTGTAATAGCCACTGGCTAGTTGGGCTGTCCTGGCTGAGTGTTCAACAGCCAAACCGATAAATAAAGAAATACCAAACCAAAGCAATATCTGATTTCTATCGTTCGAAGCCGAGTTTATTATGATTTATTCTTTCTCAACCGCCAGCCCTTATTATAGCAAGGCTTACAAGAAGTCAAACTTAACACTGAGTTACAAAATATGGAAGTTACAACAAGTCAAGGGTACAATGCACAAACCGGATCTACAATCTTACAGAGAACTACAAAAACACGTCTGACGCACCTGAAATCCTGGTCTAGAATATACTCGAACCCACAATTCCAATCGGCATATCCCAGCATGCATTGCGTGGCCCACCATGCTCTCACGAACTGATATATCCAAGCTCATCACATAAACCAAAAACCAAACCCGTAACAATGTTTTAGTCTCCACCAGACTCCTTTGGTCTGTAGAATATATAGTAGAAATCGGTCTAAAATCAATGTAGCTAGCTGGCATGGGGGTTGGCTGGCCATAGAGGGTCCAGTTTGCTTGCATAGACGCAGCTTGCAAAGGAGTCTGATGGAGACTAACGATGTTAGAAGCTCCTTGGTCAAACTAAACTCACACGGCAACTACAGAATGGATCCAGGTTGGGGGCGGAGTGCTGATAAACCCTTCCAGAGCCTCGCGACAGTTCGCTGAGACAGGCCGTTATTGTCAGTTAGCCCTCAGGCAGGCCGTGACGTGAATAATAATGGTGCTGCTTCCGGCCCGCAGAACTTTTGTATGTAAGGACGATGACCTACATGTGGCAGATGGTTTGCTACTCATATGTAGCAGACATTTTGCTACTTACATGTAGCAGATGTTTGCTACTAGCTAGCTGTGCGTGAGAGGTGTACCACGGTGTGCGTGAGAGGTGCCTGGGATAGAAATTGACACTGTTTTTTTTCCTTGGTAGAAAGAAGTGTTCTTATGACGTTTACGAAATTAACGCAAACATTCATTCGTTTTATTTTATTTTGCAATCCTTTTATAGAATATTTAGTCACCCCCTGAAAACTTACTCAAGTTACTAGTACTTGAAGGCGAAGAACTCCCGATAACACAAAGACAGGAAGGACAAAGACAGAGAAATTTATTTTTCATGAATTTATTCGTCTCCTTTTCGTTCTTTCAACGTATCGATTCCTGTTCTCAACATAAAATACGTCAAGAATTCAACAATATACACAAAAATAGACAATATGTACAATCATAAAAACTATCATAATATTAGACACCGAATATCATTCGTCATATCATTGCAAAGCTCGGTTCGTGTCAATTTTCACTATTTGAATGACAAAATCTGAAAGAAATTTTCTATCCATTTAACGTCAAATCAAAAGTTACAGCTCAGAGTTTGAGTTGCGCATGTGTGAGGTCAAAGGTGAAATATGATAATAACAGTTTTTTGAGGGGAAGCGTTAAAACCAATCAGTCATGCATAAAATCATATTTTTTATTATAAATGTTGGTGGAACAGTTAAGAAACGGGCGTTTGTTTCTGTGTCCTGACGTCATTGTGACGTCACAGGGAACCGCCCGTCTGCATAGAACACGTGATACATTACGTCAGAGTCGACGGGAATCATGGGATTGTGCGCATTCATAGGTCATAGGCCATAGTTCATAATTCATAGTTCACAGGTCATAGTTCAGAATCTTGACAAAAAGTCATCGTCTTGAAAATTTTCAATTTTAACGGTCTTCAAATTTCTAGAACGTAGGACATCATTTAAGCAAAGATTCATTATAAAACAAATTTAAAAAGTTTCAACATATTCTAGATAAGCATTTTAGTCAACATCTATTCAACATTGAAAATTCTCTTTCAATACATTGTTGAAAGAAAGTTTGGGTACAAATGTAGAGACTAGCCGTTCTTATTTATAAAACGTACATATTTCACATTTTAGGTGGGAAATTAAAGCTTATCATTGAAACCGTCTGTTTTTACCAAATATAGTCTCTTTCACTAATAAATATTCTTAAAACTGATCAGTATAAAAATACTAACCAGTTATCTGCCGACATATCTATCTATAGAACATATATTCCATAAAAATACTAGTTTCTTCTCTTTTATGTACAATATCTTGTTTTTACTACCATCTAAAATTTTTACTGTTACATCTCTGGGTCTATGTTACATTATGGTACAACAGTTTTAGACAAAACGAGATTTTTGACGCAAAACAGCGCTTTAGCGATTCACGATCCTCCACAGAATTGTAGGTATGGGCCATCGTAGTTAGGATCCTCCGCATTATTGTAGTTATGGGCCACCGTAGTTACGATCATTCGCAGCATTGTCATTATTTTCCACGGTGGTTACAGTTCTCGCCAGACTATGTCCCTGTGCTCTACAATAGTTGTGATCCCGGCAGATTGTCGATGTGGGCCACAGTGGCTATGACCCTCCGCAGCATTTGGACTTTTTCTCCTCCTTCTTGTTCAGGTCCAGGATGTTGGATCTCGTCTCGTCTGAATCCATCTGCATCATTTGTCTGGAAAACATAATAACAATTATTATAATTATGATTATATATTATCTGTTTGTTATTTGTTTATTCAGTACAATTCCTTTTCTGTATTGGTATAATAGTGTCTACCAGACTACGCTGGCTGTATATAGGAGAATATTTGTCAGGGGAGTTCGGCCGCCTTGTAGGTTTGACTGGTTGTGCAGTTCGGCGAGAAAGAACCAACCTTTTGCGGACTGACTCGCCTGGACAATTTCTCTCTCCTTTTTGCCGATTTCTACGATCCGTATTCCCGTAGAAAGGCCTGGCGGAGGCTACTGTTGGTATACGAATTTACCGCTTCTAAATTATGCTAGTTTTAAACATAACGTGTTTCTGACCTCATGAGTTTCTCCACTGCGTCCTGCACGTTGTCTCCTTCCTTCGCGCTCGTCTCACAGAACAGCGCGCCGTGCTCCTGGGGGAAGGAGGGAAGGAAAGAATGAGTTAATGAGAGAAAGAATGAGTCGATGGATGGATGGGTGGATGGGTGGGTGGATGGATGGATGGATTGGTGGATGGATAGATGGACAGATGGATGGATGGATGGATGGATGGATGAATGGATGAATGGATGGGTGGATGGATGGATGAATGGATGAATGGATGGATGGATGGATGGATGGATGGATGGATGGATGGATGGATGGATGGATGAATGGATGGATGGATGAATGAATGAATGAATGAATGAAGATACATGTATCAACGTCCAAAAGACCAAGGTAAATATAATGATAAAAACGTTCATGAATAGATCGGTCCTCTGACATCAAGTATTACTTGTTTTTTTCTTCAGAATCTTTTAGATGGTTTTATCTACTCTTTGATTTTTTTAAGAACACATTTAAATCCATTTATCAAAGGGTTTCTAAATTTCCGGTCAGATGAAGAAAAAGATGGTCTAAAAATGGTCTAAAAAGAGTTTTAAAAAACTCACTCTGGCCATCTCCTCTCCGTGACCTTTGAGGATGACCTTCTGGCCGCTCTTGATGGCGTCATTGCGCAGGTCCAGTTTGTTGGCGCAAAGCATGATGGGAAGGGTTCTGGGGGCGCCGTCCTGTACAAAAATTAGAAACAAGAGTGGAATAAGTTCTGTGACAAGAAAGCAAGGATAAACATCTTCTTTTCTAAGGCATCGTACCATGCAGGAATCGTTTGCGATGGAAACTGTCTCCATTCTCGAAGCTTACTGTTATGCCCAAAGCTTATACAAATACAGTCTGGTAGACGAAAATGGTTCTCAGCTGATGATGCAAAGTCTGGTTGTGTTACCTCGAGGGGCAGTTCAACTAAAAATTATGGTAAATGCATGTCTCGGTACTAATACTGCCTGATAGATAAAGGGGTTTTCAACTAACTCGTACAGGTGTGCTACTAAGACAAGCCAAATCGTACAGGTGTGTGTCTTAAGACTGTTATTAAGACGAGACTGTTCTCACCTCGACGGCGTCGACCCACTCCCGCACGTGCACGAAGGACGGTTCGTATGTGCAGTCGTACAACAACAGCACGCCGTCAGCACGACGGAAATACGACTTCGCGATGCTCCGGAATCTGCGAACGGAAAACGGTCATTAAACATTATGTTTCGTTAGAACACCAGAAACATGACGCCATTATCTAGAATCTGAAAAAGGAAAAAATTCCTGTCAGGAATTCCGTCTGCTCTCCGGAAATACGACTTTGCGTTGCCCCGGAATCTGGGACCGGAAACGGAATGTCATAGACGTGAGTTTCGAAACGGAAAGGGAAACGGAAAATTGAATGTGGGGTTTGGCCTGGAAACGGAAAGGTGAATACTTTCTGAATCAATAACCCGGAAATGCACAGTTGAATGATGGCTATGACCCGGAAGCGAAACGGAACGGAACTGACCTTTCCTGCCCCGCCGTGTCCCAGATCTGCAAGGTCACCGGCGTGTCGTCGATCACCATCGTCTTCATCTGGAAATCCACTCCTGGAAAACGGAATAAAAGTCTTAGAACACCTGAAGAACGTACAATAATGTCTTGTGCACACCTGTGAGGTTAAATAACGTCTCAGAATACACGAGGAACTTAAAAAAAGGCCAATCGTCTAAGTACACACATGTCCTAAGTCTTCAGTCGGACATGGTGTCCAGCCCCTCTAACTCTGTCCTGCCGCTTGCTACATAATGTAACCCAACACCACAATGTGCCTGCTACGGCACCTGGTTACATGATACAAACAGCGAGAGCAAAAACAACATGCTTTCTTTCTGCGAAGGTAAACATAACACTAGTGAACATAGCCTCTACCAGGCTTCGGGAGGCGGCTGAAAAGAGTTAGAAATCGGGCAAATAGAGAGATAACATGCCGAGGGAGTTGGTCTGTTCTCTCCAGCAGACCATTTACTCCCTTGGCATGTTATCTCTCTATTTGACAGATTTTTACTCTTTCCAGTCGCCTTCTGAAGCCTGGTAGAGGCTATAGTAAACAAACAAATCTCGTACCTAGTGTGGAGTTCATGTTTGGCCTGAACTCGTTCTTGCACAGCCGCAGAATGAAGGAGGATTTCCCCACGGCCGCGTCTCCCGCCAAAACAACCTTAAACATCTTCTGGTCGGCAGGAGCGGTCGTGCTGGACAGGACCTGGGGGTGGAGGTAATCAGCATTTGTTTATTTATTCCATCTTAAGACAACTGACTTGCCCCTACGGCTTAATATATCATATCATTCTTTGCTGATTTCCAAGGGCGGTCAGTGTCTACTCCTGGACATAATACGGAGATTACTTCCGAACATGACGCTGAAGAAGAGTGTCACTCAAAACGTCCGGAAGTAATCTCTGTAGCTTATCCAGTAGCAGAGTTAAAAAAACAAACGTTTCGTGTTAGAGAACAACATATGGTAGTGGACGTTGTTTAATTTGGGACAGGAAATGTGGAATGTTAAGGTTATCTGCGTCAGAACTCTTCAGATGTCAATCAAATCGGACGGGAGTCGGTACCGACTTCCAATCACCTTTGACCTTGTGAGTAACATTCACTGTGGTGAGTGGTGGTAGCTACAACTGTGATATCAAAAGCGAAGGTGTCATCGTGATTGGTTAGTGACGTTATCAGTGTTAACCAATCACCTCTGGGCGTGCCATCGCCATGTCACCTTTCCCTGTGTGTTACTAGGGTTAGAAAAAGTCGTGAATTAGTAGAAATAGAAAAGTTTGTAATGTGTTAGTTTCAACCACAGAAAGCTACTGGCCAGGTTGTATCTGAAACATGTAAGCTATACAAAAACTTTTGTGTCAAATTTGAAATCCTTTTTTAAGGATATGAAATGAAATTACTCTGACAGTTTAAAAACATAGTTTTGCACTTCATTGGCCAGTGACTTTCTGTGGACGTCATCCCCCACTGTGCGACCTTTCACCTTTGTTTATTTGTTTGTTTGTTTGTTTGTACCTGTGACGACGCCGACACAGGCGGGACCTGTCTGCTGGGCGCCACGTGCGCGACGTTTCCGGCCGACACAATCTGCTTAAGGAAAAACCAGAAAGTTCCGATTCTTAAAAACACAGTTATATATACGGTGACCAGCCTCTCCAACTCCGTCCTGCCACTTGCTACATAATGTAATCCAACACTACAGGGTGATTCAAACACATTCATAAATACGGTTACCAGCCCCACCAACCCTGTCCTGCCACTCGCTATATAATGTCTGCTACAGCACCAGTTACCATGGTGACAGCCGTCTGGTCCATGACATTGACCTTACTAGGTTGGAACCAAAGAAAAAACGTAACAAATTTTTTTCTTTTTTTTTCTTATTTTCTTATTTTCTTCTAATATGAGAAGTTAAACAAAATAAACCCGTACCTTTCTGGGCGCCTGTGGAAGCACCCGTGTACTGTGCTGTCTCTGTACCGTCGTGACCGCCTGGCGACCTTGACCTTTGTGCCTGTGCTCCAGCTGAGAGTCAGCCTCGCCTTCGGACTCCATCGCCTCGTCCTGGGAGTCAGGAGCCTGCAGGAATGGATACATGTTTGTTACATTGTTGCGGAGACAACATGTTACCTTCACCAAGAAGGTTATGTTTTCAGAGGCGTTCGTGTATGTTACATATTACAGTTCTGTGTAAGCAATGGCAATACCTGTCTATTGTCTGCTCACCTGTGACAGGTAAAGTTACCTGCAGGTAAGGAACAGGTGTGTTAACAAACATGGCGGAATGCTGTCGGACTGGGCTGCAGTTATCAAATCGCCCGGCAGGGGGCGCCGCTGCCTTTATTACAGCGAGTACCCAAACTTAACATTTTACAGAAGTGAGTAAAGTCCATGGTATTTTGCTTGCTAATTAATGTTATGGTGATTTGATGAAAGGCCTGTTTTACAGTTATTTTGCATTACGTTATTTTCACACATATAATGCCACTGTTACCTATTTAATGCCACTGTTACCTATTAATTAAGTGTCATTTCTATACATATATCCGCACTGCCGCCTAATTTAAGGGTCCTGAACATTAAATTTTCCGCAAATAGTTACTTGGTAACTTGCATAGAGCACAGTGTGGTCTGATATTACCTTAACAAATAGATTTCAACTTTTACAAGACCAAAATATGTGGATAAAATTCCATCTCTGACAAGCCTAAGGTTTATCAAAGTAACGCTGACGTCACTGCCTTAAAATGAAAACATAGATCAACAGGTTGTCTGCATGACCTATGACCTGCCCTGATGACCCAACATTATCTCCATACGTCCGTCTGACTGGTTTGGTTTGTCTGGTGATGCAACTTTCCTCACTTCACTCAGGTGGAAACGAGCACCTAGCTTCGGTTAGGGACGTCCCTCGGATAGGACGTTAAATGGAGGTCAAGTGTTTGGGGAGAGCCACACCCCACGCACGTTAAAGAACCCACCACACTTATCGAAAAGAGTAGGGGACCTTTCCGGTGTGAGTGGTTCAAACCTTACAGTCCGGTCTAACGCAGCTTGTACTTACATGTACAAAACTGGTGTGTTACGCCTAAAGGCGGTTTACCGGTTGTGCTATTTAAACAAACAAAAACCTTTCCGCTTGATTACCCACCATCGGATGATCTCAGATAGCAGCGACTCACACTTACTATAACGTGCAGGGAGTCAGAATTACCGGTTACACACCTATGTTCCTGCATACCTTCATGTCCCTGGTGAATAGACAACACTTAAGCTCCTGTTTCCTCTATGCCACCTATATTATGGGTTACACAACTATGTTCCTACAACCCTACATGTCCCTGGTGAATTTTGACACAATAGAGCCGAATATGTAGGATCATGTAGTGAGATTCATACACACATCTAGTTGCAAATATCATTTTTGGAAGGCTCGAAGTTGTTTTTTTTTTAGACACTCTTTCTGCCCTTTTTGATCGGTCTTCTTGTAGTCCGTGAAGGACTATGAATGTCTTCCAGTCTTTACAATCAAGCTAAAGATATATTTCCGTCGGGTACATAAAAAAAGCAATCTATCTAATTGGCAAAGTCATAAATGACTTGCAGCATATTAGCAAGAGAACAAACGTCCTTAATTACACGTTGTTTCTGCTCTAATAAGTCAAAATTAAAGGCCGAGGCAACAGCAATTACAGGTCGACCCAAGAAAATCACGCTAATTATCTCCCAGCACGAGACTACATGTTCCTACATACACCCTGCCAAGGAATCTATTCCGGGTCAACGAGTCTGTTTACAAGTGTCACATCCGGTTTGGTATTACAGAGTTTAACTCAACTCAATGGCAGCGAAAAAAATTGTAATTTGTAACGAGTGTTCTGCGATTTCAGTTGTAACTAATTGCACATATCCAATTTAGCAAGTTATTTTCCCAATTGACTTAAGCCTTTGGTGGGCACATTCGGAGAGCAATGTAGAAAAAATAGAAAACAGTCCCAAAAAGTAACATGCTAGCATAAAAACTAAATGAATTATGGCTTATTAAGGTCGACAATTTCCTTAAGTATCCCTCCGTACGTACCCGGCTTATATATCTAGTGAACTGGCTTCAGAACTGTCGTTTGTGATTTAGTATCTTTACGTAGTTTCTGGAACATGAACATTTTCTATTGTACGAATGAATGAGAATTTTTCCTCACCTCCGTTTTAGAGTCGTCTATTTCCGATTCCGTTCCGGAATGTTTTCCCAGTCCGGAAATTGCCGTGCTCTGCGTAAACTCGTTATCGGACTCCTCCGGATCCTTCATGGTGGAGTGGCCGCTGTCTAAACAAACAAACAAACAAACAAACAAATGAATAAACAAACAAATAAATATCCGACTCTTCTGGATCTTTCATGGTGGAGTGTCCACTGTCTGCACAAACAAACAAATACATAAATAGGCATACAAAAAGACGTGCTCGTAGTCGACATTGTACAATTAATATAAAACATAACAACTATGCAGATATACAATAACAAGCATAAAGCGTGTGTATCCAACAAGATATAGAGAAATGATTCCTCCATCCATTCTTCCATCCATCCATCCATCAATCCATTCTTTCATCAATTATGTCATGCATGGTAATTCACCTGTGACCAGTATATCACACCTGCATGATCATAGAAGCCATCTGTAAAACACACCTGTACCTTTACTGATCTACCTGTAACACACACCTGCATCCATCCATCCATCCATCCATCCTTTTTTTCACCCATCCAACCGACCACTTTTTTACAGTACTATTTATACAAGGGACGGGACACTAACAGTGGTACATTATATATATGCTTACTCGGTGGTTTGTTCGGTATTTGTTCGATAGTTATCGCACCTCACCATATACACCTTGGGGCCTATAACCCTTTATTATATATCACATATGCCACCCGTACGACACTGCAACACACACCTGCACGTTCCGTGCTCTCCCCTGTCCGTCTGCCGTTCCGCTCGTCTCTGTACCTCCTGATGCGGTCCTGAAGGTCCGGGACACGCGCCCGGGTCTCGGCGGTGTTTACCGGGGCGCGGGTCCGGGTCTGGGCGGTGTAGAGGCGCCTCTCGTCCCGAGCATCTCGGATGGACGCCTCGGTACCTTCCGTACGGGCTTGGAACAACTCTTCGGGCTCCCCTGGGAGTTTTTTCAACGGCCCTTCGGCATCTTTGCTATGAGAACCTCCATCTTTGCTGTCAGAAGCTCCATCTTCGCCGTTTTGACTTCTAAGGACTTCCCCGTTTCTTGGCTCGTCTAAGACTTGGCGCTCGTAAGCGGCGTCGCCTTGCAAGACGTCGTCATACGTAGGCGGGTTTCTTGTGTCCAGAAGAATTTGGTTTTCAAACTCTTGAGGATTTCCTGGCAAAAAGGTGTCGCTACCGTTTTGATTCGCGGTATTTTGGTGGTCGCCATTTTCGCTCCTTGGGGCTCCTTCCCAGCCTTCTTGTAAAACGTCTTCAAGGTTTCTTAAGTATCCCCTCCTTAGCTGCTGCTTAGCAGGCTGTACGTACCCTCCTATCAGCCTCTGCTGTCTCTTCTCTCGCCAAGACATTTTTGAAGACGTCTGAGGCCCTACAGAAGGTTCAGGTGGCTTTCTTAAAGACGATCTGGGTGGAAGACGGAGGGAAGTCTTACTCTCAGCAGCCATGTTGAGATCGTGTAGGTACTGATCCAAACTGTGCCTCGGATCCGGCTGGAATTCCGTTTCCGGATCTTCAGCGGGATCCAGACCGTCCGACCCTGTCCCGGTCGTGATTACGGAAGTTTCGTCCTCCTCAGGTGTACTGAAGTTACGTAAGCTGAACTGCTCAGGTGTGGTAACGTTACGTAATTGTTGAGGTGAGTTGTAGGTCCTCTCAGGTGTGTTGTAGGTAAACTCAGGTGAGTTGAATGTGCGCAGGTAGCCTTGCAGTTGCGTCCTGGCCTGTGCGGCAGCGTGGTGAGCGCGAAGCTGGGAGTTCGCCAAGCGCCTTTCCTTTAACATCTGGATCTTCAACAGCTTTAGCTCCGCTACGCGATCCCGTGGCCGGATCGTCCGATCACCAGGCTGGATCATCGTGCGATCTAAAGTAGGGAAACCAGCTGGATCCGTCCCGATTCTCCCACGAACAGGAGCCATGTTTAGGAGCCGTTCCCTCCCCAACCCTCCTTCTTCAGTCCCGTCGGTGCCACCTGTTAGATCCCCTGAAGACGGTTCGTCGTGAAACGCGGGTGAAACGACGTTTCTGCCGTACGAGCTTTCCTCAGGGATTCCTGCTGCAGTTGGGGCAAGTTCGCAGGCCGCCATGTTAGATACTCGGCTGTTATCAGTGAAAACAGGCTCAGAAATGTGTGAAATACCGGCTGTGTGAAAGTCTGTCCCTGTGTGAAAGTCCTGCCCTGCCCCGAAGTTGTTGTTCCGGCTGAGGTCGTTAGAATCATTATTCAACCTGCTCATCCGTAACGACCCGGCGCGACCGAATGGGGAGGGGCGGTTTTTTACCGGAGCTGGTTCCGACTGCCTTCGGGCTGGGTAAGCTTCCCAGCCGAGCGGTGACAAGCCGTCCCCCGCTGTGTTTTCCGTAGAGTCCGAGTATCCACCGTCCTCCAAGGTGAAGGAATTATCGTAAGAAAAGATGGGGTTGTCCACCGCAGCGATGTCCGAGTGCCGTCGGGGCGACTCGTCCTGTCTCCCGCCGGTTTGCTGGTCGCGCCCGGTGATTGTTATACCGTCTCTGTAGGGATCGTCGTCGTCGAAGAAGGTTGTGGTATCCACCGGGGCGACCTGGTGTTGCCTTCGGGGCGCCTCGCGTTGTCTCCCGCTGACATGCCTTGCCTGGTCCCGGCCAATGATGGTGATCCCCCTCGGGCACCCGTCGCGTATCTCCTCCCATCCACTACTCAGACTACTCAGGGACTCGGTGCCTCCACTAGACACACTGCCAGGCGGCGTCCGGGTTCTCTTTAGCCGCCTGGTAGGCTCAGCTACCGTCTTGGCTTCTTGCTGTCCCATCTTAAGGTTGCTCTCCTCTTTCTTGGGTCTCTCCTTGGTCTTGCTGCCGTCTTTCTTGGCCTGTTTCTTGGGCTGTTTCTTTTTGCCGACAAAAAGGAGATCGAGAAAGTCTTCCATGTCCCTTTGTAATTGTGCGTTAACAAAGCACGTTTAGCTCCTCAAAATCAACCGTAATAAATTCTTCGTATTCAGGTATTGTCTTGCCTCAAGAAATCAAGGCGAAAGGCAAGGCAACCACGGAACGAAGTCATTCAGAAGATGTACTGTCACTTCTTCAAGAAAAGTTAAGTCAAGGCTTCAAGGCGATATACATACTGCCTCTTCTTCCGCTTTTCTGCAACAGAAGTTGTCTGCACGTTGAAAACTAGTGACCTGTGAACCAACAAGAGTTCACGAACTTTGCTGGTTAGAGAGACAGTAACATACAATCCCACCCTCAACAGGGAAGGAGGCCTACATTTCTTGTAAAAAGGAGTCACAGGATGCTACTTGAAACGTCTGACAGTTTTCAAAATCTATCCAGTTGTTTGAGTAACTGTGCGAGTAACAGTGTTCTTGTGTAACTCTGTATCTGTATCTGTATCTGTATAGCCGGTATAACCGCCTTTCGGCGTAACACACCAGCTTCGCAGGCACGCGGCGCGGCGGCAGCTGGCTATATTACACCGATCGACTTGTTACACCTAACCCTTGAACTTCTAGCTCTAGACATTGTTTAAAGCTATCTATTGACAGTGCCCCTACTGTACTTGGTGACAGTGATGTGTACACTAAAAAGGGTTCAAATCGCCCTCACTGGTTAGAGAGGGTGTGTATGTACAAATCCGACCTTTAATACCTTCTTCTATGTGTCTATTCTTTCCGGCACTTAAAAAGTAGTGACAGAATGCTACCTGAAACGTCTGACAATTTTCAAAGTCTGTCCAGTTGCTTGAGTAACTGTGTTCTTTTTGTGTGTGTAACTAGTGATGTATACACTCACAAGGGTTCAAATGGCCAAGCTGACTAGCGAAGTGTACACTACCATGAGTTCAATTCTTCAGTCTAACGAACCATATATAATGACTGCAACACAAAGACCACAGTATCAGAGGCTTACAACAGGCAACAATGCCTCAGGCAATACCTTGGCGCAGCCCAAAAGACAAATAAATTCAGCCCCAAAAACATGCACAAAACCGTTTCTCCTCGGTGATTCTTGACAATGAAGTTACTTGCGGTATCCTAGCAACGTGAGGATGATTGGCAGCCGGATAAGACTAGATTTTTGTGGTTACCAAAGGGTTGGTCCAATGTTCTGGGAAAACGTGACATCCGGTATAGCACAAGTTGACTAAACAACTGCGGGGGACAGGTGCAAAATTCCGCAAAGCCTGACGTTATTCCTCTCACAGGAAAACTTGTACCTTAAAGAAGAGAGACAAGTTGGGGGAGGGGGGGTTAAGATGATTGACGTTCGACTTTGATCGGTAGATTGACAGGATCAAGACCTAATTTGACGTTGATGATGTCCCTAAGGTTTCTGTGCGACTATACCACAGGTCTAGTACGCGTCGTTGTGTCCACTTTACCTCCTAGTAGAAAGTATTTCCGTAGCAGATTGTTGCTATCTGTTCGTCTGTGTGTAAATGTGTCATAAATTACCCCAGGTGCCGCCAGCGACTTTAGCACAAAACGTGACCTACATACATAATAACAGTTACCAAAACTTTCTCTGAATGAAAATCACAAATCTTCTCTTGTGCACGTTTAAGACCTTGTCACATAATTTCCCACTCAGAGAAGTTTTCGCACGTGCCATTTTTAAGTAACGTTGATTCTTCCATTCCAAGTTTGAAGTGAGAAACTTTCTTGATGCCTGGCCTGATTTTTTCTACCTTAAGGCAATCCTCAGTGTCTCCAGACAATCCAGAAGAACAAAAAAAAACCTTAAGAAGGAAGTCTGCAGTCAAATAAGGTTCACATTGTCTGTCTGTCCGCAAGTAACCTTAACATGGCGGCATGTCAAATTGCCACATAAATGCCTGTCAAGAACATGGCTGGATTTTTCAGTTGGTCAATCCTAAGCTTAGAGATCCAGAATTGCGATCTCGTGATCCGGAAAATGATCCAAAAGTTGTCTGAATATTAAGAGAGATTCCGGCAGTGTTTAATGGCGGTCAAACGCCACACAGTCAACTGAAGGCTGTTGACATTTCCACATGAACAACTTTCCAGAACATGGCTGGATCTTGCACTTGGTCAGGCCTAAACTTAGAGATCCAGTGTTACGATCTTGAGATCCTGAAAATGATCCAGAAGTTGTCTGAAGAGTGATCCCGTCAGTATTTGGCGGTCTGGACGCGACACATTCGACCGAAGGCTGGTGAAATTTCCACATGAACAACTTTCCAGAACATGGCTGGATCTCGCACTTGATCAATCCTAAAACTGGAGATCCTGAATCTCCTCAAATGATCCAGAAAATCTCCTGAAGCTGATCCAGGATATCCGGAAAATGATCCTTAAGCAGTCTGTAGAGAGTAATCCCGTGTGTTAGACGTTCTGAATGCCATACAGCCGACTATGTGGGTTGGGCCTGACAAAAGTAGATATTCAGTGACAGAGAAGTTCGACTACTACTGTTTTGTTACAGTGTCAGCCAGATTAACCCCGGGACCGATCAGTATATATACATGTTTGGGGGATGTACAATTTAGTATGGCCTGGGGACTAACCGGTAGATATATGTCTGGGATGTAAACGTGTTGTAAATGATATTAGAAAGTCTGCCATTCCTTTTTTCAGATACTCAACACACATGTACATGCAGGTTTTTTTATACCTCGGCAGAAACGTTGACTTGTCACTTGATGTAAACATTTTTTTGAAAACTCAGATATTTTCTGACATTGAAAAGAATTTTTGCCCAATTTTTCATTGTGATAAGGGTCGTCATATTTGTGTGATATTTGTAGGTCAGGAGTTGTCTGCGCTCGCCCCCGGGGCGTGGTGGGACAAAACCGCCTTTTTGTAGTGAGGCATGAAATCATTGTCCTACATATTAACAATTTCTTTCAGTCCATCCATCCACCCATCCATAAGTCTCTCATTCCATCCTTCCATCCATCTATCCCTCCATCCCTTCCTCCATCCATTCACCGTTCTCGTACAGATAAAAGAACCAAGATACACACGCCAAAAAGTATAAGGATGAACCTCTTCTTTGCG
The DNA here is from genome assembly GCF_001625305.1 of Branchiostoma belcheri. NCBI lineage: Eukaryota > Metazoa > Chordata > Leptocardii > Amphioxiformes > Branchiostomatidae > Branchiostoma > Branchiostoma belcheri. Next base: position 400,293 of record NW_017803269.1, on the reverse strand, counting down.
AGTAGGTTTTGATTAGTCTCCACCAGACTCCTTTGCAGGCTCAATAAATAGTAGAAATCGGCCTAAAAAGGAATGTAGCTGGGCAGGGGAGCCGGTAAACTGGACCCTCTATGGCAGGCCAACTCCCCTGGCAAGCTACATTCTTTTTAAGCCGATTTCTACTATTTATTCAGCCTGCAAAGGAGTCTGTTGGGGGCTAGCTTTTGATGACGTAAAGCGGATTTTACCGATATCGTTGCTGCACTTCCGCTTGCCAGGATCGCAGGCTGTGAGGTCCTCTAGCGACGAGAAGCTGCCTCGCAGGCTCCTCAGCAGTTCAGGGCTGGAAATTACAAACAGAAACATCTTATCACGGATAAGAATATCTTAGCACATGCATGCTGTTTATATTCACATGGTCCTGAGCTTAATAAACTACTGCTCTGTTTATTCTTACTCAAACATATTATACATGGTGATACATGGTGACCATGCAGCCCCTCTTGAACTAAGTTCTGCATGGCACTGGTAACATTATATAACCCAACACCATGGTGACAGACATCTGGTCCTGGTCATTGACCTTCTTCATTGACCAGCCCCTCAAACTCTGCCCTGCCAACTGCGACATAATGTAATCCATGCCAACACCACAGGATTCCCATGACAAAAAAACAAAACGAAAACAACAAATGGATCTGAGTGTGATAAATTAAATGAAATGACATACCTCATATCCGGTTCCGGTGTCATCATGTAGTCGCTCATGACGGACCCGTCCCGGTCTCTCTGTAGGAAGGGGGAGGGCGTCCGGGACTGGAAGGGGGGGGGGGGTAATAATGTAGTTCATTGCATAACAGTTGTACGAGGTGCAAAGTATGGCATCTACTGGTACACAAAAACATACTATGAGACTAGTCTACTTTACAGGAGAGCTTATTCAGTATGGTTTTGAGATTCACAGTCAAGGGTCGATTTTCTGATAAAGTCAAATTGTTTAATGACAGATTGGCACATAGATACATTAAATGTTTTCTAAATATACTTCTTGAAAATTAATCTTAACACGTTTAAATCGATATCTATTGGCATAATTACGAAACGACGACAGTTTGGTTAATAGAAAGGTGTAAGATTTAAGCACTTACCGGTCTGTTGCTGCTTCTCTTTCCCCTGCCCAGGGATTCTCTCAGACTGTCGTTCGTGTCGTTTAGCTTCTTGTTGGTGTTTCTGGAATAATAGATAAATGTTGGGTTAAAGATCCGCGAATTTCCCACAGTCTGACTAAAAAATTCTATGACAGGTGGACCAAACAACACTGTCATCAACAAGAAAGTTTATCTGTGTTGAAACAGGTAAAATGGACCCTCTCTGACCGACCAACTCCTCTGGCCAGTTAAATCTCCCTTTAAGGCCGATTTCTACTATTTATATTCAGTGTACAGTGCCATTAGATAACAATCTCACAATTACTAACTCCAACAACCCACCATACTTCTGAAACCTAGCTTAGCTATCTGAAGACTCCCTAAGACACCTTAAAGACCCTACAACACTTGCCTGAGCTCAAGATCTTGAGAAGACAGTCTCCACACAAGTCTAAGACCCGCCATGTTACAAACCCGAGGTTTAAACTGTTACGAGCGTTTACACACATTTGACCTGTGACTCTAGGTGTTCCCAAAACAATCTAAATGAAACACACCCAGGCAAAGGTATGCCGCACACGTACAAACTACAACACCCTCTTTCTATGTCAACATTAATTGTGAGTCTAAGTTCCTCGGACCATGTCAACAGTATGAATATGAGGTTGGCTAAGGTGGCATTTTATTGTAGATATTTTATATTAGAACGCTGCATTTTCTACAGAAATAAGATGTTAACCTTGGCAATGAAGCCGAAAAGAGTTGGCGAAGGAAGGGGGTGATCCATTGTTAACCTAGGGGAGTATCAACCACTGTTATTACTCCACGCTAACATGGATATCTGATAACATGAATATACGTTCCATCCACTGTAACAGTTGTACAAGTGGGTCATTTTACCATGAGAAAACTGGGATTGGCAGAAATGTCTTAGCCCAATTTTACGGTTGAAGAAGCATGTATGATTTCGCCGTAAGTTGTCACCGCAAGTCATATGTATCTAGTACGTTAACATCCCCCCCCCCAGTATAACATGTGTAACAAAGTTGTAACAAATGTGTAGCAAAATCAGTCCTTACTGTAGCATTTCCAGTTGTCTGGACAGGCTCTGTTGTTCTGTGACGTAATCCAACAGCGAATTTCTCTCCCTGAAAAATACAGCAACAATTCAGGACGAGCGATCGTTGTGTTTGCGTACATCATATACATGCAAATTACTTGGAGACATGTGCAAATTTTGGGCTCTTTGCCTACCAGTCGCTGGCTGGACGTCATAGCTCGTATAAATGAATTAAGAACTGACTGAGGCCAATTTAGACTCAATTTTGGGTCCTTGAAATCTGGGAAAGATGCACAGAAACGGTGGCCAGTGGACGGGAGGATAGAGGAGTGACTTTAACGATTTGTTTGTGTTATACAGGAATGTGTCAGTGGCACTCTTTATTGTGCAAGTTTGCATAGGCTATATGATAATAACGTTAATGACCCGCCTGATCCTCGGTGTATATGGTGTGATAAAGCCACCGAATAAAACCACCTCGTTCGCTACGCTCACTCGTTGGTTTTATTCGGTGGTTATAGCTACTGGAAAGGCTTTATCGGGTTGTTATGAGCAAATTGCGGGTCGTTATTACCACCTGTCCAAGTCCTCGCACTTCTCCTCGAACTCGGCCTGAAGCTGCGTCAGTTCGGACTTTAACACCGCGGCGTTCGTGTTGGACTCCGTCAGGCTGCTCTTTAACTTCCGGTTTTCCTGGAAAATAGTAACAAACAGCTGCGTCAGTTCGGACTTCAGCACCGCGGCGTTCGTGTTGGATTCTGTTAGGCTGCTCTTTAACTTCCGGTTTTCCTGGAAAATAGTATGGAAAATGCTCTTTAACTTCCGGTTTTCCTGGAAAATAGTATGGAAAATGCTCTTTAACTTCCGGTTTTCCTGGAAAAGATCTTCCGGTTCTCATGGAAAATACAAAACCGATCGATTGATACATTGGTACAGGCTGCTCATCAATTTCCAGTTTTCCTGGAAAATGAGAGACAGATACTAAATGATTGATCGATTGAAAACTATTGATTTCAAGTCCATTTTGGAAAATATGATTAATGTATTTGATATTTGATAACTTGATGGTACGATTGTGCAACCACCAACTAACAGTAACTTGTAGTACTGACAACAATCGCCAGAGGTCGCCACTACACCGTGAGGTGCCTGCTGGTAAGTTAGACTCACCTGCATGAGGTTTTCCAGTTTTCTTTTCAAGTTGCCGACGGAGTCTTCTTTACTCTTGTCTTTTCTCGCGTTCGCCTCCATCTGGAACCACAGAGGAAAAAGGATGAGCGGAAAAAATTATAGTCTGTGTTCAGCTGTGTTACAAGACATAATATTTTGGTTGTATTTTTTCATAATGCCACTGTTTTATTTGTACAGCTATTTATGTATTTGACTTAATTTTTGCCTGCATCTAATGGTTGTGTGTAATATTTTTAATGTGTAAAGCAGAGCATCAGCTGAATTTGCACAATACGTACTAGTATTTCCGTTGCAATTTGAATATTAAAGAAAGAAATAATTCAAAAGACATGACATTTGTCAGCTCAAATATCAGACAATGTTGAATGATAATACTCCTCTTGAATTCAAAAAGCTATAGTTCTTATTATTTTTCTTTCCTGTTGTCATTCACTGGATACTAATAATGGCAAGCTGTAACAAGAGACATAAAAAAACTGCAACATTGTAACCAGACGTTTAAAAACTGCCACAATACGCTGCTGCTATACTTCCTTCTTAATTGTCATTAATGAATGCAAGCCGTAAGAAGAGACATAAATAAACTGCCACATTGTAACCAAAACGTTCTCAAACTGCCACAATACGCTGTTGCTATTTTTGCTTCTTAATTGTCATTAACGAAGGAACCCCGTAACAAGAGACATAAAAACTGTCACATTGTAACCAGATGTCCTCAAACTGTCACAATACTCTGCTGCTATTTTTACTTTTTAATTTCCCTCTTAAAGCAAGAGATATTTTCGTCCGTAGCTGATAAAATCTGCTACATGCAACAGTAGCCCCTCAAACCGCCACACTGTGACAACAGAACTTCCTGAAACTGTAACAAAACGTCCCATTAATCTGCCACAATGCCGCTAAACCCACTTCACTGCCACAGTGTACACAGTGGCGATATAAACGGCTACAATGTAAACCCGCGAGGTTGTTACAATGTAGCCGAGACCAGCTGGTGTTGATCCGCTTTTGTTCATGTTCTGGGAATCCAGACTTTCCCCGCAGCTGGCACAGACGTTATTGTTGTTCTAATCGCGACTTTATGGATTTTAATAACAGCCAGGAAGGTTCTGATGTAATAATTTGGGGATCAGGACAGGCTCGTGTCTGTTCAATCAACATGGCATTTTTTCCATCGTTATGGCAATTTTTCTACAATTTGTCAACCGTCTCCCAGATACCTACAGTTACAGATACCACACCTGACACTTGTAGCAAACTCTGTAACCATTCAGCTGTTGACAGTTGCGATGAGAAGTTCTTACACTTGCACTCATGACTCAAGTACACACCGACAAAACTCTCCCAACCACTTTTGCTACAATCTTGCTACAGACGAGCATCAGTAAGAGTTGCTACTGTAAACCTGACACATGTAGCAAACATCCGAGCCATTAACCTCTTGACAGCTGCGTTGTTAACGTTTCTTGTACGTCCTAATGAGTGTCCTTAACAAGTACTTCTGTAAACTCAGCCTGTAATGAGCCCTAGGATTGCTCCTGTAGCATCTTCTTTTGAAGTTAGCACTATTCTTACCCGCTCTTGAGGTTTGCCTCCCGCCTTGTGGCACAGAAACCGCCTCTTAGACACCTGATTTCAGGTTTGATTGTCCTCCTTTGTGAGAATTCTCCAATCAAATTCTTTGGTTGGAGAGTTTCCTCGGTGTGTACTTGTCATGAGTGCTATTATATAAGAACTTCTCATCGCAACTGTCAACAGCTGAATGTTTCGGTGAAGGTTAGACATCCAGGTAATACGATACGCCAAAAAGCAGTTACTCAAGCAACTGGATATGATTTTGGAAATGTCAGACGTTTCAGCTAGTATCCACTAGCTTTCGTCAGTGACTGAGAGACCAGAAGGGAAATGCAGCTTTATAAGCACAAACTATTGATTGATATGCAAATAAAGTGAAGACAATTATTTGGTAAAAAAAGAAGCCCGATAAAATCAGAAAAGCTGCCCCACCTTCTGAAGTTTCTTGACTGACGCCTGCAGCTCCACTTTCTCCGCCTCCCATCTTCTTCTCTCCTCCTCAAGGTCAAGTTCAAGACGCTCCTTTTCCTTAAAGGAGACAAGAAGAGATCATTGTGAGATGTAACCTGATCTGTCGGTCCGTCTATGTTTGCTACAGACCTGATCATTGCTACAGTGTACAAGTGCTTCTCATTTGCTATATTTGCTATATTGTAACAAAAACAACCTCCTGGTTACATTTCTTTCCCGCCCTGCTAAACTCTCAAGATTGGTCCGTATATGTTTGCTACAGACGTTTTGCTACATTGTTTCATTCCTGCATTGTTGCATTATTGAGACACCTACGTCCTGGTGGTCCATCTATGTTTGCTACAGATGGTTTGTTACAGACGGTTTGCTACAAACGGTTTGTTACACTGCTCCATGATTGTCACACTTGTCTCACCTGTTGTCTACATTTCTCCCCTTCCCTGCTGGACCATGTATCTTTGCTACAAGCAGGTTTGCTACAGACGGTATACTACAGACAGGTTTGCTACAGACTGTTTGCTACAGACAGTTTGCTACATTGCTACATTGTCTCACCTGCTGTCTACACTTCTCCTCCGCTCTGCTGATCTGCTGGTCCATCTCCTCCTCCATCTGACGTAGGTGCTGCTCGTGCGTCTCATTGGCTCTGAGAACAATGACGTCATGGGTTACATACGTCACAGAATCCAACACAAAGCTACAATCTACCCATCAAAATCAGGTGCCATTACCACTTTCATAATGGTCATGAGAGAAACTGAAGGAAAGAAGGACGGAGAGAGACAAGAGAGAGATATATTGAATGAGTGAACGTGAGGAGAAAGATGGAGGTTTTAGTGACTTTTCTAATCCTTCCATCTCTTGTTATTTCCTTGGTCCTTGATGCTAAACAGAAGGAATAAGAGAAAGGGAAAGACAATGAGAAATAGAAATAGAAAGATGTTACCTCTTTAGTGACTTCTCTAGTCTGTCTATCTCTGGTGGTTTCTGTAGTCTTTGATGGGAGTGAGTGAGTGAGTGAGTGAGTGAGTGAGAGAATGAGAGGGAGAAGAAGAAACAGATGATTACCTCTTTAGTGACTTCTCTAGTCTGTCTATCTCTGTCTGGTGGCTTCTGTAGTCTTTGATGATGGACAGGAATGAGTGAGTGAGAGTGAGAGAGAGAATGAGAAATAGATGGTTACCTTTTCAGTGACTTCTCTAGTCTGTCTATCTCCGTTTGGTGGCTTCTGTAGTCTTTGATGGGAGTGAGTGAGTGAGTGAGTGAGTGAGTGAGTGTGTGAGTGAGTGAGTAAAGGATAGGAGGAATTATTACCTCTTTAGTGACTTCTCTAGTCTGTCTATCTCTGTCTGGTGGCTTCTGTAGTCCTTGATGATGGACAGCACGACGGTTTCGAACTGAGGCAGGAGGTGCGTGGCCGAGCCGTGAAGCTGCTGGTACAACTCGCAAACATTGTCCTGGCTGCAGAAACAACAATAAACAACAATAAATAAACAATAAACACAAATAAACAAACAGGTGGGGTCGTGTGGCGTAGCGGCAGAGTGCGCGACTCGGAACTAAGAGACCCGGGTTTGAGTCCTGACATGCCACCGATCTTGTGCCCTTGGGAAAGGCACTTTACACGACTTTCCTCATTTAACTCAGGTGAGAATGAGTATTGTCTTGTCCTGTATTTGTCCCCTGTGTTGGTGGCGGCATTAATATAAGTTGATAAAACTTGAGTGTGCCGTCCACACGTCTGGTGATTATATGTTGGAATAAAAAACAAACAATGCATCACTGCCGCAGCTGCTGGTAGAGTTCGCAAACATTGTCCTGTGGCTGCATAAACAACAATAAATAACAATAAATAAACAATAAACAAATACATTAGTTGCTGACCAGCCCCTCCAGCTCTGCCACTTGCTACATAATGTAATCCAACACCACAGGGCGTCCGCTACAGCGCCATGGAGATATTGCGACATCATAGATCTAGAAACGACCACGGATAGCTCATTTGTTCATTTACTATACGCGAGTTCAATTATTACTAATTAGTACTGATAATTATTCCTAACGTTAACATTGACGGAAAATGGGCAAAGAGGTTCATAAACATGTTTAGATGTTTTTGCATGTTACAGATCAGTTCAATAACCTCCTTGTAAGCGTATATGTTTGTTTTTCAACACTTCTGTGTTTGTTTTAACGCTTTCCAGGTTGTTTTGCTGATTTTGTTGGGATAACCCCGCGAGCATGTCGTGGGGAGGGGGGCAGCTGGCGGTTTGTAAATAAACAGAGTGGTGAAGCCAGGTCATACGGAACACCGGACATGAGGGATTCTAACTTAGAGACTTTAATACCTTAGCTGTGGTGCAAGCTGTTAGTGCCTTATCGCGTGCACACTGTGGAAATCCGCAATATGAAAGGGCTTTAAGGCTCGAGGGGTGCCTATAGTTTTTCAAACCATCTTTATTACAAGATATATACAAGATGAAATATATATATATATGGGGAAAGCCTGGGTCAGACCTTCATCTCTTGATACAGCACCAAGAGGAGGGCTCAAAGCAAGTAGGACAAAATTCATGTCCACACAAGTCCATGTTGATAAGTAAGGTACAATTCGGGTACATACAATTGTGTCCTTAATTTAATAGTGGCCCAAAAGAGCCTGGCAAATTGAATCCTATAGAAAGCTAAACTCCCCTTGGTAAATCATATTCTCTATTTGGCTACATCTTTTTACTTTACTTTTCAACCAACGTAGTTAGTCTGGTGAAGACTAATAATCAGTTGGAAGGGCATCAGGACAGCATCCGAGCTGTGGTTGCAACAGTACGAAGGCCTACGAAGAGAAGGAACTGGCTACTTCACTGTCGCAAAGACTCTCCTTGTACAGAATATATTTTTGTGCGTGAACAAAGAGTTTGGATAACGAGTTCTGATGCCACCTGCTGCACGTAGTTCTGGTAACTGGAAACTTCACAAATCACAACATGTCTTTGTTGCGGAAAACAACGAACCACGTACCAAAAATCAGAACAAAGATTCAAGAATCCCTCTTCTGGCGTTACTGCTTCAGCCTTGTGCTTGAATTTGCTCTCAACAATAACCGTACACAACATGTGCTCTACGTACATAGAACTAGAAAAATGTTGATCAATTGGTTTTGTCAACCAAAATAAGATTATAAATGAACGAGGAGGAAATATTGGATGAAAATACAGTCATGGTTGGGCAAAATAAACAAGGCTACAAGGCTAGAAAAACACGAACTCAAGGAACTCCCCAGTTGGGGGGCTGAATAACCTGACTGTCGTACACGTCATGCCCGAGCTCCTGTGTTAAACCACGAGCACAGCCGTGACGGGTTGACCTTTTCGGCGTTTAAACAGAACAGAACTGAGACAAAAACACGACATCAGTAAGACAAAATAGGACAACATTAAGACTAAAACAGGAAAAGACTCGTCGGTGTTTGTAATAGAAGGCCTTGGCAGTGAGAAGTTGACACTGTACAGACAAAAAAGCACAAAACTTTTGCAACTAAAATCTCTCTCATCGCACACGGTTAAAATCACATGTTCAGAAAATTGTCAAAACAGAGATTAGTCTGACAAATCCGGATTGAAAAAAGGGCTCACGATACAAAAATAAAAACGCCCACAGTGTAAAATTAAAAAAAAACAGCTTCAAACGCCATAATTTCGTCTTTTTCACAGAGCCGAATTGAGAAAAAAGGCTCATGAAACTAGAAGAAACGCATACTGTGTAAAAAGACGGTACAATTTACGCCTTACAGTTCGAAAAGCTAGGATCAGTATACAAAATTACATGAAAAATAAATAAAATAACATGTTCAGAAACTTGTCAAAACAGAGATTATTCTGACAGAGTCGGGTTGAAAAAAAGGCTCAAGAAACAAGAAAAAACGCCCGAGGTGTAAAAAGACGGTACAATTTTAACGCCTTACATGTTCAAAGCCCGGGATATTCAGGGATCATTAACAAAACTTCTGACCCCGGCTGAGAGCTCAGCTTATTGTGTCTGCCCGTTTGAGGTGGATTGTTGAAAAGCACGACCGGAGAGCTGGCACCGTGTAAGGGCGTTCCCGTCTGTCAACACTCACATGCTCGGGCGCGTGGGTTGGGTTTCAAACACACACCGATGGAAGGTTACAAACAAGCAAGTCTCAATTTATCAGGAAAGTTCACCTGTGTTGGAATTAATCATAGTAGATTTCAACACAAGGCTTACACAGAGATCAATTTTTCAACGACCACTGTCGCCTTCATCGATCTGGATAATTAGAGTGAATGTATAGCATCATTAGCTGTAACATTTATTAAGTCCCGAAACTCACAGAGAAGAAGCTTTAAATCAATGTTATATATATACAAGAACCGGACAGTTGCATTTGTAAACAAGAACAGGTTGGGAGGAATGTATACTATCGTTATATCTAACATTTACTAGGCGTAAGCATTTTAGTCACGTAGGCAGTAAGGCAACGTGTGTGACTGGGTAATTTAATAACAACAACAAAGGACTCGACATTGCAGCTCTATAGTAACTTAGAGTTTAGAATGGAACGACTTTACAAACTGTCAAATCCTGTCAAAACTGTCAACATCGGATTAAGTTAAAGATTAAACACCCTCCTCACGCCACCAGAAGGTCAAAGGTCGTAGGTAGGAAAAATCCAAACGTTCCACCAAACATCCGGGTCTGAAGGCCACTCCACCCGTCATGCAACAGTCGGCAACAAAAAACTGCCACACTTCAGCATGTAACAAAAACCCTCTTAATGTGGCAAACAGCAACAAATATGTTACACTTCACTGGACTGTAGCAAGTATCCAACATGTCTCAGCAATGATGATCACGAAATCGCACGGCCACACATGTATATCACCATACGTATAACAAATATTCGCTACATGTGGCAAACAGCAAGAAATATGCTACACTTCAGGAAACATGAGCTGTAGCAAAGTTAACATTTCCAACATCTAGAAAAATGCTCGATATAATAGAACTGCCACATTTGGCATGTAACAAATTTTCTTAAAGTCGCCACTGTTTGTCTTTCCCAAACCGTGGAATGGAGAACTTTGATTAAAAGATTTGGGCTTAAATTCCAATGTCTAGATTGTGTTATTTATTGCATGTACATTGTAGGTATGATGCAAGAGTTCCAATTTGCAACATGCCCATGTCGCGGCGACGTTGCTACAATGTAGCCGTTCACACAGCCGTTACAATGTAGCAATTTCTACACGTACGTAAAAGTCGTTAGAATGTGGCCGTATCAACAGTAATGTTTGTTTTGTAACGACTCTTTTGTAGCCTTCGCCAATTTAGTCCGGTACGTGATATGGTCGCCATGGTTACGTAGAACTTTGGGCCAAACAGACGGGCGTTACGTGGCGTTTCTATAGTAACGCTGGAATGTCAACAAGCGCGGACCAGAATAGACCGGTTTGAAGGATTTTACCCACTTTTGCTACATTTGACAGCTACACTATTAGAAATGTGGCAATCACTGTTCGTGTCATTCCAAGTATGTTGTCAACCATATATAACCTCCTTGGGTATACTATCGCAATATCGGCATGTAGCAATGTCCTAGTCCTAAATTATCATTTTTTTTGGCGTGGGCAATGTTTGAATTTCTTTATCTGAATATCTGTTCCCCCACTCCGTGCCGAAGCACCATGACCCAGGAGCAGGCAAATTTGCTAAGGGGATAGTTAATAAGTACAAACAGACGTCATCGCCGCTTAACACTGCCAAGGCCGACAGTAGGGTGGAAACTTACAACGTCTTATCTAATAAACTCCATTCCCTACAGAAACTAGATCCTCAGCAGAAAACTGCAACCAAGATCATCAAGACCCCCCCCCCTTCTCATCACCCACATCTTCAAATCCCATCATATAACAAACTTAATTAAGGGCCCCCCACATTCCAAAATTCCCTCTTAATATATAATACTCAGCTAATAGTTAAAACACCTATTAACATCTATTAAAAGAACCCCCTACCAACATAAGACCCCCCTCCCACATAAGAACCCACTCCCAACTCCAATTAGCTACATCACTGCCACCGCACTTTGAATTACATTATTTATGAACGCACAATAAACGTCTTGCATACAATAACCCCCATTATAGCTTTTTACAGCGTTCTTGAGCCGTGTTGACATCCGGAGTACGTAGGTTCCGTTCCGGAGAAGCAGACAAGAAGCGATAAGATTCGTGTCAACCCGACCTGCTACCTGGGCAGGTATTACACAACTACATTTGTACTAGTAGTACTGGTACCTTGCCATGACTTGGTACACTAGAATGTACATAAATCAGTCATTATGATAGTTTATAGATGTAGATGATGATGGTGATAGATGTAGCAAGAAACCAGAGGTGGGAGTTTAAGACCCGTCATGAGTAAAAGCGAGAAGCTTCGGGCTATACCTGCCATATATATAATTAGTAGATGTGGAAAGATACCAGACTCTCCTCACATACCACTGTAATTGTACCTAAGACTGCTTTTACCATGACGTGTACTTTAAGCTTGTAAGAGCGAAAACGCACTGAATAAGGGCCCGAGTTAATCTCCAAGCAGATCCTAGGGTCTCAAAAATAGATTATCAAATTGGCCAGGCAGTATCCAATTGGCCAGAGAGTGTCCATGCGCGACCCAAGGTGGGGGTAGCGACAAAAAAAAAAAAGAAAACGGGCCATATAAAAAAAAGCTAAAGATCATTCCCCCACAACCTCTGCTTGGAATAGCCCGAGTTTCATTCATTTATTCCTGAAAAAGAGGAAAGAGCACGCCACCCACTAACCGCTGTATCCCGTATAACGCGCGTGGGCGAAATACATAAAATCTAATGTAGTTGAAGACCATACGAAAGTCACTGTACTTTTGTTGAGTCAATAAGGTTCAACTATATTATTTACAGAGAATCTAAGACCAGAATTTGTTGAATTAAGTTCCATTGACTTTTTCTGTACATTTTAAAATTGTGTATGCAACATCGAGAGCTGCCATTAGACATACTGTTGAAAATACTATAATTCAGGTATTAAAACTATCGTATTAACATGTCTAAACTAGACCCCGAGCTACACACCTTGCATGTGAACATGTCCTTTTGCCAACCCAAGCATGACGGTACATTCATGAAAGTTATCGGTGATGGTAATTGCATGTTTAGAGTTAAAACTTTAGATCCAGCACAAAAGGTTCTCTCACCTAGAGCTTTCGACCAGTCACTCTGGTCTAGTGACGCCTTAAGCTTACCTCGCGATCGGCAAAAGGTCTAAATCTTCCTCAGAGTAGCAAAGGCAGTCGGTTTCAGACGACATTTTCGGCGTTCTGAGCGGAGCCACCAAAGTGTCGTCTGATAATGACGTCATGACAAAACAACAGCTGGGACCCGCCAAACATGTTCTCAAGACTACTGACTCGGAACAGACAACTCTACAAGCAGAGGTTTGGGGTTAATTTTCACGTGTTTTTATACTTTATATCGGGGTTTCTTTCTTGCACCTTGGGTTGGGTGAAAGAAAAATTCCAGTGCAAAATAAACCCCGATAAAAAAGTCTAAAAACACGCCAAAAATAACCCCAAACCTCTGCTTGGAGAGTAGGAACAGACAACTCACCTTTTCACACTTCGCTGACGTTTTAAAGATTATTCTTAAATTCCGCTGGGATTTGGCTGAATGTTCTTACATTTTGTATTTATTCAGTATGCTAAAATATATATGAGGCATTTCATGTGTTTTTATTATACAAAATTAAGTTATAAACATATCTTTTAAGATCACACCTGTATTAGATTGGAATGGTCCAAGGTGAGGTTATAATTAGCTGCAGGAGAGTGATATTTGGGACATTCCAATTCAAAAGGGGAGTTTTATAGAATTTCTTTAAAAAACTTTCCTTTGTGTTTGGTTTTATCACACCACGATTGAAGTCTCTGGACTTAGCCACGATTCAAAAGTAACATTTTTCCCACCTGCTGTAAAATGGAAGCTTCCAAGTAATGTGAGACGAGGTAGCGTGTTTTGGACTGTCCTACTGCCCGGAGGGGGTGGAAGAGTTAATTACCGTAATTACCCACGCTAAATAAGCACCCCTGCAGCAATTTGGGGCAACCCTACACTAGTGGGGGGGGGGGCAATGAGTAATGTTGTTTGCATCACCCTGTACTTTAAAGGTGCAAACAAAAGATTTTAAACTTTAAACCTAAACACAAAGCATGACTTTTCAGAGACTCTTAGTCATAATTAATGTTGACGTATTTTTTCTGTGAATCCGGCTTAGATCTCATACTAAATAATCTGACTGTTGAACCCATCGAAGCACCTGTGCAATATTTACACAATAAAACAAACCAAACAACCCAAAAATAGCCTCTTGTCAAGAGTTCATCCTTGACCCTAAAGTTCAAGGCGTGACACTCACGTGACTCTGACGTCACTACTGGCCGCCATGTTGGAGGTTAAACCTGGACGTTACCAGGTAAATTTGAACTTGCATTACTGGTTTGTTTGTCGTTAATAAAATCACAATCAATACAGTAGCAACCATAATACGACTGCATTGAGGTATGACTTACAACATTAAACATTTACCCAAGGCATCTATCATTAAGAATTTGGAACGAATTAGCATTCTCCACTGCTTCCAAAGAAGAAATAAAACCATATATATAAGTAACGTAGATATGGAACCTTACTCTAGAGCAGCAACATTGTGTAATCCTGATTACTAGTAGTTCTCTCACGGGTAAATGCACTGACGTGTAATTAGCCCACACGAATTTGCAATAAACTATTATCAGAATCAGGCAAAGAGGCTTATATTATTGATGTGCTTGTGTGTAATAATAATTACGCAAGTCCTGCGTTACGCCCAGGTAAGTCTGAATCTGATCAAAACCAACCGTGACTGAAGAGTTTACACAGGTTAGTACAGGTTTTGGCGTCTGACCGTTCATCTGCTCTGGGCGTGACGGAGTAACTACCGGGAAGACGTGGTCTTTAGTGCTGAATCTGTTGACCTAAAAGCTGACCTTCTAGATTTTAAGTAGAATACGCTGACACGGGTAAACATAATCTCTATTTCACACCTTGTTCTGGTCTTAAAGACCAAAGGCCTTTCTCTGGGATGCTAAAACAACCCAAGTTTAGATCTGGGTAACAGTGCCTTTTCTTTATCCCTGTGTTAATTCTGTTTCAAATGCCGATTGTTATGTTTTTATTTGAATTACTTGCAGCCTCACGGCCCATTGAAAAGCGCTAAAGTGGCGATATGTGGTTCCGTGGCCGAGTGAAGAATAAATAAATAATAAAATAATCGGAACAAGCCGCTAGGAGGCCCAAAATGTAATCATTTCTAGGTTTCATAAAGACCTACCCACCTACTAACTTTCCTGACAATCCACCAAAAGCTTCTGGAGTTATTGTGCTATTTCACACACACACACCACACACACACAAACGCTACGGAAAACATAACCTTCTTTGCGAAGGTAATAAGTCATCAGGTTTTGGAGTAGTGGACACAGTCGAGTTGTTGTTCCACTTTTTGACTGAAAACCTCCTCTAGGTTTGCACTAAGGGCTGATGGTGTTTACACGTGTTTCTGTGTCAACAGCACTGAGTGCATTTTCTGTGTAACTGTTGTTTTAACCGGAATATGTCAGCAGATTGTGCCGAAACTATCGTGATCTTTCTTCTGCTTTCACACTGAAAACCTTCCCCATAAAAAGTTGGGTGTGTTAACCCCTAGCTCCGTGTTAATTTAAGTGTTTTCACAAAACTGGCCATGGTGTTCTCACCTAGAGTATTGTGAATCGATGAGCAGTCAAAAGTAGATTATGTTTACTCTTACTTAGTTCTGGTTGAAGGATCGTGTTTTCTCTACAAAACTAGAATTTATTATAATTTATCAGTTGAGCATAAATCATTATCAAAGCCGAAGGAAACCGTGTTTAAGCCTAGAATTTTGTAAGTTGAGGATTCAAAAGTTAGATATATCTACCGCTAGTTCTGAGTAAAGTGAAGCTTATTTTCGCTGCAAAAACGTTTGTTTAAACCTAGAACATTGCCAGCTGAGAATTGGGAAAAACCCGAGAGTGTTTACCTTGGCAGTAAGAAGAGGTCTCTTCCGGATCTGTGGCTGAACAGGCCCCAAGCTTCCCTAGTCACTGGGCTCGAAGTTCTACCCGTGACAGCAGGCGACGAAACCGCTCTCTGTCTGATAAACACTTCCACATGCTTCAGTCCGTCCGTAAACTCATGCAAACTGATCCTCCTGTCGCCATCTTTGTCCAGTTCTCTAAAAACTGCCTCCACTTCTTCCCCGTCGAGTTCTAGATTCTGACACAGATTCTCGAAGTCGGATTTTTCGAGGAACCCGCTCCCTGACCGGTCAAGGTTGGTGAAGATTTCCTCCAAGTCTCCACTAGCTTCCGAGTTGAAACTGTTTCGGGGGTTTAAGAAGCTGTTGTCTTCAAGATCCATGTCTCAGAAAAACGTCTTGTATACGTGCTATGACAATAATATAATCCGATCTGTATCAGTATAGCCGGTATAACCGCCCTTCGGCGTAACACACCAGCTTCGCAGGCACGCGGCGCGGCGGCAGCTAACTATACACCGAACGACTTGTTACACTTAATCTTTGCACATTTGATTGCAGGAGTTGTTTAAAGCTTTCTAGTGAGGATGCCCCAACTGTGCTTGGTGGCAACGAGTTCCAGTCTACGAACCGTAATATTTGTTGTTGTGGCAGGAATCCTAATTATAGTTCAGCTACTTCACGTACTGATATTAGTGATAACGAGAACGTGTGATACTCATGTTTTGAAGTCTCCCTCAATGAAATTCCAGGAATCAAATCTTGGCCGGTCGTTTGAAGAATCAGACAGGTCAATCCTCAAAGGGCAAAAAGGTCACCGTGTCTTGGAAGCTTCCTTTGAAGGTCTTTTAAGATTTCCTTCGCCGAAGACCGCGGCGATTCCTTGGAAAGTCCAAACGACGTCCTCCACCTTGCTATTATTTGGGTCGCTGGCACCTGTTAAGAGTGATTCCGGGTCGTCCGAGGGTTGAGGTTTTGCCACCCGTATTATCGTCCAACAGAGCTGTCAATCACTCAACATTTCCCGCGCTTTTCTGTCACGTCTTTCTATGACAGAAATTGAGATTATCCAAGAAAAATCCTACGTGTTCCTCTCCCTATTATTTGGGTCGCTGGCACCTGTTGTAGAGTCCGGGTCGTCCGATGGTCGACTCTTTGCCCCCAAAATTATCGTCCAACGGAGCTGTCAATCACTCCCAGGGATGGGTCAGTTTCCTGTCACGTCTTTTTGTGACAGAAATTGAGAAAATCCGCGCGAAAATGCCCCGAATTTGGCCCGTCAGCGCTCGTATCCGGGCGGAAGGCGCCTCTCACAGAAAAAAAGTCGTCCAATTCTCGTGTCACTCAAGCAAACAAGTGGCTGATGACGTCACGCCACATGTTGCGGCTTGTTTGCGCATAGCTGCGCTGCTCCTGACGACCAATCAGCGTGAAGGACCGTTCTCATGGCGACCAATCAGCGTGAAGTATATATACACCAGCAGCCGAGTGGGGCAAAGTACAAAAACCATCAACAACCCAAAAAGTAAATATTTCGTCACGCTGTAGTAACGATTTTTTGGGTAAGATCTGTGGTAAAATCTTTAGCATTTTTGTTGTCGAACTCACTAATGATAAGTTCTGGATAGACTTTTGTCTTAACGTTCTAATCACTAATTACTGTGGCGTCTAATTATGATAATCTCGTCACAAAAAGACCCTTAATTTTAAGAGAAGCGGCTAGTTACTAATTACACAGGGATCGTCACATACGTTATTGTGTGTTGCTAACGATATTAGTTTGGAAAACTCTCATGTTTTGTTTATAAGGGGATCGTTTCATTAGTTAAAGATTCTCTTCTTTTACGCAATTTCTGTTCTAACGAAGAGTCAATGAAAAAAATCAGTTACGATTAACAAGGATACGTTTTAGTAAGCTAGGCAATCAGAGATGGCAGACTTCACCCCCTTACCCATACTGCGTTGCTAACCCTCAGTTCAAGAAAAATAGTAGCATTGAAGATGTTCATATCAAGAATAACAGATACGCTGACAGATCTACAAACAAATGATGGAAAAAACTACTCCTTGTGTGGTCTATTCTTAGTCTTGTTCGTCCTTGTACTTAAGATCGATAATATCGATCAGATTTAGATAAAAGGTTATCGATTAATCGATCAGTAGATAGTCAATAAGCCCACCACAGAAATACAGAAAAAGCATTATGCAACTTCTAAGGTTTCGACAGAACAACAAATGCATAATCTCCGTATGTCTGACTCGGCGAAAACAAAATAGCTTTTTGGGGTCTATGACTAAAAGGTTTAACACAGATAAACTACAAAGTTTATGCTACTATATCGGTTAAGGTTAGACATCCAGGTAATAAGATACGCCAAAAAACTGACTCTGATGAAAGGCAGTGGATGCTAGCTGAAACGTCTGACCGTTTCCAAAATCATATCCAGTTGCTTCAGTAACAGTTTTATGGGGGGGGGGCGTATTTGCTACTATGTGTATCTGATGTTGTTTTTTTATTGACGAAACAATACAATATCTCTTATATAAGCTGATGGTTTTGACGTCTACAATAGCTATAAAGAACACCGATGTTAAATACGCGCTTATCCTGCCTAAAAACGGGTTACATGAACCAACAACGCAAATAAGGGCAGGAGGACTGGAAAGCACCATCATTGCACCGCAGGCAATATGTCATTATATGGCTAATTACGGACCCAGAAATAGCTAAGCACTCCGAGTGCACATGGTGCTGACACGTGTACATAAGGACGTTACGTACGCACGGAAGATTTCACGTACGTATGTGGTTTCTAAGGATATCCAATTAAGGAAAAGAGAAGACAACGTGTCCTCATGAATAAAAGCAGTTCATACGCAAACGTACATACGCGAATGCACGTGACAACGGTTTGTGATCTTGAAAAAATTCGGTTCTGGATACAATACGCCGTAATGTTGACAAATGCCCCCCCCCCCGTGTTTTCAACACAGGATAATTTGTTTCCATTCCCCAGACTACCAGCCACAAGCTGTCATCACTAAGCCGATTGTTTATAAAACACGCTGGACCCGCGGTTGTGGTTTAGATATTAATTTGACTTTATAACAAACCCAAGTGAGTGTAACGGCTAATTTGGGATGTGACGTATGCCCCCATTTGGCTATATACCGATGACTCTATTACTACAACTAGCTACTTACTACTACTACTACCACTACTACTACTACCACTACTACTACTACCACTACTACTACTACCACTACTACTACTACTACTACTACTACTACTACTACCACTACTATTATACTACTGCTACTACTACTACCACTACTACTACTACTACTACTACTACTACTATTACTACTACTACTACTACTACTACTATACCAACAGAAACAGCTGTTGCACTGAATGACTTCTTCCTTACGAAATCACAACTTATTCCAAAGCCATATACACAACCCTATACCATGTATAACTTTATATTATGTATAACTTTATACATTTGTATCACGTAAAACTTTTTATCATGTATAACTTTAACAGTGAAATTCCCACCAAATTGCCCATAAAGTGTAAAAGCGCTGTCTAGTGCACTTCACCCTGAAACCTCTCAGTATCCACCATTAACTAAGACACAAGAGCATCACTTCAGAACGTAATTTACAAGTTCAAGCACTCATTGGCTGGTGGTAAAAGTCTCTAGTACTCTCGTACCAAAACCTCTTGTAACGAATTGTTCTTGTAAAATCCTTGTCGTAGTTGAACCTTTTCAAAAAACGTGCCCGGTGATTTTAACATTGAGACCTCTTAAGGGCCTTCGTTAGAACAAGTGCTGCCATTTTAATGGTAAAACCTTAAGTACGATTGTGTTAAAAGCTTTTTAAAATTATCCTTCACCTTCAGGCTTTGGGAAGCGGTTGGAAAGAGTAGAAATCGGCCAAATATAGAGATAAACATGTCGGGGGAGTTGGTCCGCTAGAGAGTACGTTTTGCCGTAGCCTCTAGCAGGCTTCGGGAGGCGGCTGGAAAGATTAGAAATCGGTCGAATAGAGAGTAGTTGGTCGGATAGAGAGTACAATTTGCCGCACCA
The DNA here is from genome assembly GCF_001625305.1 of Branchiostoma belcheri. Classification (NCBI taxonomy): domain Eukaryota; kingdom Metazoa; phylum Chordata; class Leptocardii; order Amphioxiformes; family Branchiostomatidae; genus Branchiostoma; species Branchiostoma belcheri. Next base: position 380,621 of record NW_017803269.1, on the reverse strand, counting down.
GACCGCCTCCCGAAGCCTGGTAGAGGCTATTTTAAAATAATGTTCCCCAAAAGCATTAGTGATCTTCTGACTAGAGGGAATACTGGTGAAAATAATGGGAAAATCGTAACGTTTTTGGAACGACAAACGCTGATACTTAAAACGCTGGATGAGATTCTGAGAGTGAAGACAGACCGTACAATAAACCATTCACGAGTGGCACCTGGCGATCTGGACTCCAACTGCAGGCAATGAAACTCCCATGCGTCAATGGTGAACCTCTATTGAAACAGGTGCATTGAAATGCCAACATTCGTCCTCTTTAAGAAAGAACATAAAGAAAGAAGGCCTTCTAAGACATTCCCAAAAAGCTACGGCAGCGTCTTAGGTCTGCGTATGCCCGTCCGTTTTTTTTTTGTACTATAGAAGACATACCAGATTTTGTACAGTAAGTACAAGCTACGTATAAGGTTCGAATTCGTGCGGTGGAAGGATTTTGGTTCATCCTTTACGCTCTGGTAAGCCCACAGGTAAGCTTACAGGTAAACTCACAGGTAAACCCACGGACAGGTAAACACACAGGTAACCACCAGGTAAACAGGTGAGATACGTCGATGAAGGTTAGACATCCAGGTAATACGATACACCAAAAAGCATTTACTCAAGCAACTGGATGTGATTTTGGAAACGGTCAGACATTTCAGCTAGTATCCACTACCTTTCGTCATTGACTGGGAGACCAGAGGGGAAATGCAGGTTTATAAGCACAAACTAACACAGGTAAACCCACAGGTAACCGCCAGGTAAACAGGTGAGATTACCTGGACTCACCTGTAGGGCTGGACCTGAATACTTAAGAAGGTTTAAAACCGCCCAGGCGGGAAGAAGTAAACCAGGCGTAAATGCGATGTGAAGGGGCCGGTCTGTTCTAGGCTGGGTTTGTTTATTTGCTTATCAGAAATCTCAACTGATGAAATACAACTCTCCTTTCCTTGCCTTAAAGGCTTCCAGTGCGATTTCAGGGCAGCAAAACTGGCATATTTCTGCATAAGGCAATCTTTGTGATATTGACACATACTGCTTCACATTAACACATTTGAGTCAGTATTTCATACTTTGGGCTTTTAAAACTGCAGAAAGAAACCCCAAGATGAGTCCTTCATTTTCTAAAAATCAGTAACCATCTTCTGTCCTGTCGGCTCAGTTTGTTTATTTCTTTCTCTAGACGAAGCTAGATGTAGACGACAGACAAAATATTTCTCTTCCCCTTTATATAGAATATCTCACAGCTGTTCAAATGTTCTGACATGTTTTGTAAGGAAAAAAAAGGGGGCACTCCGGTCTCCCCTCTCCCATCACTGAATGGCACATTCCTAGACAGTTAGAATATAATTTGAAACGCCAGTCTAGCAGCTGTTGCTGACGGAGAAAATCAGTTTCTGTCGCCGTAATTTTCCCATCATCGCGATGAAAGCAGAAATCGCCGCTTCCTGATACCTGGGGTGCTATGACGTCAAACGCAGGACTACAGTTCTCTGAAGGGCGGAGAATACGTGTGCTTATATGGTTCAGATTCGGATTTATTGTAATCAACTTGCGTGTCACATAACATGAAATCTGTTAATTCTTCCATCAGAATCGTACTTACATAATAACAGGATCATTTTTACCTCCGGGAAAGGAGATATCCTTCCGCGAGGAGGTTTTACTATGGTTCGAAACATTTCTGTCAGCAGCTGTTTCTCGCGATCGGCTGGACGGATTGGTCTGTTGTTCGGTATACGTATTGCTATTGGGCTGCAGATGATGCAGAACGTTTTTGTTTAATTGCATATGTGTTTATGGGCGTCGAAATAAAAGGTTTTTAAGTGCTCCGGACACCCCCGCCATGCTGAAAATGGTAATTACCATGTTGTTAAGGAATGGGGCGGTTGCAGTTTTGGGTCTTAGCATTCAAAAGGGGTCAAACAGAGGGTTGTCTGGTTCCGATAAAAATTTTGGGTGACGGCGCAGCAATGACGGCGCGGGATGACGGCGGGGGTAATGGCGCGGGTGACGGTGCAGGCTGTCAGACTGTGAGACACGTTAATCAACAGTCCATACCGAACCAACCGTCAGTAGCCATCAAACACATACAAACATATTACGCACATAACTTTCATACTACACACAAACAAATAACTTAAACCAATAGAACACAAAAAAAACCGGAGGTTTGAAATCTACGATTTCCCTTGTTCGGTTCTGTATACAATGTAAAAAGGGATGGCGTATTATATAAAGGTTTAGCGTATTGTAAATATATGTCTTCACTCCATTACGTGGTGTTGGTAAAGCAATATAATAAGGGTTTAACTTACTGTAAACATATCAATTCACCTCTATGCTACATGGAACTATTTACATCATATTTGTTAAACTGTATTGTATACGTTGGAACACTAGCGATCACCAAAGTCTTAAAAAAAGTCTTCACACCGCTACGTGGTGTTGGTAAAGCCATATAATAATGGTTTAGCGTATTGTAAACATCTAATGTCACCCCTATGCTACATGACACTATTTACATCACTTTTTATTTGTGTTAAACTGTAATGTATAATAATTTTAAAGTTGGATCACTAGATACAGACCACCATTCAGATATAGCACATAGACACGGTTCTGGATACAATGTATAAAAGGATACCGTATTAAATAAATGGCTTAACTTATATTACTGTAAACATCTAATGTCACCTCCGTGACACATGACACTGTTTACACCAGGTTGTATTTGCCTAAGCCACTCCGGCACTGAAAGGGACTTTGTGACCAAAACAAGGATTACGAAACATAACCACAACACCGGGCCGTCGTTGCCATGGTGACGCCCGGTTGCCATGACGACGTCCGGCGTTGCTAGGGGTTACCGGGAGGGGGTGTAGGGTTACTAGTCTCCACCAGACTCCTTTGCAGGCTGAATAAATAGCCTAAAAATCGGCCTAAAAAGAATGTAGTTGGCCAAGGGACTTTAGCAAGGACCAAGGACTTTGGGGTCTTGTGGCGTAACGACAGAGTGCTTGGTTCGGAACCAAGAGGTCCCGGGTTCGAGTCCTGACATGCCACCGATCTTGTGCCCTTGGGAAAGGCACTTAACACGACTTTCCTCACTTCACTCAGGTGAAAATTAGTATTGTATTGTCCCCTGTGTTGGTGGTGGCATAAATATAAGTTGAAAAAACTTGAGTGTGCCGTCACCACGTCTGGTGATTACGTGTTGGAATATAAAAATAGGACTTAGCAAGCTAGCTCCCCTGGCCAGCTACGTTATTTTTAGGCCAGTTTCTACTTTTATTCAGCCTGCAAATGAGCCTGGTAGAGACTATAAGCTTCCAGCTGTACGGGTTGACACGGTTCTAGTACGTACTTCAGCTCTGTGTGTTTTGGGTAAACTTCGGTGGTTGGTAAGGCCGGAATGTTCATATAACAGTGAGCTTATTGGATCAGAAGGTATATGCAGAGCACTTATACCAGGGCTATATCCACCACATTCTTTTTCTTTTTTTTGGTGCAGTAATATTTTGCCAAACCTCTAAACAGATTCATATTCATATTTCATTTTTGTGTGTTCTCTAAAACTACGTCATTCAGCCTTTTGTACAATGCATTGTATTAATAGGCTGCAATGTTGTTTTAATTTTATGTCAACTTGCAAATAAACCATTTATATATATTTTGCTGGCTATCAATTTGGCAGGCCAGACGATCGCCAAATACAAGATAGAAAAAAAAAGAAATTCTGGTAAAAATGCCTGAAAACGTCAAAAAAAAAGAGCCAAATCTTTGCTTGGAGATTATAAAAGGCGAAGAGGAAGGGAAATCAGGTGTAGCCGGTCAAGTGTTCCCCCCGTGCAAAACAAACACGTGTGCGCTTTCACGGGGGGACTACTTGACCGGCTACACCTGATTTTCCGTGCACATGCCCATATATGGAGCGGCCGATGGAGCACGGGAAATGAGGTTACATGCAGGAGATGAAAGTGGTGAATAATTGGATTTCCCTGCGCTATGAAATATCGCTTATTAAACACCTGGGCGCACCGCATCCACACGCAACTACAGAGGATAAGCGTTATACAAGATTCTGTATACTTGTACCACGCCTTGTTATGGTTGATCGGTCCTCTAAATGATAGGCGTCTTTTATAAGTGTGACAATACCTATATTTATCTGTGATTATATCTATATTTATCTTTGATAAGTGATTTCATTAATGTTGTTTATGATATCATGATAATGGAAAGATATCCATAATTTATGAATGGCATAAACATTTCTGAAGCCCCTTAGGTTATCCCAGAACCTTAAGAAGGTGAGTCAGTTTCTGTAACAACTAGGAAGAAAAGGACTTTCCTCAACTGTTGGGTGCAAAATATGAGGATATTTGAGTTGATTCAGAACCAGAATCTTTTTTTTTTTTGCAAATCAGAAAAAAATGAAGAGGCAAATCCGAGAACCAACAAATTAAATTGGTAGAGCCTAAACTTTAAATCCCCCACGTTAACCACACGACTTCTCACAAAGCTTCCTGTACTTCCCGGGACTCGAACCCGCGACCGGAGAAACACCAACACATCAACATCACGCGTTCAATTTACACAACACAGCACTTCCCACAATGCTATTCGCACTTCTTGGGATTCGAACTCTTGAATATACAGAGAAACATCAACGTCAAGGACTGCAAATATTTGCCCTCATGCCAGCACGTACCAGGCGTTACGCCACAGTTCACTGTTGTATATTGTGAAACTTATAAACTATGCATAAATGTAAACAATGTATTATGTTGTATGAGCAGTGGATTTACATAAGCACAACAAGTGCTTCCTATCCAATGCTCAAAAATCCATGTGAATAAAATAAAAAATAAATAAATAAAAACAATGTAGTACGTTCTTTTGTTATGTAGAGGTTAAAATTTAATCTTAAGCTAAAGCGATTTTTAAAGTTGTAATAGTGAGCACGGGATATATAATCAACGTAAATGTATGTAATGAAGCATGCACTTCAGCATCCCGGGACTGCGAAACCGTCTTTTTAAATTCTTCGGATTCAACCTGGCGACCGGGAAAACATCACCGCACACAGCCACAAGACTTCACAACTCATCAGCACGACTTCATATGAAGCTATCCGCACTTCCCGGGATTCGAACTCGAGACAATACCAGCGCACACAGCAACCCCCAACCTGAACCCACCGTCCGTGAGCAGCGGCAAGACGCTGTGTACACAGGACCCACTTCAATTTTCCGCATCGTGACAACACACAAAAACACCGACACAGCCGCACCCAACAGTGGGAGAACAGTGAACGAGCCTTTACCTAGCCTCTACCAGGCTTCGGAAAGCGACTGGAAAGAGTAGAAATCGGCCGAATAGAGAGGGAAAACATGTCAGGGGAGTTGGTCCGCTTAAGAGTACAGTTTACCGCTTTTAATGAAGAAAAGTTCAATGAAAATTTTATTGCAAATTCGTGCCCGGAGGATAATTGCAAATTACAAAACATAAAAGAACATTGAAAGAGTATAAAATAACTAAAGTCTACATGATAAAGGTAGCTGTACATGTCTAGAACTATAACTATGTCTAAAACTAATTGACCAATTTAATTGACCAAATCTCCTGGCATGTTATCTGTCTCCAGCCGCTTCTGAAGCCTGGTAGAGGCTAAGAGTGAATTCCTACATGTACAAGTTCACCTCACACGATATCACGCCACCACGCATCATAGCTGTAGTGTTTACAAATCCTGATTTACAACTAAAATTGTATGAATTACATCGCGTTGTATATCTTAGTACATAGTTGAGTGACGTTTGATATTTGTGTATCTATGGTTTTATCTGTGATTTTGTTTTAATGAACTCTAAAATACAAAGAAATGGACCAACGAGGTTTCTAAATGAACTGAGAAAGTCTCCAAATGAATTAAAAGGTCTCTAAATGTATCTGTATCTGTATCTGTATAGCCGGTATAACCGCCTTTCGGCGTAACACACCAGCTGGATGAAAAATGGACTGAAAAAGTCTCTAAATGAACTCAAAGGTCTCTCAAAGAACCAAAGGGCCTTTAAACGAACAGAAAAGGCCTCTCTATGAAGTACAAACACAGGCAAACAGATCCCTTTCACCCAGCCTGAGTCCCGAACAAAGCCTGGCCCACCTGCACTGACCCTTAACGTGTCAAATCACCCTAATCAGGTACACCCACTCTCTCACCTGTACAGGTACACACAGGTACACACCTGCATATCTGCCGACTTTGAACCTTAAGAACATGGCGTCAGGCCAAGCCTCCATAGCATGCCAAAAACTGGGGGTCTTCAGGAGCTTTTATGTGCTATTTTCTGATTGCATATAGACAACATAGCCGGCCTGGTTGAATTACCCCCGTTTTTAGAACTAGGCTAATCAGAAAACACCCAGTTCTATAAGCCTGCAAATCGGGCGACTTTGAACTTTAAAAAACTAGCTTAAGGCCAAGGTTATGTTCCAAAGTCTTCGCCCTTTTCTTATCTTGAATTTACAAGGTCCGGTTTACTCGCTAATCTGAGTCTTTAGGAAACAATGTTCCGTCTTGTAGTCGGCTTTTCATGCTTGAAGACGCTGAAAAGGATACATAATAAGAAACCGGACCCGATGTTTTGATAGCCTCCGAAGCAGGCTTATAGAACTGGGGGTTTGGTGGTCTTCGGCTGTTTTCTGATTAGCCTCCGTAGCAGGCTTATAGAACTGGGGGTTTGGTGGTCTTCGGCTGTTTTCTGATTAGCCCAGTTCTACAACGGGGGTAATTCAACCAGGCCGGCTATGTTGTCTATATGCAATCAGAAAATAGCACATAAAAGCTCCCAAAGACCCTGAAGACCCCCCAAACCCCCAGGTTTTGGCATGCTATGGAGGCTAGTGTTTGTTTCAAACCAGCGCTCGGCGACTGGTCGGTATGTACAGCAAAAGAGAAAAATGTTGTGTTTGCCTACCCTAGCCTATTTTTTACTTTGTTGAAATCTGTTGTATAAGTTGGATCACGTTACGTATGAACAGCCGCAGAGAAAATTTGCCCACACAGAGAAAAGAGATTTCCTGTTTCCCAACACATGAAAGGCAAATAAAACCCACGCAAGACGCCGCTTGGAGAAATAGAGACACCGCGAGAGAAACATTTTCTTATCTCAAATCTTTCATAATAAGCGAAAATACTGACATCTTATATATATGCCGCCAGGAATAACCACATTATGGATAATTTGATTTCAAAAACAGGCCAAGGACAAATACGAAGAAGCGCAATACATATATAACACGCGACTAGTCTAATAGCTCTAGATATTTTGTATTGTTGGGTTTTGCTTCTTCCACTTTTTCTGCAATGTGTGGGTTTAATTTGTGATGTTAAATGGACAGTAGTTTTATTTCTGTCTTTTGTTGGCTTCTTCTAAAAAAACTCTCTTCTATAAAAGGCAGAGTTTGAGATATAATTAAAACCCAATAAAAAGCCTCCCTATAGCGCCTGCTAAACGAGGCTATATTCTAGCGGTCGGCTCTTTTCTCAGATCGCCACAGGCGGCAGATGTAATATATAATTGCGCCGAGAAAAACACAAAAACGGCTGAACAAAACGGCAGGCGACATATGGCGGTACCCGGCATCAGCTAATATAAATAGGGACTACTTAGAATACAGAATTACGGTACAAATAGAGACTTAGAATAAACGGCTGAAATAATTTAGCGGGGGTGTTACTGGGTTAGGGACGGGGCTCGCGAAATCTTTTGAATAGCTTGTCACCCTTTTGCTCAATTTTAGATATTTTTATATTTAACAAGGCTTTTTCTACATGTTGGTATCAGCGGCGGATTAACATTGGAGACTATTTAGATTATAGAACTAAGTGGAGTTACAAAAAAGGAATGAAATGATTTAGTGGGGGCGTAAGTAGGTTACGAACAGGACTCGCGAAATCTTTTCAATAGCTTATCAATGTTTTGCTCAGTTTTACGTTTTTATATATTCTATCTCTTAAGAATGCTTTTATTTATACATGTTGGTGTTGAAAACTGCGACTTTCCCGGCAAAATTGCTACATGCGCCGCGCGAGTGGCGAGATCGTGTCGCCACTTCTGGATCGTGTTCGCCACACACAAACTTGCCACAACCGTACAGGTGAGACATGTTAACAGGTGTGACAACAGGTGTACTATGTATAGGTGTGCAGCAGAATGTCTTACAGGTAAATAACACTTACCATGATATCTCCTCAAGTCCCCGGCCAAGCTTAGTCCTCACATCTTCGTCTTCCAAGGCGTCTTCCGTGGACTGGCTCTTTAAGAAACGTCTTCGCTTCCGGGAAAGGTTCATGAGAGCCTCCCGTACTCTCTCGAAGCCCCCCGAGAACTCCTCGGCGGAGATTCTGCCGTCTCCGTCCGTGTCTAATTCCCGGAACACCGTCTCCAGCTCCTCAGGGCCAAGTTCAGAACAAATCGCCTCGAATTCCCCTTGTTCAAGGTACCCGGAGCCGTCTAAATCGCAAGCTTGGAAAAGTTGATCAAGGCTCCAGCCACCAGCGTCGTCCGTAGCACCAGCCGCCATCTTGTACTAAGGGTGTGTATGGGGTACTGAGGGTGTGAATGGGGGTTGTCAGGAAACCTCTGTTACCCGATAAGACAGGGGTCTACATGGGGGTTACAGGAATCCGGAGCCGTCCAAATCGCAGGCGGCGAAAAGTGGGTCCAAGATCCAAGCGTTCGTGTCGTCTGACTCCACTCCTGCCGCCATGTTGGAATGGGGGTCTGAGGGTGTGTATGGAGTTACTCGGGAAACCGCTTGGGATGAGGGTGTGTATGGGGTACTCAGGAATTCGCTGTCACTCGACAACACGGGGGTCTACATGGGGGTTACAGGACCACGTAACATCATATCAGTGGTTATAGGCCCTACCTACCAAATGATCTGGCCGTTGGATTTAGACCTTTCGGTAGGAGCTTCGGGTTGAAGCCGGTGCCCGGGTTTGGCGTGGGTTCGATCCCCGGCTCGGTACCAGGAGTGCCCTTCTGTTTCTGCTCTCCTAATTCTTACAAGCATGTAACGTTTGCTCTAAATATTGACATTCCGAAGACCCCCATGCGGACCCTTAATTGGGTGCGCCCACTTGCACTGTTTGCACCTGCGTGACGTCATCGCACACCTGAGGAGTCCAAACTTTCACGCCCAGGTCAACAAAGGTCACGGCAAGGTAAACAGCAGTGATACGGTCGTCATGACAACGGGACAGAAATATGCTAGTGGCAAAGTTTAAGTACTTCAGATTGTTGACTTACAATATCTACACATACAGTCTGAAGGTTCGGGTCTAGGGTTCAAATTCCTGGCAGGCACCAATGTTGTGCTCTTTATAGGAAAGGCATTTAACACCTACATGTATTTCTTCTGGCCGCCTTGTAGGTTTGACTGGCCACGGAGGGAAAGAATCAACCTTCCGCGGACTGACTTCCTTGGCCAACTTTACTCTCCTTTTTGCCGAATTCTACGATCCGGACCCTTTTTTATATTCCAACATTTCATGACCAGACGTGGTGACGACACACTCCAGTTATATCAACTTATCTTATGCCGCCACCAACGCAGGGGACAAATACACGACAGAACAGTTCTCATTTACACCTGAGCGAAGTGAGGAAAGTCGTGTAAAGTGCCTTTCCCAAGGGCACTAGATCCGTGGCATGTCAGGACTCGAACCCGGGATCTCTTGGCTCCGAGTCGAGCATACGCCACACGATACGATCCGTATTCCCGCAGAAAGGCCTGGTGGAGGCTACAATGGGTCTACCTTTACCTTTTACCTATTTCTATATTTCATTGTCAGCTCTTGTGGACATTTGGGGCATTAAAATCTTCTGCTAAGTTGTAAAATTAAGTGCCAGCAATAAGAGCACATTACACTAATAGTCATGACGTCACAGGGAGGTTCGTTACTCGTAGTGGTGTGGGAGGGTTGTTACGGAGGGTGGGTGCATTAATTCACCAGGAGAGGGTCTGTCTTTACTTGAGTTGAATTAAGAATTAAGGTGGCAATTCAACAAAGTATTAATTGAATGGATTCTTATGATTATAGAAGACTTGAGTAGTTGTGTAGAAAGAAATTGTGTAAAGTAGTACAGGCGCATAGAAATTACGATTGACAACTAGATCGTAGCATAATATTTGCAAAGCGAATGCATAATATTTTCCTTCATATGGTCGAGCCCAAGAAATTGTCTATTCTCACTCAAATGCATTCATATACATGTTGACCAGCCCCTAAAACTCTGTTCTGCCACTTGCTACATAATGAAACCCAACACCACAGGGTGTCTGCTACAGCACCAGTTACCATGGTGACAGACACCTGGTCCAGGTCATTGACCTTATTTGTTTAGAATGGAGACACGGAGCAAAAACTGTGTTTTTCAGCTTAATATACTATAGGCATACTATAGGAAAACCTAACATTTCCTTGAGAAATCTTCATATCAACAAATGGTTATATGGCAACCGCCATTTGTGTTGCTCGGTACCGGTGTTCCCTGATCCCCCATGAATACCCTCAGCTCAGCAAACGTATGTTGACAGCCCAGGAAATAATTCAACGCACGGGTGGCAATACAAACTGTGATACAAACTGTAATGTAAACTGTAATAGGGGATGGTAATACCTGGTGTGAAAGGGGCTGTACAGTACATCATAAAATGTTCGCGGTGGCGACTTATCGTGAAGATTTTATGGCACCGCGAATGTACGTTTCTAACAATTACTGCCATAACGCCTATTTAAATAGGGACTGTAATAGGCAGTGCAATAAAATAGGTCTCGTTACACCGTATTACCGTATTTTACTATCCCTAACACCTAAGGATGGTAGAGGCTGGTGTGTAACACCTATGCCTGCTTTAATAGAAGCTGGAATAGGAGTGCAAGAAGGCTCGTTACACTGTAATTATTGACCAAATTTGTGCCGAATTCTACTATCCATAACTGCTTAATAAGGCTTGTTGGAGGCTAGAAAATAATACATGAAAATAAGAGAGGTTAACAGTAATGCCGGCTCCAATAGGAGCTGTAATAGGGAGTGCAATAAGGCTCGTTATAACGTAATTATTCAACACTACTATCCATAACTGCCTAGGAAGCTGGTGGCTAGCAAATAATACGTGAAAATAACCGAGTTTACAGTAATGCCTGCTTTAATACGTACTGTAATTGGATGTGCAATATAATAATAAAGCTCGTTATACCGTAAGTACGTTTCCCCCTGACAGTAATCCCACGGACAAAACCATTCCTGCGTCTCTATTTGCCCCCTCCTTCTGGCCGCCAAGCCTGGAGAGGGGGCGGTTTGTTTCACGTTACCATGGCAACTAAAACAACATCTCCATCCCCCCAGCCAGAACAAAAAGACTCCAGAACTCGTTCCTACATCAGTCTATCAGACTCCACAATCAGCCTGTATATATAGTCAGAACTTGCAATGCCTGGGATGTACATTTCATATCAGTAATACATGTATGTATATATTCATGTATATATGTATGTAATAATGTTATGTGTTTAATACCAATGCCATTCAGGCAACATTATAGTTCTATATTGCATGTCTGCAATGTCGATATGGAAATAAAGTATAGAATTGAGATGACGGAAGTCGCCATGGCAACAGATGGCTACAGAGGAGTTGGCAAAGGAAACAAAGTGGAGGGCATGTTTTTCAAGAAGAAATTATCACTGAAACATCAGAAAAACCAGAAGGTCGCCTGATTTCTTACGCATTACGTTAAAACTATAGACGTTAAAAACTACAGACGTTATAAATATGTACTGTATCTGACGTTAAAACTATATATCTGACATCAAAACTATATATCTGACGTTAAACTATATATCTGACGTTAAAACTATATATTTGACGTTAAAACTATATATCTGACGTTAAAACTATATATCTGACGTTAAAACTATATATCTGACGTTAAAGTATACATCTGACGTTAAAGTATAAATGTTAAAGTATAGACATTAAAACGGCCACGGTTTGTTTATACCGTTGCCATGGCGAGGGATTTGCTACCCGTTACCTTGGCAACGGATGAAAGAGTGTTGGAAGTGGGAAACCGGTTCAAACAGTCCGTTGCCATGGTAACTGGTCCGCGCGGATCTGTGAGTCATCCCTCTGACCTTCAGGTGACCTTGGCGGTCCGACAGCAGAGAGAGGCTGTCATGGCGGTCTTAAAGAGCAGTCAATGTTTCCGGGAAAGTATAAAATTTTTCTCCGAAAGAAGTATAAAACCTTCCAAGAAAAGTATAAAATCTTCCTGGAGGAGTATAAGTCTTCTTGGGAAAGGAGAAATCTTACCTGGAAAGTATGTACTGTAGTACGCAAATAAAAAGATTCTGCATGAACAACTATGAAAGAGGTGCTAGTGAAAAATGTCCAGATTATACATGATTATACTTTGTAGGACACTAAAACTGGTAAAAAGATCTGGCTGGCCAACTCCCCTGGTCTAGTATATATTCTCTTCATTTTGGCCAATTTTTCCAGCGATCCGCGGTGCCTGGTAGGGGCTATGACGTGTTTATTCCGGCTGCAGATTGTCATTCATCATAATTATCTTTTCCCCGGGGTTGGAAGGAACCTTCGTTTCTTCTTCAGCTACGGACGTCATCGGGAAAATGGTTCATAACGAACCGCGGAGACACAAAGCTTCCAGCCGGACTGTAGTTATTATTCATCACTCTTCACAGATTTGTGATATTACCCGCCACTTCCGGTGGGAGGAAATGGTTGTTTTCTAAACTGTCAATCATATCTGGCCTTTCACGGGTAGAAAAATGCATCCCCGGCGAATTTTATTATATTCTTCATGATATGCTACATTTTGGCGACGAGAATGCTACATTTCACGACAAAAATGCTACATTTTACCACAAAAATGCTACATTTTACACAAAAATGCAACATTTCACCACAAAAATGCAACATTTCACCACGAAAATGTTACATTTTACCACGAAAATGCTACATTTTACCACGAAAATGCTACATTTTACCACAAAAATGCTACATTTTACCACGTAAATGCTACATTTTACACAACAAAATGTTACATTTTACCACAAAAATGCTACAGTTTACCACAAAAATGCTTGTGGTTACCACAAAAACTACATTTTACCGAACAAAATGCCACAAAAATGTCACAATTCACCACAAAAAAACGCCACAAAAATGCTACATTTTTAAGAGATGGATATCACGACAAAAACTATATATCTCAAACCGGAACGGCTTAATAATTGTACACAAAAGCAAGCACCAGCGGGGCCGGTTATCACCACAAATTGGATTCCATTCAGACCACAACAAAGAGGCGAGTTTTGAGTGACAGACGCGGTCGGCTGTTTATTACGTCCTGTCGTACCGGCGTGTTTTTCTCATACATGTAGGGCCTAGGGAAAAAATATTGTGTTTTAAGTTTCCCGACCGACCCTACAAAAACCTTCCGACCGTAGCCTAGTCTGCCTATAACTACAGACGAAATCACACTACAGAGAAAGCTAAGGCCTAGGAAAAATGTTGTGTTTCCTGTTTCCCAACCGACCCTAGAAAAAACTGCCAACCCTAGACTTTTTTGGGGGTGGGGTCCCTTGCAAGGGACATATATTGGGCCTAGGGAAAAAAATATACTAATTATTGTGTTTCCTGTTTTGTCCCCACCGACCCTAGAAAAACCTGCCGACCCTAGACTTTTTTTGGGTGTGGACCCCTGCAAGTGACTTCACGAGCTGATCCACCTTTTTTTTATCTAGCTCCATGATCTGACACCTGAGTGAAGAAACGTTGCACAGTCAGTTTTCCAACATTGACATTGAAAATAAGTGCCCTCGTGCAAGTTTAAACATTATTGTATTCCTTAGTTGGATCACTGGAGATCGCCAAATCTAATAAAAAAGAAAGAAAATAGAAAAAAAAGACAATCCCTGCCTACAGGCCCTAATTTTTTCAGGACTGAAACAGGAAACACAACATTTTCCCCCATGCCCAACGCTCGGCTTGAGACGGCCTCTAAGGACTTTCACTGACGTATTCTTACCACAGAGGACTTTCACTGATTGAGCTTATTATTGTCAACTTATCCCGAATCACTCTCACTTACAAACCATGTATACCGCTAATTACTTTCACTAACGGGCCTATTGTTGTTGTATGTAACTTTCACCTATAACGAGCGTATTGTTATGTTACCGCAGAGCACTTTCACTGAACAGACTGTTGTTATGAAAAATAACTTTCACCAACGGGCTAATTGTTATCCCAAATGACTTCCACAAGCGTCTTTTGACTGCCAAGGCTTCTTCCGGCAACAGGAACTTTCACTACCTTGAAACCAGAAAGGGGAAACACTTTCACTGTGATTTCTGCCACTTTCACTACTGGTGACGTATTCAAGGACAGGATGTCTTCCGAAAATAAGAACTTTCACTTCCGACAAAAGGAACTTTCTCTACCCGAATTGCCACAATCGGCGGAAGCTTTCAAGTCATAACGACTCAAGTAAGGCAATTGACAGGGGAACTTTCTCTTTTTACCGGTGATACAAGGACAAGTTGATAAGACGTCTTCCGTTAAAGTTAAAGGAACTTTCACTACCGGATACTAAAGTGGGGAGACACAAGCCATTTATGAACACAATGGAGGTATTGTATCCAGAACCGTGCCTATCTAGTTCTATGCCTGAATGGGTTAGGGTTAGGATCAGGCACGGTTCTGGATAGTCTCCGTATATCTGAGAACTTAGATTTGCCCCAACCACGGTTCTGGATACGCGTGGGCTATCCAGAACTGTGCTTCGAATTCAGCATAGTTTGAGATAAAACATGGTTCTGGAATCTTGACAAAAAGTGGTTACTGCTTAACTGAAATGTTATTTGCACTTGTAAACGTTTATTGACAATAGTTTATATACATTTAATGTAATGGTTTATTACTATTTTAAATTGTTTAATATGCCGTTTATACTGTTTGCTGTTTATGTAATGTCCCCATGTCAATTCAGCCTCTGGCTGCCATTTTTGGGACAGTTTTTAATGCAAACAAGAAGCCATAGGTGACAATTCTCCGTGAAGTATTATATATTGCAACAAAAAGAAGTAGCCATTGGCGACAATTCTCTGTGAAGAAAATAAATCGAACAAAGAAAAATTGTTTAAACGCGCGTCGGCTCAGTCATCTTAAGTCGCAACAACCAATCAGAGATGCGAAATGCCGAGACGTGACGCGGAATTTGGGGAAGGGCGCGCGATGCCCGAAATATTTTTGCGTCAATATTCAGCGCCGTGTTTCAAGGGATTAATACCGAGAAACAAATTCTTTTCTTGTTTTGAACGCATAAACATGCATTTACGCTAATCTAGTATGATTCAGGGTTACTTTTTTTTACCTGCCATGGCCAGATTATCTAAAGATGTGTGTATTGTGTGTACAATCTACAGAAAGAGAAATGTACATCAGGTCCGATCATCCGATTTTCACGTTTCGGTTTTTTGGACTCGGTTCATGAACGTATTTTGGTTTGGCTCCTGGAATGTGCGAAAAAATGACTCCCGGGACTGTCTACAGGGAACACTCGCACATTCGCGGTGTATCAGGACAGCGCGACTGGTCGGCATTAGCGCAGTCCCTGCAATTAGTAACAGTTGCACATCAATCCGGCCGAAAGCATGATTGTGTAACACAGGCTACTTCTTCATATACCGGCTCATACTACACAACGCCTTTACAACTAGCAAATCATAAAATTACCCGATCTACTAGTACTGTATGTGCGGTTTACCAGCCCCAGACCACATCTGACCACGAGGCAGAACACATTGATGGGTTGCTCAAAAATATTGTCCATGTTTACAAAGAGCTGCTCCACTAACACTATGGAGCGGCCCAACCCAAAAATATTGGCCATGTATCGTTGCTAGGACGACCGGCCAGTTGCTACGTGACTAAATACACGCCGCCACTAGGTCGCCACACCCGACCAGTTTGAAATTGATAGGATTACGTTATCGGTATTAACATTTCCTAATGTTGACCATCAGCCCCGCCGCGACTTACTACCGGTGACATAAACGGACGACAACATTTCAACGGCATGGGGATGTTTCATAAATAACCATTTACTCCAATATCAAAACAGCTACGGTAAAAATAAAAAGACGTGCATCATCCCGGACATAATGCAACACCACATGCGAAATTACACAGAAATGCGACGTACGGAAGAATGCGTTTTGGCTGCGAACATCTTCCAAAAAACTTGGCATCTCTTAACCATGGGCAAAAACATCTGGAACCACTTATCAAAACCACCCCGTATCTGCATGAACTTTTACCCCCCCCACTGCTATTCCAAACAACGCGTTTTTCTGGACCATTCCAATTCGCCTCGTAATTGTAGGGGTGCGTCTGCGATATTACATTGACCGCGAAAGCAGCAACGGCAAAAATACACATTCGTGCATCAACACGGGCATGCCCGCAGACGGCGTATAAAATTGCGTGCCGATTACACAAAGAGAACCCAGTGTTTTGACTGCGAACATAAAAAATCAGC
>NW_017803269.1:344370-363936 GCF_001625305.1 Branchiostoma belcheri | reverse complement strand
CAAATTCCAGCAACAGTCGCGGCTAGCACCGCGAGTGTTACTTCCGCCGGTCAGATACCCGGGATATCTGCTTGGAGAACCTCTGCTACCAGACAACTGCCTAAACCTACGGCCTATTCCACAGGATTGTAAAAGTAGGGATGTTTCTAAAATATGCATTTACTCCAATATCAAAACAGCTACGGTAAAAATAAAAAGACGTGCATCATCCCGGACATAATGCAACACCACATGCGAAATTACACAGAAATGCGACGTACGGAAGTATGCGTTTTGGCTGCGAACATACTTCCAAAAAACTTGGCATCTCTTAACCATGGGCAAAAACATCTGGAACCACTTATCAAAACCACCCCGTATCTGCATGAACTTTTACCCCCCCCACTGCTATTCCAAACAACGCGTTTTTCTGGACCATTCCAATTCGCCTCGTAATTGTAGGGGTGCGTCTGCGATATTACATTGACCGCGAAAGCAGCAACGGCAAAAATACACATTCGTGCATCAACACGGGCATGCCCGCAGACGGCGTATAAAATTGCGTGCCGATTACACAAAGAGAACCCAGTGTTTTGACTGCGAACATAAAAAATCAGCCGATCACAACACTCCGTCCGGAGGTCCTGACCTCCTTCACGGAGTAACAAACCATTGATAATTCTAATGAAACAACTGTTGCTAAAAGCGCCACCTACCAGGAGCTCGGGAGCTGCAGCTCGTCCATGTGCAGGTCCTCGCCGTAGGACGC
Source organism: Branchiostoma belcheri (assembly GCF_001625305.1). NCBI lineage: Eukaryota > Metazoa > Chordata > Leptocardii > Amphioxiformes > Branchiostomatidae > Branchiostoma > Branchiostoma belcheri. The sequence continues at coordinate 363,188 of NW_017803269.1, read as the reverse complement.
ACCGCGCATGTCCTCTTCGGTTTGCGACATGTCGTGATCGCAGCCTGTCAAGGCCAAGGTCGCTCAGGCCGGTTTTGGGTGCGGCCAACTCGTCAGATATCTGGAAAACGGGCAGATCAAAAAGTTTAAGTTTTTTTCCTCCATCCATCTTTCCATTCATACATTCATTCATTCTTCCATCCATTCATTCATTCATCCACCCAACAATACCATCCATCCATTCATTCATTCATTCATCTATTCATTCATCCATTCAAGCCGAATTCTAGACCTCTGCTTATGGAGTAGGCAAATCTCAATCCTCATATCATGATGCTAGTAAACAAATTAAGTCTCTTCTTTCCTCCCGGCGAAGAAAAACCTAAATGTCTTCAAGACGCTGATCATATTTCCTTCCTCCTGTGTGATGCCCGCCGTTCTGACGTCACGTACCTCTAATTATATTTTATTAGACCTAATTAAGTTAATTATTTTCAACTCGATTCAGATTTTCAGTCGCCAGTTCTTATAACCCACGTCCCGTGTTGACGTCATCACACCTCTGGTCGGCGGCAAACTATTATTGGGATATGATCCTTTAGTATGATACAGTTATATTATATACAAGCAATAATGACAATAATGACAATGATGATTATAATGCATGCTTCTACTGCCGGTGTAACGGACCAGAAGGTACCCCTAGATAGAAATGCGCCTTGTACCCCGGTGTAACGGACCAGAAGGTACCCCTGATCTAGTACTGTTTTGCCAATTTGATACTGTCTTACAAATTTGATTCTTCCCTGTCAATTTGATACTGCCTTACCAATTAGTAGAGCGTAACTGGCGCATTTTGCGTAGAGAGTATTCGCCGTTTTAATCCTACGTAATGCGTTGTAGCCAGTTGGAATTTATCGTAAAGCGTACTGGCGGACGCTTCTGGAATTCAGCGTAATACTAGCCTCTACCAGGCACCGCGGATCGCTGGAGAAATAGTAGAAATTGGCCGAAATAAAGGGATAGTATATATAGAGAGAGAGAAGATCCAGGACCATAGAAGCTCCAATTGGCGACCAACGGGAGCTTCTATGGCCCTGGATCTTCTCTAGTATATTATCCCTTTATTTCGGCCAATTTCTACTATTTCTCCAGCGATCCGCGGTGCCTGGTAGAGGCTAGCGTAATACGTAGCCGGCTCTGAAAATTTAGCGTAGAGCGTTGTGGTGACCCCCCATGCAGGCCCTCGTGAAACTCTCCCGACAAGATGTTGCTGAGCGGATTGCCGCGGTTCTGAGACGCCCCCGCCTCCGTGTCAAGAGGCTGCTTCTTTTCATCTCCTTCTGCCGCACACGTTCCCGTGATGAAGTCACTTTCAACTTCTTAAGGACTTCGCCCACGTTTCTCACGTTCGTCTTCACGTGTCAAGACGCTTGACTTCTCTCGCGCCTTTCTTAAGATGCGGTTCAAGGTTTTCCCGTCTGTCAAGCGAGTTTTTCCGCACCTTCTGAAGATTTGCTTCAAAGTCTTCCCATATGTCAAGTACGCTAGACTTTTTGATGGCAGCAATACTGAATACTGTATTGTAGGAACGGTTCTGGCTACAATAGCTGGCGACGCGTGTCGACGCACATGCAAGTCCATGCAACACGTGCCGGCTCCGCACGTGTTTCTCCCAAGTACACACACAAAGCCCCCCCCCCCTCCTTCACACTCACAATACATATATACCTCCTTGACGTCATGCTTTCCACACAAGTAATTAACGCGCGATTTGAGTGGCGTGTTAGCGGCAGTACAGGCTTGGCGGCAGCTATAATTATTCTGACATCTCCAACATATGACTGGTTCATTGAACCTACAATAGGTACGGTATCGCAGAAGGACTGAATTGCACTGATCTTTTACAGCACTAAAATTACAAACCACATAAAATCGCTTACCGATTGTAAAATGTAACATGAAACGAGATGGCAAGATCATCACCATTGGCAAGACAGTATCAAATTGGCAAGGCACTATCAAATATACAGGATCAAATTAGCAGGGTAGTATCACATTGGCAGGACAGTAACAAATTGGCAACACAGTATCAAATTTGCAGGGCAGTATCAATTTGGCGAAACAGTATCAAATTGGAAAGACAGTATCAAATTGGAAAGACAGTATCAAATTGGAAAGACAGTATCAAATTTGACAGGGCAGTATCAAATTTACATAACTGTATCAAGGAAAGTATCAAATCAACAGGACAGTGTCAAATTGGAATGACAGTATCAAATTATCAGGGCACTATCCAGTGGAAAATGAAAAACCGGTACAACAAAGGAAACCCGATAAATTCACCAAATATGGATCGAAGCCTAAACTCTGCTTGGAGAGTAATCGGTAACAAAGGGCTGATACGCCAAAAAGCAGTTACTCGAGCAACTGGATATGATTTTGGAATGAGCTGACAATATGGCTGTTAACGGATACCAACACCTTATTAGCGCTGGATAGAAATGTTGTAATGCATGATTCCGCACAGAGACCGTTTTTGTGTGTGTCAGTCGTCACGTCAGCAAGTACATACGGCAACACTGTTTAATGGTACTATTGCTCTTCATATTATTGTAGTAATCACGTTGGTTTTACTCAATTACTGTAGTTGAATTTGTACAGTGAAGCTCGGGGCAATTTAGCCGTGGCTACAAGGCCGATCTACTATGTTTTAACAATAAACCAACCACTACTACTAGTACTGTAACAACATCTTAACAAATCGAGACTGTTTTCTTGTTCTCTAATTTTCTGGCAAGTTACAGTTGGAAATACTTATACCTTATTTATCAGTCGGTGTAACAAACAAACAAATAAGCCTCTATATCTACTAGACACATGCAGACACCAACAGTTTTATAATATTTTATAATATCAGGATTGTTGTTTTTCCGTATCAGTCTATAAGCATACAAACATGGTTCATAACTATGTCATAATGACATGATAACAGCCTTCCTCTACGCTATCTTCAAGGCGAGAATAGCTCCTACGTTACCATGGCAACAATCCAAGACAAATCTTTAAGTAATCTTAAAGATAAGAAAGAAATAAGATCGAAATTCTTACCGTTAGAAGACGAACTGGTGAGAATTTTTCCAGGGCGGGAAAAAAAACGTCGTCTGATTTCTGTACCCGGATCTAGAGCCGTCAAACATCCACACATGACGTCATCATCAGACGACAGGCGAGCGAAAGTCCGGGGGCAAAGGTCGTGGGGCGATACCAAGTATGGAAAGTTAGGGTCCAACAGGTGGTTATGATAACATTTTCTAATTTTTTTTTTTTGCAGAGCGGTAACAACAACGGTGCAACCTAGAAAAGAAAATCAGTGGGTACAAAAGAGAAGCCAAAAGGATACGCAAAAAAATCGTTATTGCAAATGTCGTGGGGCGATACCAAGTACGGAAAGTTAGGGTCCAACAGGTGGTTATAATAACATTTTTTATTTCTATTTTTTACTGTACAGCAGTAACAAAAAAGGTACAATCTAGAGAAATAAAGTCAGTGGGGCACTGAAGAGAAGCCAAAATTCACGCAAAAAAAGAAAACAAAACGACATAGCAAAGGAATCTGGGCGATTCTGTACCCTTTCCAGTTTGTCTTTCTTTGTATATGGATCCTATACTGTCGCGGCATATATTCTAGGTTCGGTCTTACAAGCGACGTGTATGGAAGTGATTTTACTCTCAGTGGAAAATTACAATAAAATTTTTCTTAGCGTTTATATAAAAGCCGATAAAATTTTATATAAAAGACGGCCCGTGCGGCGCCCACGCAGCAGTGGTGACGTCAGACAAATTCTAAGGAGGAAGAACTCCTGTCTTCAGACAAAAGACGCTGCGTCTTCTCTAATGAAGTCTTAGGGCGATGACGTCACGGCGTCTTCGAGAAGATTCTATGACGGAAATTTTAAGTGGAAATAGAAGTGAAATTTGATATGGGGCGTAATGACGGAAGTGGTTGGTTAAAAGTCCATATTTGGTGATTGGAAAATGGAAAACAACATTTCTTACATTTCAATTAATAGTTTCTACTTATAAACCTGTCTTTCTGACAACTCTCCAGTGTCACTGACGAAAGGTACAGTGGATGCTACCTGAAACGTCTGACCGTTTCCAAAATCATATCTAGTTGCTTCAGTAACTGTTTTTTGGCATATCTTATTATCTGGATGTCTAACCTTCACCGACGTAACATTTCTCATATCTGTGAAGTTTCTGTGTGTCTGTATGTTTTGTGTGCTAAGCGAGTTTCGTGGTTTTCTCTAGACCGGCTCCCGACAGCTTGAACAGGGGACCGTACGTTACTGCAGCCGGGGATCCTGCTGGTGGGCGGGACCGTACATCCCACCCACACCACCACTGGTATTAACGGTTAGCCCCTGATATTGATTGATGTTGACCTCTTCAACTCCGAAGCACGAACGGAACAAAAACCCGGATATCGGTCGAGAACATTGTATTTACAGAAGGGCTTATTGCAGAATTACAGTTAGAGCTGAGTCAATAGAAACAGCCGGTACGTTCACGGGCCTGCAGTACCAACAAGGATCGCTAGATAGCGCTCCTGTACGGTCAGTAATTGCAGTACTGAGTATCAGCCGGGCACGGAGTATGGGAGTATTTGTTGAAAGGCTTATTGCAGAATTACAGTTAGAGTTGTGTCACGGGACCTGCAGTTCCGACAAGGATCGCTAGATAGCGCTCATGTGCGGTCAGTGCGTGCAGTTCGTCACGATTCGCGAGATGGCGCTTCTGTACGGTAAATAATGCTGGACAACAGAGACAGATACGCTTCTAATTCATTTTTGTCAGAAGCAAAACAAAAAACAAAAACATAAAATGACAACACACACACAATGAACTTCAGGATATATAATTTCCACTCCAATCCTAGATTGATATGCATAGATCACTTTGGTGTAACAACCCTAGTTTGTAACATATGTTGCTTTTTGGTGTAACAACCCTGGTTTGTAACATATATGTTGCCTTCTAACAATCACCTTAGAAAGTTAAGTTTAAGCTGCAAAATGTAACACTTTGGTGCCAAAACTTGTAACAGTTTGGATTGTCATTTATGTTTACTTGTCAACAAACATGTCTTTGTGACTTGTATACTTGTGGAAAATGTAACAAACAAACAAACAAATATAAATAAACAAACTCTTCTACCGGTAGTTCCTTTTTGTCAGCTCCTTCATGCTTGCTCACATGGCAAGATTTTCACTCTAGTTTCACTCAACACCTGCTTTCTCTGCTCATAGTTCTAAAATGCATGATTCAGTACAACTTCGTAAGTTTGAACAGAAACCTGAATGGACTATCAGTACACAACAAACCAGAATCCACAAACTCTAACATACTTGAATGTTACCTGTACAGCTCCAATTTCAAAATACACAGCTCCAATTTTACCTGTACAGCTCCAAGTTCAAAATACACAGCTCCAATTTTACCTGCACAGCTCCAATTTTGCCTTTCCCAAGGGCACAAGATCGGTGACATGGCAGGATTCAAACCCAGGATCAGCATGCCACCATTACGCCACACAAACCCACTTCAACTTTACTTCTATTTTGGCTAAATATATAATAAAGAGTTGGCCTCAACCACAAGGCACAAGATACATGTACTAGAATGCCGAGTAATGGTGTATGCAAGGCAATACTAATTAACCAACCAACTAAACCTTACCCTAATTAGACAGAATATACACAATCACATATAATTGAAAATAAGTTCTGTGCAATTGTCTTCTTTCAATCCAGTTAACTAGGATTTCTACTTAAATATAAACAAACAAACAAACAAACAACCTTAAGTATCCCCAAAAGCAGCAAAGTTACTTCATGTAGCCCACTTGCAGCTGTAAAGGTAATTCTAAAATATACATAAGATTTTTCTTGTCAAATTATATCATTCAAACACCATAAGTGCATTGAAAACGTCTCCTTTGTAAAGAAAAGAATTGTACACCACAGTCTAGTAAACCAAGAAAACACATCACAGGTAGACACTGTACCCAGCACAGGGGAGACAAAGGAATCAAGAACATCTTTGGCATCAGGGTCAAGGGTCAATAGTCAAGGGTCAACAGTAAAGGGTCAATGGTTCATACTTAGGGGTCAAGGGCAAGAAACCAGCATTGTTAAAGTCAAGTACCTGTCTGTTTCCTTGGGGTCAAAGTTCAAGTGTATAAGGTTCAAAGGTCAGGCTACAGGGCAAGGTTGAAAGGTCAGGTCTGTGTTCCGTAGGGCACGTCCTGCAGACGGTACTTCCACATGAACCAGGCGCCCCCCACCCCGATGAGAGCGCCTAGTAATGTCGTTCCTATGGCGATGCCCGCCACGGTGCCTGCAGAGAACGGTCAAACATCAAGGGCAAACATCAAGGGCAAACATCAAGGTCAAACATCAAGGTCATACATCAAGGTCATACAAAATAAATCCTGGATATATTCTGTCAAGAGTCAGACATTTAACATAGCATGTAGCATAATTTTTTTTCCTGCATTTTTCATCCCTGATTAACTATACAGTTTCTTGAATGTTTCAGTTTTTTTCTTTAAATTTACTTCTAAGACTCCGTTGGAAGGGGTTGGAAGGTTTAAGATGAGTTGTAAGACACCTTACCTGGTCGGTAGGTGTTAGAAGGTTTGTTCTTCTGACTGAGGAAGGTGATGAAGTCTTTGCTGGTCTCCAGCGAACCCGGCAAAGCTGTCAGGTAAACCTCCTGGAGTTCAGAACAGATTAGGTGAAATGAAATGTAACATACTATGTATACATAGTTAAGGTTGTTGACTCAAAACTGAGGCCTTCAAGCCGATTTACACCCCCAGCTTGAACCAGAGATACGTGCCACCACCTAAGGGACAGTAGCAGTTCCTTACTATCTTAACTTAACACTTACAAGTCTTTGTCATGCATCTGTTCAAGCGTTTTTTCCAGTTACTCATATATATCTGTGTTCATTCATTCATTTAGTAGAGTTTTGAATTGTCTATGAGTATTGTTTACCTGGATGTCTAACCTTCAGCAACGTAGCTAGATAATAACTTGTTTCCTCCTACCTGTCCCCTTGAAGGGTCCGGAGCAAACCTGATGACCAGTGCGTTTGCGTCCAGACGCTGCTTGAAGTCGCTGAAGGCGGTTTCCAGCGGTTTCTGTTGGGTCATCTCGACACTGTCGCCCTTGACCTTGGGATGCTCCAGCAAGGTTGCGCCGACCCACAACGGGCCGTCTGTAGCCGTGTGCTGGGGAAAAACAAGACTTTTACTAAAATCTTATAACTTAAGGTAACATTAATAAGGTAACATTTGCAAAGCAAATGCATAATGTTTACCTTCACACATGGTCTGCTCTGTTAATTCTTACTCAAACACATTCATATATGGTCAGACAGGAGTCTAAATCCCTCCTGCTAATAAAATTACAACATGATGTAACCCAACATTAGTTACCATGGTGACAGACGTTTGGTTCAGGTGACAGATGTCTGGTTCAGGACATTGACCTTAATGGTTTGGGGAAGAAGAAGAAGAGGAAACAGAGGAAAAACAATTTTCCTTATTTGGTAAACATTTAACAAAAGTGGACCTACCCAGACTTCAGTGACGCGTAGAGCGTGTATCCCAGCAGCCTCTGCCACGGCGGCCTGTACGGCGCGGTAGAAACGGTACTTGTCGCCACTGATCAGATCGTTGTACAGAGCTGGGAACAGAACAACAACATTATAAAATAAAGACTAAGCTTTAACTTCCAACACCTAGACAACAGAAATGGGACATACCCCAAATTTTCGGTTGACTCCATCATCCTTGTTCACAGAATGGACCCATCTACGTATAAGAGTAGACGGGTCCATTCCATGAACATGGTTGATGGAGTCAACCGAAAATTGCCAGAGAACCACTTAACCGTTACACCTAATCTTTGCCCATCAAGTCTAAACATTGTTTAACGCTATCTAATGACAATGCTCCTACTTTACTTGGTGACAGCCAGTTCCACTCTGCAATAGTTCTAGGAAAGAATGAGTTTTTTTAACACCTCAATCCTTGGTTGATAACTCTGGTACTTGAAGGCATGGCTATTTCTTGTTCTTATCTGAGCTGGTTTTAGGTACTTAGTCTAGAGTACACAGAAGACGTCTTCACTCACCTGGTACCTGGAAGAAGACACCTTTCTGCATGTTCGGTTCCTTGAAGCACAAGGAGACGTCGAAGTGCCAGAGATGCTGCTCGCCGGAGTCGAAGTTAAACATGTTGAACACAAGCTCCGATTCATGTGGGGCCGAGGAGTCATCACGCTGCAAATCAATCAATCAATCAATCAATCAATCAATCAATCAATCAATCAATCAATCAATCAATCAATCAATCAATCAATCAATCAATCAATCAATGGCTGAATTCTGCCTTACATAAATTGCACATTTAAAAGTGTTTACAAATTGTAGTGTTAAAAGAAATAAATAATGCATTCTGCAGATCTAAGGGAGAACTCTCGCCAGCACAAGTTTTTCTGTCAATTGCAGGAACTTTGTGACGTGTGACGGAAAAGTTTTTAGAGAAATCCGTCAACCTTGATGGACAAAATTGACCTTCCCTCCCCCCTTCCCACCTTCCCTCGTTCCCTACCTGCCAGGTTCCCTTCCTGCTAAGCCTGATCGGCACCTGTGATTGGTTCACTGACCCACGAGTTGTCGACGTCCAGTTTTCCTACAGAAGCAAGAAGATAACCGTTACCATGGCAACAGAGTTTCCCTAAGAAAGCAAGAACGAAAGGTGTTACCACGGTACACTTATCAACATACAAAATATCATCACTGTCCATAAAGGTGTTCTGAAGTTATGCTGACTACAAAGTTGCGGAAACACACACAGACAGACAGAGACACACACACACACACACACACAAACACACACAGACACACACACACACACACACACACACACACACACACACACAGACACACACGCGCGCGCACACACACATTCACACACACACACAGACACACACACAGACACACACGCGCGCGCACACACACACTCACACACACACACACACACACACACACACACACACACACACACACACACACACAGACAGAAATGCCAAAAACAATACCTCCATTTTTCATGGAGGTATATAATAAAGACAAGAAGTGACTCACAGCTGAGAAGTACCACTGGTAGGTGAAGTCAGTAGAATATTTGCTGCCCTGTGGAACGTGATAGTTCACCTCCCTGCTCACCCACACGTCAGTCTGGATGTCTCGAACTCGGCTCTGAACACAGGCAGGAAAAAAAACTTTGCTGGTCAAAATGTTCTTTTTCGTGCCTATTTTCCTTCATATCATATACAAAACATCAGTCAGTGAAAATGCCACTGTTCACGTGCAATTTTTTAATGGTCAAAGTTGCAAGGTCAGTCAAGGTCAAAGTTACAAGGTCAGTCAAGGTCAAATTTCAAGGTCAGTCAAGGTCAAATTTCAAGGTCAATCAAGGTCAAATTTCAAGGTCAGTCTGATATCAAATTTCAAGGTCAGTTCAGGTTAAGTTTTAAGTTCAGTCAGGGTGAATCAGGGTTAGGTTTCAAGGGTAAATTCTAAGGTCAGTCAATGCATGCGGTTTCCAAGACTGGTTGCTCACCACTCCTGAGTAGGTGAAGTCCTTATCGTCGAAGTGGAACATCTCGTAAGACGTCTTCATGTGCACCTTGGTGTGGTCGGAGGCGTCGATGTCGGCGTCAAACGAGTAGTTGGAGATGGGCCGAATGGTGCAGTTCTCAGGCTGGTAACTAATCAAGTACTCCAGACCTGGAAACACAAACATGTCAACATATCAACAAACACAAAGTCAACAAATAAAAAACCCAAGTAAACAAATTAATGCTGCAATTTGCCAGCTGGTGACTAATCAGGTACCCCAACCCTTGACACATGCCAACCCTAACCTGTCACCCTTGACACATGCTAACCCTAACCTGTCACCCTTGACACATGCCAACCCTAACCTGTCACCCTTGACACATGCTAACCCTAACCTGTCACCCTTGACACATGCTAACCCTAACCTGTCACCCTTGACACACATGCCAACCTCTGACCCTTGACACACCCCTACCCTCTGACCCTTGACCCTTCCCCTGACCTGAGTTGTAGTCGTGGATGGCCTTGTGCTGGACGGGGCCGAAGGACCATTTTCTGCTCCTGTTGCTGGTGGGGTGGAAGTCGACTCGGAACAGCTTCGAATTGTAGTCAAAGTACTCCTGTGGGGAGGGGGGCAGCTGGTTAGGCCTGTCGTATCCAGAACTGTGCACATCTACATGCACATCACAGCTACTCTATGGGACAGTCAATGCACACAAAACCCAGAAGTAACAGTGGGGAAAGCATGTTTCGTGTACAGGGCCGTGAAACTCTGGAATTTTCTACCAACCCAAGTAAAGACCCTATCCCATGGCCAGGCCAAACAGTTCACTAACAGGGTAGTATACATTATTGGTAATGTTAGATGATTATCTTCAAGTTCAAGGCAGAATTTGTATGTTTTTTTTATGATTGTCATGTATAGGTGAGACTTTTATGTGACGTGTAATTCTTTCTCGAATCTTTTTTTAATACTGTATGATAAATGTGATTTCAAATGTCTGCATACCCGCATGTACTGCACGGTCTGGTTTTTCATGTTGACCATCTCCACTTCAGCGTAGAACTGCAGGGGCGTGGAGGGGACAGGTTTGGTGTTAACCCGGCCGGGACAGACCACACCCTCCGTCTGGTACACCCAGGTCATGTCACGGTGACCGGTCCGGCTGTGGAAACCCTGGAATGTGGGAAACAGCAATCGGAATTGGATATTGGGGTTTTCTGTTACATAGCTACAATTGTAGTAAATTATGTCTCTTACTAATATGTCATCTATAAAATTAAGTTGATGTGGCCTAAGAGTCTTAGGCCACATCAACTTAATTTTATAGATCACATCCTCTGAAGACCCCAAACTAGTGTGCGTGGGTGAGTAAAAAAAGTAAAAATGCTGCTAAACCACAAGAATACAAAGCCAGTATTCTGAATTTGTGGTAAGTAGTAAATAGTGACTTTACAACAAGATGGCACATGCAGGCCTTTTGCGGAATGTATGAATCGAGTTCTTGCGTAGTGGAGCTTACCTGGAAGTCATAGATGTGGTGGATAGACTTGTACTCGCGAGAGGGACCTTTCGTCTGGGGGTTGAAGGTCAGCCCTGTAAACACAAGAAAATATATCCCATAAGTTGTAACCGTGACGGGGGCCGACATCGTCTACCAGATATCTTTGACATGTTGTGTTGACGTCACACTTCAAAGAAGCCACGTGACAAGCTTCACTGGGTCAGTCTACTGAGGAAGACCAGAGTGGCTGGTCAAAAGCTCTAGGTGAGAGAACTTTTTGTGTTGGATCCAAAGTGTTAACTCTAAACTTGTAACTACCAACACTGATAAACTTTCATGATAGAACAACCCCAACACCACAGGGTGTCTGCTACAGCACCAGATACCACGGTGACAGACGTCTGGTCCAGGTCATTGACCTTATGTGTTTGGAGAAGAAGTTAGAAGAAAAAACCAGCAAAAAGAAAATGTATAATAAACAAATAAAGGTTGAAACAAACAAACAAACAAGCTCACGTTTTCCGCGTATCTCCGCGCGTACGGGAATCTGGTCCTGGCCGGAAGCGGTCTGGTAGCCGGGTACAGAGAAGTAGAAGTCGAGTTTGTAGGTGGAGTTCCACGTGGAGTTGTGCATGCAGGAGTACCAGTGGTTCACTGGGATGCCACGAACGGTAGTAGTGCCTGAAATACAGTGTCATAAATTACAAAATTTAATGTATCAGATTTGTATTTATCTGGGACATGATTTTATCCATCTAGCATTACCTGACATAAGAAAGTAGCCGTTAGAGCAGGGCTTGAAATCCCACCTGCACATGCAGGTTATAATTACTGCAGGTAACATTTAAAGGTGATATAGTCAGGCTAGCTAGGGACAACCCTGGGGGACGTAGCCAAATTTTTGACTGTGCAACTCCAGTCTAGTCAAAGAATGAGCTATCCACTGCTTCCGTGACGTCACGTTATGCAGATGACACACGTGACTCGGAGAGCCAGTGGATCGTAAGTTGCAGAAAGACCATGTGTGAAAATCAACACAGATGAAGTTTCAAGATAACCCACCGTTGTATGTCTCGTTAAACTGAGCCCCAAAGTGCAGGATGAAGCCAGCCTTGTTGATGTGAGCGTGTCCGTGTTCCATGTGGTAGGAGAAGAAGTTGAACCTTGAAGTCGACATGTTGGACGTCAGGCAGGTTCCATCTGCAAATGGCACAGAAAATTTATCCACTAGTATTTATTTACAGGGATCGAAATTCATTTTGGGGAATAGTTGCACTGGTGCACCCAACCTAAAAAAAATGGGTGCACAAAATTGTTTTTGGGTGCACCAAATAAAATAAAACAAGTAGAATGTCAGCAAAAACTAATAATGTCTCAGCTCTAAAGTATAGTAAAGTACAAGACAGTCTAGAATAATTTTATTTCTTTTCTGACCCTTAGATGCTAAGAATATGCTGTATACTACTATACATTTAACATTTTTACATACGTAAACCTATGAAAATAGAACCACAGAAAAACATTGGGTGCACAGCTCCAAATTTTGGGTGCACTAAGGTGCAAATGCATCTAGTTTTTCGAGCCCTGATACACACCATCCAAAATGGCGGCACCTTGTACTTACTGTCAAAAATGGTGAACCTCTCCAGCGTAGCGTAGTCGTACACCTCGTGGCGGCGACTCCCGTTTCCATACGACATCAGCGCACCCCTGCGGAGCAAAATGGTACAGTCTTAGTCTGCAGGACTTAAAATACTGTAATTCATTTTATGTTTACGGTAGCAAAAGTTCAGGGTCTGAGAAAAATGGACATGTTCATGGAACTACACGGTGGCGACAGGTGCAGGAAAGAGAAAGTCCGGGAATTATTTGTTATTGTCAACGGAACAGAAGTGACAGTGAAAACAGTGAACATAAAAGTACTGTGAAAAACTGTAGAACTCATGCTGCACCATGGTGTGGTCTAACGCTAACCCTAACCTTAACCCTTACAGGCCCTAAACAAACAAACAAACAAACAAACCTGTTGTTTGGGTAGTCGTAGAACTCGTGCTGCACCATGGTGTAGTTTTTCTCCACGATGTTCGCTTCCACACGGACCTGAAACATCGGCGGCAGTTCCGGTAGCGCCGGGCCGGGATTGGTCGGGTTCGGATCGCAGATTTCCGGGTCCGGTCCCTGTCCGCTCACCACAACCAGGCAGCAAACCAGCAGCGCAACAACCAGCTTCATGGCTGCAATAGATTATTAAGAATGTGGAGGGTATAACTACAAATCAGCAGCACTAGGACTGGCTTCATGGCTGGAATAGATGCAAATGTAGGGTATAACTACAAATCAGCAGCACTAGGACTGACTACATGGCTGTGGAAAAGATATCTAGAACGTGTTTTGTCCACAAAATATATGCAAAGGCACGGTTCTGGATAGCCCATACAGAACCGTGCCTGATGCAAATCTACGTTCTTGGATACAATAGAGACTATCCAGAACTGTGCCTGATCCTAACCCTAACCCATTCAGGCATAGAACTAGATAGGCATGGTTCTGGATACAATAGAGAGACTATCCAGAACTGTGCCTGATACTAACCGCACATTTGTAGTAAATAAAATATAGCACATAAAATGTAGCTAATAAAATGTAGCAAATAAAACGTAGCAAAGAAAATGCAGCAAAGAAAATGCCACAAATAAAGCAAATAAAACGTAGCAAAGAAAATGTAGCAAATAAAATGCCACAAATAAAGCAAATAAAACGTAGCAAAGAAAATGTAGCAAATAAAATGTAGCAAATAAAATGTAGCAAACAGAATGTAGCAAATAAAATGTAGCAAATAAAATGTACCAAAATAAAATTTTAACATAGCAAATAAAATGAAGCAGATTATATCATGCCCAGGAGGCCACATGTCTGTTGCAGGTGAGTTTTACCTGGTAACCTGACACCTTTGTTTACTCTGTGATACCTGAGGTTTGCTCACCTCTCACCTGTGTGTGTATAATGCAGCAATCCTGCTCAGGTTGGCAAACAACAACCTCACTTCAACACTCAACTTCTGTCTAACCTGACTCAAACTGTACAGGGCTCAAAATACTTGAAAAATTTATGTGCAAAATTATATCTACAGTATGTTGATGAAGGTTAGACGTCCAGGTAAAAAGATACACCAAAAAAACAGTTACTCAAGCAACTGGATATGATTTTGGAATCTGTCAGACGTTTCAGGTGCATTTTTCACATTGCACATGGGTATTTCGAGGCTTGCTGTACCTTATTGGGCCCAGGGAAAATTGTTGTCTTTCCTGTTTCCCGACTGACCCTGTAAAAATTCTGCCAACCCTAGCCTCTCTTTTGTGGGTGGACCCTGCAAGCTAGGGACATTATTTTGCTCTGATTTGCCTGAGTGATAAAATTCATTTTCCAACATTGACAATGAAAATATAAGTGTCCTCATGCAAGTTTTAAAACTACACATATACCCATATATATCGTAAAATAACTCTGTCGTTATAACTTTAAGCCATGATGTCGTCAGCCAACCAAAACTTTCTCAATTTTTGTACTTGACAACGCAACAAAACACGTGTCATCCTTATAACTACCTGGCATAGTATCTTAGACGTCTTACCTGGCGTTCTGTGGGCGTCTTGGGAGGGTCTGAGACGTTTAAATCGCCTTAAGGCACCGTCTTGCTTAAGAAATGTCCGCAGCGCCCGCGTTTTTTCTGAAGAGAGGTCAAAGGTTAGTCACGAGACAGCCGGATGGTTGGGGCTCTGATGGGGTTTTACAAGACGCTGGATTAGGGAGCATACGCCGATGTATACACGTATAATATTCAGCAAATGTCCTCCAATATCCAGGCAATGCTATATCAATATATTTACGGATTAAATATGATATGATATAGACAATCTATTATTCAATCTCGTGGTATGGTAGTCTTACTGTTTAACCAGTGGTTACCGATAAATCCCAATCACACCCTTACATTGTCCTAATTTTAGACAAGCGCTTCAGGTTGACCTAGTGACATTTTCGGCTTGTGTAACAAAAATGTGGAGCGAATTTCCCATTTCCAAAATCTATTAACACTAATTCTATCGTTGGAATCCGTTTAGTGTTTAGTTACGTACCCGGAAATATTGCTTTGGGTGGCTGACTTGAGTTCGTATGCTTCATGGGGGCACTCACTGTGCATGTCTCTTTTGCGTGGCTTCTTCAAGTGTACAGGTTGTGTGGCGTAGCGGTAGCGTACTGTTCGGCCCAGGCCCAAGAGGTCCCGGGTTCGAATCCTGCCCGATGTCAGACATGTCACTGATCTTGTGCCCTTGGGAAAGGCAGGTTAAAGAACCCACCGCACTTATCGAAAAGAGTAGGGAATCCTTCCCGGTGTGAGTGGTTCAAACTTTACAGTCTGGTCTCGGGTTTGACATCTTAAAGAGGTGATAGTCACCTGTTATGTCAATCCTTCCACAGATGTGGTAAATCTTCATGAAATAAAAGAGATAAAATAAAATACAACGGCTAAATGGCACAAGTTCATGAAGTTCTGACTTTCACACCTTTATACCACCTGATTACGCCTTACGAAAAAGTGCATGCAGACCCTCCTTTGTTTGATCCGCCACCTTTAAACACAATGCATTAGAGCGATCATGTTCCCATATCTGTTTCATTCCACTCATCAATCAAAACCTAGCCTCCATAACGATGCCAAAAACTGGGGGTTTTGGGGGTCTTCAGAGTCTTTGGGAGCTTTTATGTGCTATTTTCTGATTGCATATAGACAACATAGCCGGCCTGGTTGAATTACCCCCGTTTTTAGAACTGGGCTAATCAGAAAACAGCCAAAGACCACCAAACCCCCAGTTCTATAAGCCTGCTACGGAGGATAATCCAATCCTATGTAAACCAAACCCTATCCGAGTCGGTTGTGTTTCCCTGTAAGTTAGCTTCGCCATGGGTGACAGGTGTCCAAACAGTGCAACGACAGGACTCAACTCGGGAGGAAACATCTACATACTATCCAAACAGGTACGTATAGTTAACGTATAGTAACATGTAGTAACGTATAGTGTAGTAACGTGTAGTAACGTATAGTACGTATAGTAACCCAAACACTGGCACGACAGGACTCAACACGAGAGGAAACTATCTACACACTATCCAACAAGGTACGTCTAGTAACCGCATAGTAACGTATAGTACTATCTCTGCTTGCTGCATGTTACCAGCATTAAATTGTCTGAGATTTTGGGTGCTTCATTGTTAAGAGATCAGAAAACATCGTTAGTGACGTTACTGTTACTAACTGTTGTCAGACAAAGTTGAGCCTCTACCGTACCCAGAACGGTGCCTGTCTAATTCTGTGTCTGGATGGGTTAGGGCTAGGATCAGGCACGTTTTTGGATACTTTAGAAGTCTTCGTATATCCAAGAACGTAGCTTTGCCGGAGGCACATACACACGCGTGCGCGCACACACACGGACAGACCCACACATATTCACACTGACACAAAAACACATACTCACGCGCACACACACTCACAGGGAGCGAGAGAGAGAGGGGGAGGGAGAGAGAGAAGAGAGAGAGTCAGTTTTGGTCCATGGTGATTCGGAGGTTGTACAAGTTAATCCAAAGCGCTGTTTATTTGCACGTCGCCTCTATAATTCATGGGATCAACTTAAATCAATAACTGTGTTACTGACCTACTGCCTTCGAGAAGGAGATTATGAAAATGAAAATATTTCGTACATTACTAAAACGTAAGTAAACTATCTAACATATAAAATGTAGTCGAGTAAAAACAGAATTATTTTTCTGACTATGGCGATAAGTTTCTGTCGTAATGTTTAGATTATTTAAGTACCGTCACTGATACGCAAACTGCCTACTGCCTTAGAGAAAGACAAGACATTAAGGAAAAATATTTCAAACAAAACTAAAACATAATTTCCAAAACTCAAGTATAAATCATCCAACATTATATAAAACAGAAATATTTTTCTGACTGTGGCGTTACTGATACTTTTGTGTTCTGAACACGACACCACTGGGCACCTTTCACCCGAACACGTCTCCATGGCAACGGAAATCCTACACCCTCTGAGGTCAGCTGACAGGGTTACCGTTGCCATGGTGACGGTAACAACGCCCTCAAGGTCAGGTGAGGTCAAGACGACTTGAAACACCAAAAGGAGTTTGTGGCGGCATCTTTAAAAGCTTCTTTCCTTATTTCTTAGGGCCATTTTGAAGAACTGAGTTGACTGGGAACGAGAACAGACATGAACGCCGGGGAACGAGATTCACGCGCGGGCGATACCACTGACGCGGCGGGGGAGGGACCACCGTCTAACGACACGAGACAAAAATTAAACCAACACAGAAACTTGCTACAACGTCAGCAAAACGTGAACATTTCGGCAGAATCGGATGGGGAGGGGGGCGACCAACCTTCCATGGTTAGAGTTGAGAATGAAACAGAAAAACCGTCGGAGCTACCTACACCTGGTTCGAACGGAACGGACCATCTTATCATAGGTGACGAGTCTTCACATAAAGGTAAACATACAGGATTGTATATGGGAGAGAATGAGTGAGTGAGTGAGTGAGTGAGTGAGTGAGTGAGTGAGTGAGTGAGTGAGTGAGTGAGTGAGAGTGATTGTATATGTCTTACCTAGTCCTTTTTTGTGTGTTCACTTTGTGTGTTGATTTTGTTATCTCTGTACCCCTGATCATTCATTCATCCATTCATTCATTCATTCATTTAATTCATCCATCCATCCATCCATTCATTCATTCATCCATTCATTCCTACAGATGTGGAGAAGACGGCCATAGATGGGAAAGAAGCCATACAAGACTCGAACCAACGCGCGAACTCCGACGTTTTCAGATCGAGTAGAATCGAGCCTGCTGCGTCTCCAAACCACTTCGCGGCAGAAGCGCCTGGACAGAGCAACAGCGCCGCCTTGCGGTATCAGGTTGCCTATGCAGGAGACGTGCCGCCACTGAGGAAGAACAACTCCGAACGGCCATCTAAACGTAAGCCGTAATCATACCATCTATACATGTTAATTTCATGTTTTAGGTGTCTATAAGAACGATATGTAAAACACGACGTGTTCATTCATTCATCCATAAACATATACTTGCCGTGAATGGTGTGTTCAGCACCAAGGACAGGTCACTCCAGTTGTGTAAATGGTGTATTCAGCACTAAGGACAGGTCACCCCAGTTGTGTAAATGGTGTATTCAGCACTAAGGACAGGCCCCTCGTGTTATGGGAATGGTGTATTACTCCTACTATTTGACTTTTTGACTGTTTGACTTTTACTTACGTCAGCAAGGTCAAAGAGCACGAGAAAGAAGCGTTCGTCGCGGCCGAAGAACCCTGACCTGCCGGATGTGGTTCACGCTGACCCACCGGAAGCAGTACAGCAGGGCGACCCTCTGGGCTATACCATCTACGCCACCAGCATTGCGGAGATTCTGACGGACGAAAGGCTGGAAATGCCGCTTTCTGTGGGCATCTACGGGGCCAGGGGCATCGGGAAGACTTGCCTGCTCGCCAAACTTAAAGGTAATACTGCTGCTGGGATCTCTCCTCTCTCTCTCTCTCTCTCTCTCTCT
>NW_017803269.1:338393-343853 GCF_001625305.1 Branchiostoma belcheri | reverse complement strand
CCCCTCTCTCCTCTCCCTCTCCGTCTCCCTCCTTCTCTCTTCCCTCACTCTCTCTCTCCCTCTATCTTTCTCTCCCTACCTCTCTCACTCCACTCTCCCTCCTCTCTCCTTTTCTCTCTTCTCTCTCTCCCTCTCTCATTCTCTCCCTCTCTCATTCTCTCACTCTCACTCCTTCTCTCTCCCTCTCTCTCTCTCCCTCTCTCTCAAGCTCTTCCAAACCTAATTGTTTGCTTGTTTGTTTGTTTTTGTTTTTTTATACAGAGGAAACAAACAGCATCATCGCAGAGAAGCAGGCGAGAAAAGCCGCAGCAGACCAAGAAGACGACCTGACTCCGTTTCCTTTCCGGATCTTCACGGCGCTGCTTCTGACGTTCCTGTTCACCCTAGCGGCCGTCATTACAACTGCAGTCCTGCACCAAACCGCATGGATCGCTCTTCTGCCCCCCACCCTGCTGGCATACCTCGCCTGCCTCATGGTTTGTTTGTTTGTTTGTTTTTATTTCACCAGGGGATACGTATCACCTGAGGGCGCTTTCAATGTGCCTCAAGGGGTAAAAAAAGCCATTTACATAAAAATCGGTGACCAGGCCAGGTAGCTAGGCCTGGTAGCCAGGCCTGGAAGGTACCCAGGCTTTTCCGTAAACCAGTTTATGTTTGATATTAAACCTGTCACAACTACTTGTTGCAGGTCCTGTTCTTCGCGCGCGGCACAGATCTCAGGCGCAGATCCAACCCGATGCACTGGATCCTCGGGATCTACCTGGATCTCATAGATCCGCCCTGCATCGCGCCAGCTGACGTGCCAGAGCCGGAGCGCTACCAGGTATTTTTTAATACTTAAAAGGGTTGTTGTATCCAGATCCATACTTTATCCAGAACTGTGCTTTATCCAGAACTGTGCTTTATCCAGAACTGTGCTTTAATATCCAGAACCGTGCTTTAATATCCAGAACCGTGCTTTATCCAGAACCGTGCTTTATCCAGAACCGTGCTTTATCCAGAACCGTGCTTTATCCAGAACCGTCCTTTATCCAGAACCGTGCTTTATCCAGAACCGTACTGTATCCAGAACCGTATTTTATCCAGAACCGTGCTTTAATATCCAGAACCGTGCTTTATCCAGAACCGTGCTTTATCCAGAACCGTGCTTTATCCAGAACCGTACTGTATCCAGAACCGTATTTTATCCAGAACCATATTAAAACTACCAGGAAAGGGCTTATTGTATCCAGAACAATTATCAAACAAGGTTCTGGATAAGTCCTGTGCCTGACCATGGTTCTAGATAAAGTACAGTTCTGGATAAACTGGATAGACTATCCAGAACCTTGCTTTATCCAGGACCATGCCCCCAGGGCATAAGTCCACGGGTATCCAGAAACGTTCTCGGGATACGCGGAGACTATCCAGAACCGTGCCTGGTCCTAACCCTATTAAACCCATTCAGGCACAGAACTAGATAGGCACGGTTCTGGGTACAATAGAGACTATCCAGAACCGTGCCTGATCCTAACCCTACCCAATTCAGGCACAGAACTAGATAGGCACGGTTCTGGATAGGATAAACCAGCAACTATTCACGCTACAAGACGTTTCATGTCATTCCTTGCCTCACCAGGTGATCTGGGTGGACTTCAACGCCTGGGAGTTCTCCGGCTGCAAGGTATTGTGGGCCGGGATCGTGACCCGCCTGTGCGACACTGTGGAAGCCGTCATCGGCGTAAGGCCTACGCGATTCTACCGCTGCATTATGGTACGTACGGTGGCCCGCAGCTACATTTTCTAAGTCTCTTCTATGGCTGCATCATGGTAGGTACGGTGGCCCACAGGTACATTACTAAGTTTCTTCTACCGCTGTATCATGGTAGGTACTGTGGCCCACGGGTACCACACATGCTTCTTTCACTGCATCATAGTACTGGTACGGTGGCTCACGGGTACCACACGTGCTTCTACAGCTGCACAATGGTAGGTATGACGGCGGGCCACAGCTACAGTAGTCTCTACATATGCAAATGAGCCTTGTTCAGTCACAGAAATGCAAATGAGCCTTGTTCAGTCACAGATATGCAAATGAGCCTAGAAATGCAAAATTTTGTCTCTGCAGAGGAAAGTTGAGATGTGCCAAAAGAGAAGCCTTCCGCGGCGTGTCTGGTTTCGCGCCGCCGTGCTCGTGACTCTCTTCGTCCTGCTGCTCTCTGCCGCCGGCATCTACCTCAGCGTCATCGGCATCGAACAGCTCCGTAACGTCACCGTCTCCACGGCAACGGGCGTGCTCACTTCGGTGGGAGGGGTGCTCGGCCTGGGCGCGATCGTGGCGGGGGTTATTGAGGCGGTGAATGTGGCGAAACGGGTGGTTCGGTCGCAGAAGGACAAGCTAAATGCCGAGATGCAGAGGCCGAACTTTGCCGAACAGCTCGGCTTCATGTCACTGGTCAAGTGGGAGGTTTGTTTATCTGTTTGTTTGTTTGTTTGTTTGTTGTTTGTTTGTTTTAACCGTACCTACATCTACATGTATCTAGTCCTATATCCGAATTGGGTTAGGGTTAGAATTGGGCACAGTTCTGGATAGCTTCCACAAATCCAAGAACGTAGATCAGCCCCAGCCACAGTGTTCTGGATACACACTGAGTGTCACTGACTATCCAGGACTGTGCCTGAGCATGAATCTGGATAAAGCTAGCATTCCTTGCCCTGCCGTTTCCACAGGTGCTAGTAGTATCATCCTTGCTGCGGTTCCTCCAGTGCGTGCTGCGGATCCAGTCCTAGATAGTCTCTGTTCCTGATCAGGTTTCTTGTCCGTTTGTTCCCAGGTGCTAGTGGTGACGTCCCTGCTGCGGTTTCTGCAGTGCGTGCTGCGTGTCCAGTCCTGGATACTCTGCTTTCCTGATCATGTTTCTTGTCCGTTTGCTACCAGGTGCTGGTAGTGACTCCCTGCTGCGGTTCCTGCAGTGCGTGCTGCGTGTCCAGTACCGTGTGGTGATCGTGATTGACGACCTTGACTGCTGCGCGGCGGACCGGGTGGTCGGCGTTCTCGAGGCGATGAACATCCTCCTGTCCGACGAAGACGCAAACTTCATCACCGTCTTGGCCGTGGACCAGAAGACCGTCGTCAACTGTCTCAAGACAGAGCTTCCGCAGACGGTGCCAACGGAGTCTAGCGGGTATGTTACTTCATATTTTATTCAAGGAATTATTGCGTTTTGTGTCTTACTTGGTATGTATTTAATAATAATATGTTTCTCTCTCTCCTTCACTCTACAGCCTTCTCTCATGTTTAGAACCATGCCAGGGGCAAACCTTCATTCTTGTATAGGCTGAGACTATCCAGAACCGTGCCTGATCCTAACCCTAACCCATTCAGGCATAGAACTAGATAGGCACATGTACAGTTTTGGATACAATAGAGACTATCCAGAACCGTGCCTGATCCTTAGAACCCTAACCCACTCAGGCATCATGAACTAGATAAAAAGGCATGGTTCTGGGTACAATAACATTCTCTGCCGCTGCCTGCTGTGTAGGTACGAGTACTTGAAGTGATTATTGCTGCATCACAGACATGACCCATGACGTATGCTGGTTGGAGGGGGGACAGTGTAACAGACATGACTGATGACGTACCCTTATTTTCCCCCATGTGTTTTATTCCCCTGTAGGTACGAGTACATGAAGCGAATCGTGCGTTTCTCGGTCTGCCTCCCGGAGGCGAACGTGAGCGGACGGAAGCAGTTGTGGCAGCGGGCCGTGCGCGGGAAGGACTCGGCGCGACACGACGGCGGGAACGTCGCCTGGAGGGACCGCAGATCGGACATGGAGGTGGCGGCGTTCCTAGAGAGGGTCGTCCAGGTCTGTGTCTGTATCTCTGTGACTGTATCTTAGCTAGGTATATTGCACCGAACAACCTGTCGCATCTAACTGTAAGCTTTGCATACTCGGGACAACTAAAATGAAGCTATTTGCATACTCGGTACAACTAAAATAACATGTTTTTCATCAGGTTCTTCACCACGACCAAGATGACAACGAGGACAATGACATCATGCCGTACGTCCTCGGCAACGCGCGGCACATCAGCAGCCTCTACCACGTACTGCGCATGACCGTACGCGTCATCAAGAACAGGGGCATGCTGGGACGGGTCGGACCAAAGCAGGTGGGAGGGGCCAGTCTGTCAGATAGACCTCATTTGCATATTTGGGACAACTAAAATGAAGTTATTTGCATATTCAGGACAACTAAAATGAAGCTATTTGCATACTCGGTACAACTAAAATGAATCCGTTACCGTCCCTCCCCAGGTTGCATCGTGGGTGGTGCTGGTTGGACAGTGGCCCTGGCGGATGGGTTGGGTAGTGCAGTATGTGGAGGACGGGGAGCAAAAGTCGAAGATCCGGAAGAGAGACCGTCTTTCCGCCATCACCGAGGGAACGCCGGAATCGGCAGACAGTGGAGTGCAGGGTAAAGGGGGGCTGTCAAGGTAGGAAATATTTCATCGGTAACTTTCTTAAAAAGATGTTGTTCATCTTAAGCTATTTTCCTTAAGGTTTGATAAGATGCTTTTTTGTTAAATAAAAAAATGTGAATTTCCTTACAATAGACAATCATTAGGACATAACATGGTGTCAGCAGTGGGATACATGTACAAGCAACTTAGGTGAAAATCAATATGCCTGATGACAGAGCAGTACCGACGCAGAAGCTGAAGATATATCATAACAAAGTAATAAAGAGACTCTTTCAACCTACACAACCAAGTCTTTTATTCAGGGCAATTCTGTCGGCTGAATAAAATACTTGGTTGTGTAAAAAGAGATCGAGTCTCTTTACTTAGTGACTTACCAACCTGATGAAACTATTCACGGATATATCATAAAAGTTTCTCTCCCTGACTGCTCTCCAAGCAGATCCCTTTCGGTGGCATAAAGCCAGGCAGTATCTATTAGCCAGAGAAGGTCGCCGGCCACCGACGAACTACTCCTCCCCTTGTCCTCAATGGCTGCGACTTGCGGCAGAGGTTGGTGGGGGTAGCGACAAAAAAAACAACAGCCATATATATAAAAAGGTAACGATCATTCCCCCACAACCTCTGCTTGGAGAGTATCCCTGACTGCTCCTACTCTCTGTTCCAGAGAGACGAAGCTGCACGAGGTGTACAGCCTTGTGCGGGAAGAGATGACGAGAGAAAACAACCGGGAGGGATGGAGGAGCTTCAACTCGCTGGACGGGGATCCCGAACTGTTCGAACTGCTGCTGATAGAGTCAGGTTTCACCGTGCAGGTATCATATTACATTACTGTGTTACCTTTTTTTGTACCTTGCCCTTAAATGTATCTATTGTACGTCCCCATTGAACTTTATTGTGCTAGAATTAGTTTGCGTGGTTTGATCTTGATTCCCATTTTTAGTACTGAAAATTATATACATACATACATACATATATATATATATATATATATA
>NW_017803269.1:334261-338373 GCF_001625305.1 Branchiostoma belcheri | reverse complement strand
TATATAGTCTTTAGAAATGTGCTAACTTTTTTTTTACATGGGATAGCTATAGGTAGACAATTCTATCCCAGTATACCACCAGGAGTTACAGCAGCCTTCTTGTGGTGAATTAGCAGCTCTACTATCCCATCAATTTACCAGAAGAAGATTAAGATTTCTCTATCATCATCATCATCATCATCCACTGTGTTCTGCGTCTACAGTTGTGTGGACATGTCCTGTAGCCGCATTCAGTCTTTACGATTTCTCTATATGGTGAATTAATAGGATAACACCCCATAAATAATCAGATTCTAACAAGGAAGCTTCCCATGTTCCCTCTGTTTTGCAGGACATGCTGAACCTGCTTCCCTGCACCGTCAACTTTAACTACTGCATCAAGCAGACCATCGCCGCCGCTAGGGGGCTCTCTTTAGAGTAAAGGGTTCCACAATGGAAAACAAAAGAGATGTACTAGTAATTTAGACCTCCGTCAAGTGGACACTGCAACGATTCTCTATAGTTGATCTTAAGGGGATACATGACACAAATGACTACCAGTCTGAGAGCAAATCCCTACCAGAGAAAAGTATTTAGACTTTTTGAAAATTTCAAAACCTTAATCATATTAATTGGCCTTGCATTGAGCTCCAGGGCATCTAGCCTGATACCGTGAATAAAAGATATTAGCTGCACTTATTACCAAGTCTCCTTGTTTTCATTTCAATGTGGGTCGCTTGTGTGATGCATTAAAGAGGTCCCGATCACTAAAAAGTCACATCACATTATAAAGCTGGACGAGAAAAAAATGCATACTATCTGTTTAGTTGCTGGTTCGACAATGTGGGCAAGTGTATCACCTACTGTAGGAACAGGATCAGACATCAGTGGATAGACCGATAATTTGTTATAGAAATAGATAAGCTTTCAGGCCGTATAGTTTATTTTGCTTGTTTTTCTGATTGTATTTCAGAATGCGGTTTATCATTCGGTCTGGCTCTTTACAGGGCTCGTGTGTACAATTTCTTGTCCTTGTAATAATAAACCGTTCTACAAACCGCATTCTGAAATACAATCAGAAAAACAAGCAAAATAAACTATACAGTCTGAAAGCTGATCTACTTCTAGAACCCAATGTTTACACTTGGCTGCCTCTCACATAAGACTTTCTACCCGCTCTATAAACAAATCTGCCCGCACTAATTTATACACCCGCGTCATAGATATGGGTTGTCCTGTGTTCTCAGTCAAACCACGGGATTGGAGCAGCCGGATCACGTGACCGTATCACTTTCCCTTTCCATGACGACCCGCCCCGCAACGTCTCAGCACCTGGTGACGGAAATGACTCTTTTTTTCTGGGAACAAGACGGCGGAACAATTGAAGCAGGTTTTCCTGTGGGGAAACAGTTTTGAGCGAGACACCGCACGGCCTGTACTGTGAAGACGGGACGCGGGAAGAAACTGCGCCGACTTCTCAACAGATCAATCTAACGGACTTATCGGACGAAAAAAACTCGACCCAAGTCTTTTGGAACCAGTCAGCTTCTTTCCAGACAGACGAGGTATTCAAGAATTCTTTTTATTTCTTGGTGTTGTTAAAAGGGCTTAGCTGATGAACTGTCCATGTACAATATAAGCAATAATTTCCCACCCCGTCCTTAAAACTGGCCCCCATCGCTTAGCTGTAGGAATCACAGTTCAGGACTTCAAACAAGGCGCCCAACGTCTGAATATACCGTTAATCGTTGCTAGTTATGTTGAAGTTCACGTACTTGGATGACGTACTCCAGTTTAGTTTACTTAACAACATGGTAGCCTGGTAATAATAGCCTCTACCAGGCTTCGGAAGGCGGCTGGAAAGAGTAGAAGCGGCAAACTGTACTCTAGAGCGAACCAACTCCCTTGCTCGTATTGTGAATTTGCGGTAGTACATAGCGACGACGCACACGACAAGCCGGTACATGCTGGCTTTTTGCGGAATTTATGAATCGGCACTGTACGTATGTACTGAGTTCTTGAGTCGTGGAGATTCGGTAGCCTGGGTGACCGGCTCCGTATTGTCGCTAACTACGCCAGAGCGTCGGTGGACGTGGTCCTAGACTGGGACGTGTTGGGCAAAGACTCTGTCGACGGGATTAGTTAATTTTCTTTTTTTTTTTTACTCTAAGGGGGCCTGCATGCCCTTTTTTGTAAGGCGTAATCAGGCCATTTTAATCTTCGTAATTCATAGGCAGCCTACACCCAAAATCATCGTAATTCGTAATAGTACATCAGCCGCAAAGCGTAAAGGTCCCCCCCCCCCCATGCAGGCCCTCTTCTAAGTGCGGGGTCTGGCACCCAGGCTAGGCGACTACGTAACCCTATCAGGTTTCATTTCCATGGCACCTCCAAGGACCTTTCCAAACGTACAGCACGGTTACCCGGACCCGCCCCAAACCTGGTAACGGAAATGACTCATTTTTTCTGGGAAGAAAGGAGGGGCAGTTTTCTTTGTGGGGAAACTTGTGAGCGAGAAAACTACACGGCCTTTATTGTGAAAAGCCCGACAGGCTTACGAAAATATAAATTATTAGATAAAGAGTACCAAAATATATTTGGAACAATAAGGAATATACTGTGATTTTTTGTGCTTTGTAATTTTATTAGTTTGTACATTAAACAAAAAAGGCAGTAATAATACAAAACAAGGATAAAAACAGGTGCAGGAGGAGGGGAGAAGCATGGAATGCTTATACAAGGCCCTCCTCCTCTAAACTATACAAAATTAAATATAATGAATAAATGGTACATAACGGGCCCAATACTTCTGCCAGGACTATTTGAGGGCCTGCATGGGGGGGGTAGTGCTGGAAATCATGATCCCGCCTTGGCGTCAAAAAGCTTTGACAACGCAAACATGGTATCACAAACGGTATGTCGTTGGCTGTTAAGCAAACATAGCCCCTGAACGATAAAAAAACAAACAACATAACATATTACAGAGACTCTTTTTACACAACAAAGTCTTTTATTTATTCAGCCGACGTTTCGATGACCGTCTGTCACCTTCCTCAGTGTGAGCCAGTCAGAATTGCCCTGAGGAAGGTGACAGACGGTCCCCCAAACGTCGGCTGAATAAAAGACTTGGTTGTGTAAAAAAGAGTATCTTTACTCAGTGTCTTAACTACCTGATGAAACTATTCACAGATGGAACATAATAACATACACCGTCTTTAGGAGAGGTGAATAGGTGTAACATTATACGTTGACACATGTATGCTGTGAACATACATTTCAACTCGGAGACCAACCCCCAACAACCCCTAGCTATAGGTCAGACTAGAGTCACGACAACCTGACGCACAGTATTTTGTGTTTGATTTGATTTAATTTATTAGATTTATTGAAATTGTAACAGCACAATATACGTGGGACAAAGGCAGCTGTTGCTGATGTTGTGTCCCAAACATAGAAGCAAATACAGGACAGACAGCACACTGACATTTTCACTTGAGTGAAGTGAGGAAAATCGTGTTAAGTGCCTTTCCCAAGAGCACAAGATCGGCGGTATGTCTGTGTGTTATGTGTTTGAGTGGGGCTTACCTGCCCTCGTGTTTGTGTGGGAGCTAGTCTCTGGCGATAAACCATGGCACTTTGAAGAACACAACGCACTTATCGATAAGATGAAGGCCAAGGGTGCGTCCCTTAACTGAAAACGTGAGGCAACGCAAAGTCACTTTGCACAAACCAGCATGTCCTACAGTAAAACTGTACTTTAGTAAGTCGCACATGCCGTGACCCGCCTGTATGTTGTGAGATGGAAAGTTTGCCTAAATCATAGTCGTGTCTAGGACACTCACATGCCAGGATGAGATACTCGGTACTCTCCAGGCAGAGGTTTGGGTTATTTCTGGCGTGTTTTTAGGCTTTATTGATCGTTTTAATCGTTTTAATGGTTTAATTTCGCTTCATTGGGCTAAAAGTGTAACACTCTTTTTCAGAACAAACCTAGCAGCTAAATAAGATGGGATCAGGGGCTTCTAAAAGTCCGCCTAGGCCTAAGGTAAGGCAGTCATTGTTCATACATGTAAATACAGGCCCATTATATATATATATATATATATCAGCCATTGTTGCTGATCACAGGCACT
>NW_017803269.1:331985-333736 GCF_001625305.1 Branchiostoma belcheri | reverse complement strand
TATGTGTGTGCCATTCGAGTGTGTCTCTCGCAAGGGTTTTACTAAGTATTTGAGTTTTAATTCCTATCCTTCATAGACAGTGAAGTTAATCTATGTTGTAAGAATGATTCACAACATAAAACTCACTGAATGTAGATTATGTAAGTCTGCAAAAACAATTAAATGATTTCACGATAAACATGTGATTTACCGAACAGAAAGGCATAGTGGTGACAGTCAAAACGGGAAACTACCTTGGAGGGGGCACCGACGGCAACATCTTCATCGCGTTCGAAAAGGACGAGCAAGGAAACACCACAGACTCCATCAAACTGGACAAGAAATGGAGTAACGATTTCGAAAAGGGACACGTCGACAAGTTAGTACTGATTGAATGTATATTTGCTTTTATCAAGTCCAGGGATGGGATGTGATGGTACTCAAGTCAACTTTATTTTGCTCCCATGTGCACTATAATTGCAGGGTTGATATGAGGGGCTTTTCCAGATCAAAAAGCCGGGACCTATGCATGCCTGATATAAAAAAGAAAGGCTGACATTCTGATGTTGATTATTATTCTATTGTCCCAAAAATATCCCAAAGTGTCCCAGCCTGACTTTTGGTGGCCATATATAGGACCACCTTTAATTTCGAGCCCAGGGCCTGTAAACGATCACGTTGGTGACCTTTCAGGTTTGAAGAGAATGTTACCCTGCCTGCCCTGTGCCAGCAGGGCAAAGGTTATCTGAAGGTGTGGCGAGATGAATCCTTCCAGTGGGACGACTGGTTTTGCCAGTCCATTTCCATCACAGCACCGACCGGCCAGCCGCTTAAATTCCCGGTCAACCGCTGGATTAAAGCAAGTGAGTTTGTTTGTTTGTTTGTTTGTTTGTTTAGGATCTCCATTAGTGTGAATTTCACACTACTCTTCCTGGAATCCGTAGTGAATAATCATGATCAGATAAGTATTTGGACCATCGAACACCGGGGCATGCCCCTACTCTTTTTCGAAAGGTGTGGTGGGTTCTTTAACGTGCGTGGGGTGTGGCTCTCCCCAAACACGGGACCTCCATTTAACGTCCTATCCGAGGGACGTCCCTAGCCGAAGCTAGGTACTCATTTTCACCTGAGTGAAGTGAGGTGAAATTTCAAATGAGTGCTCCGCCACTCTTCAAGAAGAGGTTTCGGCCATGGCTTATTTTTGACGTGTTTTAGGCGTTTTTAACGAAACTATTTTCTGAAATTAGACGAGTGTGTCTGGGTGCCCCCTGGTGGTGCAGTACTGCCACAGTACGACCGACACCGCGACAACCGTGAGGCAGAACTGAAGAAACAGAGAGAACGCTATGCTTCCTTCACTTATCAAGACGGCATGCTCCCCATGGTAAGATTATTCCTGCCTCTTAATTTTTCTTCAATAATTTTATCAAAGAAAAATATATGAATATACAAATAGACAAAAGTACATAGAGAACAATAAGGCCACATCGTCTTAATTTTATGGATGACATTGTGGTGAAATTGTGGCAGTACATAGCGACGTATACTCGTATACGACAAGCGCCGGCTTTTTGCGGAATTCATGAATCGGCACTGTATGAACTAACATGGACTACCCAGGCCTAGAGCCAGGCCAGAGCCTCTTTTTTTTCGAGAACCGGCGAAAATCAATGCGCGCGAATATGGCTGTGCATTTCTTAATTCCTCACATGTATTAAGGTACGTGTCCAGACTTCAATTCTTCCTCTGTATCAATGATTTTGCGAATAACT
>NW_017803269.1:301029-331965 GCF_001625305.1 Branchiostoma belcheri | reverse complement strand
TATATATATACGTTGTGCAACTTTCCCGTTTCAAGCAATGCCCTTACATTGTATTTGTTTCTGTTCTAAACATAAAGTTGAAAGACCTTCCGGTGGAGGACTTCTTTTCATCCAGGCAGCTTGTAAGTATATGCGTCTTTGCATCATTGAATAATTCAAGGATTCCGCTGCTTTTAGGTCGATCGTTTACAGAGGGGATCGAAGCCTTAATTTCAAGTATAATAAACTGGAGTCATAATCTGTATCTGGACAGGTGTACTTTGTACCAATTTAGAGATTAGAGATACATAACAATATTTAACTTTGTTTTTACCTTCCCCAGAAAAGTTATCTTTTCGGTGGGGTTCGTGTGCTTGTGTGTGTGTTTGTGTGTGTGTGTGTGTGTGTGTGTGTGTGTGTGTGTGTGTGTGTGTGTGTGTGTGTGTGTGTGTGTGTGTGTGTGTGTGTGTGTGTGTGTACCGGCTATACAGATACAGATACATGTACTAACCCATCATTCCCACAGGGGTCTCTGATGAAGACAGGTGCCATCATGGGCGGATCCAATCTGATCCGCATCATCGCAGATGGCCGCTGGAGTAGTTTTGAAAGCATCAGACAGACATTCCCTTGCGACGAAGACCCGAAAGTGAGAAACTCTGTTGAGCTTACAACAACAACAACACCACCACTACACCTACTACTACATACTTTTACTACTACATCTACTACTACTACTACTACTGCTACTACTACTACTACATACTATTACTACTACATCTACTACTACTGCTACTACTACTACTACTACTACATACTATTACTACTACATCTACTATTACTACTAATACTACTACTACTACTACTACTACTACTACTGCTACTACTACTACATACTATTACTACTACATCTACTATTACTACTACTACTACTACTACTACTACTGCTACTACTACTACTACATACTATTACTACTACATCTACTATTACTACTACTACTACTACTACTACTGGTACTACTACTACTACTACTGCTACTACTACTACTACCACCACTACACTACTTCTATTACCACTTCTACTACTAACGTTACTACTACTACTACTACTACTACTACTACTACTGCTGCTGCCTACTACTACTTTTGTTTTTGTTGTTGTTACTCAAACGAATATCTTTGGTTGGAATGTAATGATTCTTATTTGACTTGTGATTTGATTTTTTGCATACACAATAGATTAAAACATGTTTATATGTTTATCGGTTCTAAGAAAAATATCTTTATTTTCCCGAAGGGAATGGAAGGCTGGAAAAAAGATGAACATTTTGGAGCACAACGTCTGAAAGGCGTGAACCCCACCTCGATTCGCCTGTGCTCAGCCATCCCAAGTGGGTAAGTAACCTCGGGCACTTTGCACAGCTCTTCCACTAGTCTAGCCCAGTTACTGTATGGAAACCTTTGCCTGATACAGTTTATTTAGTAACTCGATAATAGTGTAGGTAACTCTGAAACAGTCTAGGTAACTCTTAGCCCAACAGCGTTGTTACACTATAAAAAGACTGTAACTGTATGAAACATCAACCTTTCCAAGAGTGTAACCACCTTTGTTGATACAACCATGAAAGTTCATCTGTGTTGGTAGTTACATGTTTAGAGTTAAAACTTTAGATCCAACACAAAAAGTTTTCTCACCTAGAGCTTTCGACCAGTCACTCTGGTCTTCCGCAGTAGACTGACCCAGTGAGGCCTGTCACGTGGCTTCTTTGAAGTGCGACGTCTACACTGGGTCAAAGGTATCGGGTAGACGATGTCGACCCCCGTCGCCGTCGCGGTTCAGTGAAGGGTGGTAGGCCATAATGTAAAAAGCCTCCTTCACCTGTGTTGATCTTGCACAGATTTGGCGTGACGTCAGACATGGTGAAGCCTTCCCTCGAAGGCCTGGCCCTCGATGCAGCGATGGCGGCGAAGCGCGTGTACATCGTGGATCATTCGACCATGCCGACAACCAACAAGAACGGCAGACCTGTGAGTACATGAACATCTCTCTTATATTATGAAAATTATGAAGATGTTCTCCAACTCAAGACACGAAAACCAGAAATTTTCGACTGAATCACTCAGTCATAAAGCTGGTGAAGACTGAGTGATTCGGTCGAAAATTTCTGTATTTTTTTTCGTGTCTTGAGTTGGAGAACAGTTTAATTTTCATTATTCATTTTACCAAGTCAGATGAACTTTCATGCTAGTATAAGAATATCTCTTATATCCTTGTTCACTAATAAATAAATACATAAACTCCTGGCACTTTTGATCAATTGCTCACGTCACGTATAAGTAAAGTCTCGTGTGAATAAGGTCACCTGTTTGTAACCGTAACTCTGGCGAGATCACGTTGTGAAGTGATTGGGCATTAATTATCCTGGTGAAGGCGACAGTGGTCGCTGAAAATTTGATCTCTGTACAATTGTGTGTTCGAATAAAGTTCAACGTTTTACTAACAAATAAATAAGTTAATCATACATCTGACCCCCCAGATGTGCGCTCCCTATGGATTGTTCTTCGTTAATGGGAAGCAGGACCTGGTGCCTGTCGCCATCCAGCTGTTTCCTAACGATGCTAACAGCACGGAGAAACACCCGGTAGGTTTGATAGAATTAAGATCTTATTTACTCTCACTTTTTATGTCAATGAATCCTTCTACAAGGGGACTTTATTTTCGTAACTTGGTTTACATGTGAAATCAGGTAACAAGTTTATATGTGAAATCAGGACAAATGTGAGTTTTGTCATAATGAAGTCCAATTTGTTGATAACGGTACACCTGTAGGTGTTCCTGCCACCAAAGGATGGAGCCCCCGCCGGCCCCAAGAACACGTGGCTCATGGCCAAGATGTGGTTCAACTGCGCAGATGCAAACTACCACGAGGCCGTTCCTCACTTGGGTAAGCCTCGGCAGAACGTACTGCGCCTTCGGCAGGTCTCTTCTAAGGTCCTATTCGCGTATATCAAGGTTGACATTCCGTCTGTAGTTTCCAAAGGTAGTGTCAGTTATGATGCAACGGTGACCAAACATTCAGCGAAAGCTGTGAAAAATCGGGGATTTGCGCAGGCGCAGAACGCACTGTCGACGAAGTGCTCTGTATATCCGATTTGTCCTTTTTAGTAAAAGGTAAAACAAAAAAATCGCTGAAAATTCCACCGTTCCCAGTTTCTTTTGAGTTTTTATTCATTTGAGGGAAGTTATGCACCACTGGCCCACGGTTGTTTTGTGTGCATGTTGGAGAACAGTTTCCATTGTCAACGCTGTTTTCTGTGGTTCCTCACAGGATTTACTCATCTTTTGATTGAGGCATGCGCACTGGCAGCCTATCAAAACCTCGCCTCATCCCACCCGATTCTGCGTCTCATGGAGCCACACTTCATCTACCTTTTCCAGATCAACAGGTTTATTTATTTATTCATTTATTATTTATTGATCTTAAAACCGGTTGGGTGGTACCTTCAGTTTAAGACAACTGATTTCCAATGTAGACAATCAAGTAATTAAATATGAACAAAGAGTACAAGTAGTCAATCATTGGAAACAGGACATGTCCACCAAAACATAAAAGTCAAAATCATAAGGCATAATCACAGTCCGTGTCATTCCAGTCGAAAGATAAGGTAAGGTTATAAATATTTCAATTGCGTTGTATTGTACATTGGATATATCGTTTCTTGCCCTTTATCGTTTATGCCAATGATATTCTATTTGCCATGACGATACACTAAGAGGTTGAGCACCAGGCCTTTTAAGGTTTGAGCCACTCACACCGGTAAGGTCCCCTACTCTTTTCGAAAGGTGTGGTGGGTTCTTTAATGTGCGTGGGGTGTGGCTCTCCCCAAACACGGAACCTCCATTTAACGTCCTATCCGAGGGACGTCCCTAACCGAAGCTAGGTACTTATTACAGTGAAGTGAGGAAAGTCGTGCAAAGTGCCTTTCCCAAGGGCACAAGATCGGTGACAAGGTGGGGTTCGAACCCGGGACCTCTTGGTTCCGGGCCGAACACGCTAACGCTATGCCACACGACCCCATGTTAACAGCGCTGCCTTTTCTCTGCAGCTTGGCACGTCTCGTACTGATCAATGAAGGCGGCGGCCTGGATCGTGTCACACAGATCGGGAGCCAGGGCAGCTTTGAACTTATCAAAGAAAAGTAAGAAATCTACTATAAATCCTTAATCATAACGCAAAAGGGTACATGCCAACAATATTAATAAATAAATAAAACAGCAATCCCTGGCATTGTAATTGAACTCGTCAACTGTGTTTTTCTTTGAGAATCAACTTCATGATTTTCTGCATCTCGAAGCTATTTTGGTTTATGTTCCCCACAGACTGAAGACCTGGCGACTCGACATCGATGGAACACTTCCAAAGGATCTGGAAACCCGAGGGGTGAGAAATTTCTTTAACTTAACAAGACAAAGGTATCCACCAATTCCAGTCACATATTCATATAAATGTAGTCGTTTTGATGACTGTTTATGAATTTAGAAGTTTGTCCACGAAAATCGCCTACAGAAGACCACACCATAATACCTAAGACAATAGCCTTGAACTGGAGATCTGTTGAGGAAAGGAAAAGAGGCAGACCAAAAATACTTGGAAAAGAACTGTGGCAGACGTCATGGCGTCCATAGGACTATTATGACGTTAACTAAAGATAACACAAACGTATGTAATGAAACACGCAATTCAGCCTCCGGGCTGTGTAAGGTTTTTAAATCAATAAACCAGTAAATCACCATCACCATCATAGACCCAGATGGAAGGAAAATTCGTGGCCTTTATCTCATTAGGAATGAAGAAGAGAAGCTAGTAATCAAGTATGAACTAGAAAGGTAACATTTGCAAAGCAAATGCATAATGTTTACCTTCGCATATGGTCTGCTCTGTTAATTCCTACGCATACATATTCATATATATGATCAGACAAGAGTCTAAATCCCTCCTGCTATAAAATTGCAACATTATGTAACACAACACCAGTTACCATGGTGACAGACGTCAACAAATCAGGTCATTGGCCAGGTCAGCGGTCAGTGTTTGGAGAAGAATAGGAAGAGGAAATTGAGCAAAAACAACATGTTTTCCTTCGGTAAACATAATGATAACATCATGAACAGATTCTGGTCATCAGAAGTGTTTAACCTACCCTTGTGCTCTCGTCAGGTGGACGACCAAGCAGCCCTGCCGAAGTACTACTACCGTGACGACGCCCTACGCTTGTACAATGCCATCCACAAATACGTCACGGACGTTGTGGGGATTTTCTATGGTAATTAGCAGATATTGTTGCAACTAGAAACGTGATATTTTCAAGTACATAATATTACATTCACGTGGTCCGGCTTACTGAAAAAAAAGTTAGTATATGGTGACCAGACCCCTCCAACTCTGTGCTGCCACTTGCTACATAATACTATCCAACACCACAGGGTGTCTGCTACAGCACCAGTTACCTTGGTGGCAGGCATTGGTCCAGGTCATTGACCTTATTTGTTTAGAATGGTAGAAGAAGAAACAGAGCAAAGTGAAGCTATATTATGACCATAACTATCATTCATTATAGGGATTTAAAAAAGGCTTTTTGAGACGTTACCACAATCTCAAATTTGTCGCTAAAAGAGATCCAAAAACATTATCTGCTAAGATCACAAAACCCTCTTCTGAAAAACGTGGGACTATTCACTTGCCACTGCCTCTTAAGAAGCCCCTTTTAGCCGTATCATGACTATGTGGCCACTTGGAGCCAGCCATCGGGCATAAAGTTTGAATAAAGTGTTGTGTACATTTTCAACTGTCTACAGTCCTATGGCAGCTTACACATAGCTTACAAAGTTATTTGCGTGAACAGAAAATCATGATAGACTGCATTTCTTCCCAGATGACGCCTCGAAGATAACAGGTGACCCGGAGATCCAGGCATGGGCGAGTGCTCTTGTTTCCATGGGCATTAAGGTAACTTTTACAGTTGATTGTAGTTGATTGTAGTTTGTACAGTCTTTTGAGTAGAAGTTTTAATACTTTTGAACACCCACGAATACTGGTACCTTTAAGTACTACGGTCTATGTCACTCTGTACCTAACTTTGTGTTCTCAAAGGTTTAAATTTGTAACGCTTGTGTAATTCAGCCACTTGGCTGCCAATGCAATGTTAATAATGTTTACCTTCGCATATGGTAAGCTCTGTTAATTCTTATACAGACACATTCATATATATGGTCAGACAGGAGTCTTAATCCCTCCTGCTATAAAATTGCAACATTATGTAACACAACACCAGTTACCATGGTGACACACGTCAACAAATCAGGTCATTGGCCATGTCAGAGGTCAGTGTTTGGAGAAGAGGAGGAAGAGGAAACTCAGCAAAAACAATACGTTTTCCTTCGGTAAACATAAATATTATTCTATATTTCGTGCCCCCCTCCCCCTCTCCCCAGGGTGTTCCCGGTGGCGGGAAGTTTTCCAGCTTGGATCAGCTGATCCAGACGGTGACGTGCGTCATCTTCACCAGCAGCGCGCAGCACGCGGCAGTCAACTTCATGCAGTGGGACCAGTACGGCTTCGTGCCCAACATGCCGCTCTGGCTGGAGGGAAATCCACCCAAAAAGAAGGTCAGTACTTAGAGTTACAACTTTTGATCCAACACAAAGAAGTTCTCTCACCTAGAGCTTTAGCAACCAGTCACTCCGGTCTTCCTCAGTAGACTGACCCAGTGAAGTTTGTCACGTGGCTTTTTTTAAGTGTGACGTCAACACTGGGTCAAAGGTATCTTGTAGACGATGTCGGCCCCCGTCGCGGTTCAGTGAAGGGTGGTGGGCCCTGATGTATATAGCCTCCTTCACCTCTCTCAGGAAATACGAGACATGCAACTGCTGCAAACCCTCGGCGGTATAGCGTGTCAGAAGTGACGACAACCTCACCCAGCACAACCAGCTGTGAAGCCATGTAACTGGTCAACTACACTAATAATAATCAATGAGAAATATGATCATGAATAGCCATCTACGCTTTGTATGATTTCACCTCTTCCTCTCAGAAGAAGAAGGTCTGCTGTGCTCTTATGCAGAGCTTAGGGTGGTGCCCATCTCCATTTCGTAGCCCTTGGGCCACACAGTTGTGCAATGCACTACAGCAGGGGGCTAGTCCGCTGGTAGTACTGTGTGTTTGACCTTCCCACACCCTTTCTCGTATGTGCTGAGTGCTAAGCAGAGAAAGAAGTGTGTACCATTTTTAAAGTCTTTGGTACGACCCGGCCGGGGTTTGAACTCACGACCTCCCGGTTACAAAGCGAGCACTCTACCAATTGAGCTATTGCACCTGAATTATATTCCATTTAAAATTTCTTTTATGCATATTTAATCGTTGATAATTCTATTGCATAGGACGCTCTGACTGAGGAAGACCTCCTGGATGCGCTTCCAGGGAAGAGGAAGACAGTTGAGCTCAACCTTCTGACTGACGTTCTGAGTCAGCGGTCCACAAATCCCCTTGGAGAATTCTTGGTCCCGTACTTACAGGGCCCGCGTGAACTGGAGGCTGTTGGAAGGTATGCCCCCCAAAAAAACAGTTACTCAAACAACTGGACACGATTTTGGAAACGGTCAGACGTTTCAGCTAGTATCCACTACCTTTCGTAAGTGACTGAGAGACCAGAGGAGAAATGCAGGTTTATAAGCACAAACTATTGATTGATATGCAAATAAAGTGAAGACAATTTTATGAAATCCAAAAGGGAACAAAAGTCAGACAAGTCAAGACAAGATAATGCAAAAATTAGTCAAAAAGCTCCTGTTATGCAGAACAGGAGCTTAAGTGTTGTCTGTCCTCGGGGCTGGGAGTGCCAAATCCCAAGTGCCTTCCCTGACGCAGCCAGTTTCATTCTGCGGATCTTATGATCGCAGTGACTGGCAGTAAACCTTGGCCCAAGTGCTCATTAGCGAGTTTTTTTCTCCAACCCAGGAAATGTTGAGGCACATTCTAAACATCCGCGTGTAGCATATATTAAGTTTCTTTCTTAAAAGACTTAGTAGGGTCCATGTTTCATCACCGTATAACAAAATGGATTTGACAGTGGCGATGAAAAGAAAAATGATATTGCATGGGAAACTTAACTGCTTCAAGTTGTTTCATAGAGGCAGACCTTCTAATTCTACAGTTTCACCAAAATGTCTTTTCTTCTATATTCCTCAGGTTCAGGGATAGTTTGGCTGCTATCGCCAAGGACATCAAGAGTGAAGACAAGAATCAGCGTCACAACTCCTATGACTACCTGAATCCAGAGAACATTCCAAACGCCATCAGCATCTAGAAAACACCTTTCTGGATGAGAGGCATAAGTTCCAAAACTATGCCATTTCTTTAAAAATCATGTTCAACCAACTTGGATTTTAGAACCTAAGTGCTCGAATGCATAATTCAATGATGATGAGTGGAGGGTCTGCATGGGGGTTGGTGATGGCAATGACGATAGTAGATTCAGAAACAGCTGCAGTGCTTAACGGTTAATTGATGCGTATTCCAATAAGCACTACGTTAGATTTGCATGTAGACCCTCCTGTGTGTTTTTTTTGTGCATTTGGTTTGGAGGGTTGAGTTGTTGTTTGTGAAATTGCTTAATGGGTGGCATACTTGTACCAGTGGGTAATATGACTTTATCAGTGTGTGTGTGTGTGTGTGTTTGTGTTAATGCGTTGATACAAATGATAAGGTCTTTGCTGCCCACTAGCGACTTCATTCAGAATTGCAGTTCTCTTTACCTTTCATTGTGAACCTGGCATTGTTATGATTTTTATTTTTTGTTTAAGATCAGAAAACAATGAGTTATTGTATTATATTGTGTTTACATTCAGTAACATAGTTTATTGTATAGTCGTGTGAGAAAATATTGTTTGTGACAAACGTAATTCAGGGAAAGTAAATCTGTGCCCTTCCCTGCCAACGTGTGTTTGATGGCCAGAGAGAAACAAAGAAGAGATTCAATTTAATTTTGAGTGCCTTGTGAGTTTGTAAAGGACATCGTTGACATCAAATAAAAAGTATTTTCGTAATTCTCTGTGGACATTTTGATTGACACTATTAATGAGAAGTTTATTGCAAATCCATGCCCGAAGGTTAATTGCAAGTTACAAACATAAAAGAACATTGAAACAGAGTGTAAATTTTAATAACTTCAACATGTACATAATGAAATCTAATTGTCTAAAACTATTGCTATGTCTAAAACTATGTCTGAAGGGTTTGACTTCTCTTCTGTAAACCATGGAAGAGGTATAATGTCCCGCCTTTTCTAAAATTTGTGGGTTTTGGTGTGGAAGTTAGAAATAGAATTGTTTTTTGTTTGTCTGTAAGTTTTGGGAAATTGGGATAAATTGTAGAGGTTTGAATAGTCAACTCATTTCGAGCATTATTATGGAATGAACAGTTTGAGATAAAGTGTATTTCGACGTCCACAGCCTTTACACTACAATATTTACAAATTCTTTTACATACAGGTTATCTTCTATATCAGCCTCTCTCTCTCTATCTCTAATAGTCTGTGCATCAAAGCAGTCTTTTAAATTGAAGCTGATCATGATGGTTTACTTACAAACAACTTCAAAATTTACAAACTACTACAAAATTTACAACTTGCTAACTGACTTGTTGTTTGTTCAACAGGCATTTGACTGAGAACAAAGGTTTTCTGTAACGCCAGCCGCGACCTCAGTAGCTTTCTCACCTTCTTCCTTTCTGGAAGATATTTTATCCCAAACAGGAGACACTGAAAGCTGCATGATTGTAAAAACTAACAGTAACGCGCAGCAACAACCCATAAACATGTACAAGGTCGAGCGGGGGCCTACGTGTTCGAACAAGTAGCCCGCTGCAGAGCTCGACGCGGTGCCTCCAATAGCGGCGCCGATCAGGCACAGAGCAAACACGACGGGGGACGCCTCTAAGTTCTGATTGGCCCAGGCGTTCCCGCCGGGCACGATGGGCGCCACGACCAGCCCGCACACGCACGTGAGGACCCAGAACGCCGGTCGGTTATTGGCGCCCCAGAAGGCCATGGCCACGGACGCGGCGCACAGGCACGCGATTTCCACCGACAGCATGACGGAGACAGGCACCCAGGCGGCGATTGCGGTGGACAGCCAGCGCATGACGGCGATGCAGACCCAGAAGCTGGAGTAGACGACGTTCGCCTCGGCCTTGCCGTACATCCCGCTCTCCACAAGGTAAGACACCTGCAACAGACGCACGCTAGTTGGAGGAGTGGGATAGTGTAACAGACCTGACCTATATGCCGTACATCCCGCTCTCTACCAGGTACGACACCTGAAACAGACGTGAAACGTGACGCACGCTAGTTGGAGGAGGGGGATAGTGTAGCGTACATCCCGCTCTCCACAAGGTAAGACACCTGGAACAGACATGAAACGTGACGTACGCTCGTTATAAGAGGGGGATAGTGTGACGGACATATCAATGACGTACGCTGGATGGAGGGGGGATAGTGTAGCAGACGTGAAACGTGACGTACGCTAGTTGGAAGAGGGGGATAGTGTAACCGCCATGACGTACGCTAATTGGAGAACGTACGCTGATTGCAAGGGGGATAGTGTAACAAACAAGAAACATGAGTTGGAGGAGGGGGATAGTGTAGCAGACATGTCCCTTGACGTACGCTGGTTGCAGGGGGAAAGTGTACGTACCATGTACTGTGTGAGGCTGTTCATCTGTGCCTGCACCA
Source organism: Branchiostoma belcheri (assembly GCF_001625305.1). Lineage (NCBI taxonomy): Eukaryota > Metazoa > Chordata > Leptocardii > Amphioxiformes > Branchiostomatidae > Branchiostoma > Branchiostoma belcheri. The sequence continues at coordinate 321,198 of NW_017803269.1, read as the reverse complement.
GGATGTAGAACAGCAGCAGGAGGAACAGCAGCAGCGCAGCTTTCCCGCCGCGACCCTTCAGGAACCGTCCAGGGGAGAAGAAGGCGGAGAGGGACTGCGGCGTCTCCCGGACCTTCCGGAGTTTTCCGGATCCGGAGTCTCCACAGTACTGGAAGTAGAAGAACAGAACGAACATGGCGAACTGGACGGCGGCCACGCCCGCGTACGGCCACTGGATGTGTGACGTCAGACGGGCCTCGTCCACTGTGAGCGGAGGGGGTGTCGCCTGGTCCACTCTGAACGGAGGGGGGACGGAGTGGTCCATTCTGAGCGCAGGGGAGGCCGTGTTGTTGTTGAGCGCCGTGCGGTCAGGAGACACGAAGGGGATGACGATCAGCTGGATAGCGAAGGAGCCGAGTGGATAGCCTGCCTGGGTGGCGTGGAGAGGTACGGACGCCCGGTCCCCCCATAGCTGGGTACACAGGACTGTCACGGCTGGGGACAAACAAATAAAGAAATAAAAATAAACAAACGTCGGTGAAGGTTAGACGTCCATGCAATAAGACCCCCCCCCAAAAAAAAAAGATTAAAAAAGAAACAGAGTTTAAAAGGAAACAAAAGTTAGACAAGTAAAGGCAAGGTTTATGCAAATTAGTCAACTTGCTCCTGTTGTTTCAGGACAGGTTGTTTCAGAACAGGAGCTTATGTGCTTGGGGCTTGACCCCCATTGTACTTACTCGAACTGTGCACACTATACTACTCACCTGTATCCGTGAACCCATGGCCCCAGCCTGCGATGTGTTGCAGAATGACCAGTCCCCACAGACTTGTCGCGTAGGGGGTCCCTAATGTCCCTACCCCCGCTAGGAAAAAAGACGACCCCAGCACCAGGAACGCGTACTGGGGCAGGAGGTCCATGAAGAGACCCCCCGCGACGGCGGAGAGGAAGTAGCCCACGGTGTGTCCCGCGAGAACTCGCGAGATTTCCTCGTAACCGACCCCGAGCCGGTCCTTCAGGTCGATCAGTGTTGGGTCCACGATTCGGAAATACAAACCCTGAAACATTGGCAGAAAAGAGACGATTTTTCTATATACTCTTTTTCTATATACTTTAATTTTCATCTCAAAACAAGGCTCATACATTTATTTACTTTCATTTTACCTCAAAACAAGGCTCATACAAGCCATGTTTAAGTTTGTGCCCATTTGGGAAGCATTCACAAGGTTCAAGCTTGATCTGGATTTGTTGCATCCAGCAACACGCCATGTTCAACGTGACTGAATGCCGGGCCTTTGCACTGCACCCCGGCATGTGCCAAAGTCTGTAAATACTATAATATATGCGCAAGGAAGGTTGACATAACTTACCTGGTTACGTATTAACTAGTCCGTACCGCGGTCACGTTGTCACAGTGTGGTTTGGCTTACAGTCAGCAACACACGACTCTTGGATAATTGCAGAGACTATCCAGAACCTTGCATGTTGCTAACCCATATCAAACCCATTCAGGCATAGAACTAGATAGACACGGTTCTACAAACTAGATAGGCACAGTTCTAGATACATTCAGGCATAGAACTAGATAAGCACAGTTCTGGATACAATAGAGACTATCCAGAACCGTGCCTGATCCTAACCCTAACCCATTCAGGCATAGAACTAGATATATAGACACGGTTCTGGGTACAATAGAGACTATCCAGAAACGTGGCTGATCCTAACCCTAACCCATTTAGGCATAGAGCTAGATATACCAACGGTTCTATATACAATAGAGACTATCCAGAACCGTGTCTGATTCTAACCCTAACCCATTCAGGCATAGAACTAGACAGACACGGTTCTTGGTAACAACAAACCCAACACATTGTTTTTGCTCTGTATTAAAATCACGCCATGTTCAACATGACTGAGTGCCGGGCCTTTGCACCTCGACAGGTGCCAAAGTCTGTTAATGCTGTAATATATGCGCAAGCAAGGTTGACATGACTTACCTGGTTACGTATTAACTAGCCCGTACTGCGGTCACGTTGCGACAGTGTGGTTTGGCTTACAGTCAGCAACTCGGACTCTTGGATAATTGCAGAGACTATCCAGAACCTTGTATGATCCTAACCCTAACCCATTCAGGCATAGAACTAGACAGGCACAGTTCTAGATATAATAGAGACTATCCAGAACCGTGCCTGATCCTAACCCTAACCCATTCAGGCACAGAACTAGATAGGCACGGTTCTGGATACAATAGAGACTATCCAGAACCGTACCTGATCCTAACCCTAACCCATTCAGGCACAGAACTAGATATACCAACGGTTCTATATACAATAGAGACTATCCAGAACCGTGCCTGATTCTAACCCTAACCCATTCAGACACAGAACTAGAAAGACACAGTTCTTAGTATCAACAAACCCAACACATTGTTTTTACCCTGTATTAAAAATCACGCCATGTTCAACGTGACTGAATATCGGGCCTTTGCACTCTTTACTTTCGCTGTTTACCTGGTTAATACATGCACATGGGAGGTTGCATCATACCTGACCACGTAGTACTGTTACACAACAGTCAATACTATAATAATATATGCACAAGGAAGGTTGACATAACCCTCAACTTTCGCTGATAAACCGGTTACGTATTAACTAGTCCGTACCGGTCACGCGTTGACAGTGTGGTTTGGTTTACAGTCAGCAATATATTGGATTCTTGGCTTCTATCATGTAAGCCGTGCTCCATATATATCATATAGCACATTTATGAAAAAGTTAATTAGTGTTAGTCTCGATACATGGAACTTATATATAAGCATTACTGTAGACGTTACAATGACTGGACTGGACAATTTGTACTTTTGTTATTATCATTCTTTATCAATGTTATTGGTTAGTTACTGTTTTTTCTTTATTATTGCTGCCATTATCATTATTTATTGTATCCCTATGTTACTGTTTGCATGTGACTGTTGTGTTTTGTTGTGTAAAACAGGACCCCATTGAAAAGAAGTGCTATCACTTAATGGGCCACCCTGTATAAAGATGACAGAAATAAATACAGTAGATATCAGCTAGATATGTAGTACCTCTGAAGAGCTTGCCATACATACATTGTACTTGTTACGATTGTTGTGCAATAAGGTTTGAACTTATCTTAAAAGTTCATCTGTGTTGGTAGAAGTCATTATGCAGCAAGTTTAAACTGTAATTTCCAACAAAAGAAATTGGACAAATTTCCGAAGGTCCTTTTTCCTTGACAAAGACTGGAGTTGTACAGTCGAAAATTTGGGTGAGTCCAATTTCTTGTGTTGGAAATTACAGTTTAAACTTGCTGCATGAAGTTTGAACTTGACTTTGACCTACCATAGAGAACATGGCGAGCACCAGAGCGGCCGTACGGATGACCCGTCGGTCAGTCACCTTTGCCCCCAGCGATGCCGCCTTCTCGGCGACTCTGGCGAGCGTAAGACTCGGGCCAAACGTCTTGACGGCGTCTTGAGACACCGTCTTGGCTCCTTCCTTCTCGGTGAAGGACACCACGAGTGCCGGTCGACTGCCTTGAGACATGGTCTTGCCTCCTTGGAGCGTCTTCGGATAGAAAGCTGCTGAGAATTAAGAGAAACGCCAAAAAACAGTTACTCAAGCAACTGGATATGATTGTGGAAACAGTCAGACGTTTCAGGTAGCACTACCTTTCGTCAGTGACACTGGACTGGAGAGTTGTCAGAAAAGCACGAAGTATAATTGATTGATATACAAATCAATGAAGAGACATTTTTTGAAAGTCCAAAAGAAAACAAAAGTTAGGCAAAGATGATGTAATCTTTAAAAGGTCCTGGTCAAAAGAGTGATCTGGGACTAACTCCCAAATATCCGGCTCAGCATGAACATTGTTCCCTGAATGGACTCGTATTCGGGCCTGCAAAGACTTTGTTCATAGCGTCGTTTCCGATCGTATAATGGCAATCGTAAGGCATATGTGAACGGTTTCTACGTACCAAGATAGGCAAACTTTCCTGCTTAACAAAATTCCTACCGTCAGTGAAGGTTAGACATCCAGGTAATAACATACGCCAAAAAACAGTTACTCAAGCAACTGGATATGATTTGGGAAACGGTCAGACGTTTCAGGTAGCATCCACTACCTTTCGTCAGTGACACTAAGAGACTTGCAGGAGAAAAGCAGGTTTATAACTACGAACTATTGACTGATTCCTACCCACCAGTGGAGACTAGGCGCAGTAGTCCTTCCCTTGTGAGATCTGATTTGCTGACTGTAAGCTAAACCACACTGCCGCAACGTGACCGGTACGGACTAGTTAATACGTAACCAGTTAACCAGCGAAAGTAAGCGGCATGCGGCGCCCCACGTGCATGGTCTAACGGTATTTATATGGCAAGAAAATTTAAATCGTGGTGGCCTTGTTGTACTCAGAACCGTGCCTATCTAGTTCTCGTCCTGAATGGGTTAGGGTTAGGGTCAGGCACGGTTCTGGATAGTCTCTATTGTACCCAGAACTGTGCCTGAATGGGTTAGGGTTAGGATCAGGCACGGTTCTGGATGGTCTCTATTGTACCCAGAACTGTGCCTATCTAGTTCTATGCCTGAATGGGTTAAGGTTAGGATCAGGCACGGTTCTGGATAGTCTCTATTGTACCCAGAACTGTGCCTGTCTAGTTCTATGCCTGACTGGGTTAGGGTTAGGATCAGGCACGGTTCGGGATTATCTCCGCGTATCTAAGAATTCGTGTTACTGACTGTAAGACCACACTGTCGACGCGTGATCGGCGCCGACTAGTTAATACGTAACCAGTTAATCAGCGAAAGTTAAGGGTTATGTCAACCTCCCATGTGCATATATTACAGTATTTACAGACTTTGACACATGCCGAGGTGCAGTGCAAAGGCCCGGCATTCAGTCACGTTGAACATGGCGTGATATTTAGGCCACACCGCCTTAATTTTATGGATGACATCCGCGCGCGCATTGATTTTCACCTGTTCTCTCTCTCAAAAAAAAAGATAACGTTCTCTGAGGCTCTGGCCTGGCTCTAGGCCTGGGTAGTCCATGGTAGTTAGCGACAATACGGAGCCGGTGGTAATTCTGGAGGACGGCACCCAGGCTACCGAAGCCCCACGACTCATAAATTCCACAAAACGCCAGCATGTGCCGGCTTGTCGTATACGTCGCTCAGTACTGTGGCAAATTCACAATACCAGCTTTGTATTCTTGTGGTTTAGTAGCATTTTGTTTTGGACCGGAATTGTTTTTATTCGCCCGCGCGCACTAGTTTGGGGACACTTCTGGATAGTCTCCTCGTATCCAAGACAATAACTTAAACGTATATTCGCCGGGCCACACTGTCGACGCGTGACCGGCGCGGTTAATACATTACCAGTTTATCGGCAACAGAAAAGGGTTATAAGTTATGTCAACCTTCCATGTGCATATATTATCGTATTGCCTAACTGTTGTGTAACAGTATTACGTGCTCAGGTGTGATGCAACGGTTCCACACTCACGTGTACGCGGCGTGTATTTGCGGATATTTGCACGGTCGCTGTTGCTAGGACGGGACGTTAAGAGGGGGCCCGCAAGCCCTTTTCCGTAGAGCGTAATCGGCCGTTTTAATTCTACGTAGAGTGTAGACGGACCGCTCTAATTCAACGTAGAGCGTAATTGGCGCATTTTGCGTAGAGCGTATTCGCCGTTTTAATTCTACGTAATGCGTTGTGGCCACTTGGAATTTATCGTAAAGCGTAATCGAGAGGTTTCCGAATTCAGCGTAGAGCGTTGTCGGGACCCCCCCCCTCCCCCCTTGCAGGCCCTCTTTAGTCGCGGTCCACTGTTCATTGTGCTTGTCAAAAAGAGCTAGGGGAATTTTTTTATATTCCAACATTTCATGACTAGACATTGTGACAGCACATTCAAGTTATATCAACTTATTTTATGCCGCCACCAACGCAGAGGACGAATACAGGACTAGACAATACTCAAGCAGGTCTTGGAAAGTGCCTTTCCCAACGGCACATGATCGGTGGCTTGTCAGGACTCAGTATCTATCAAGCAGACTTACTCGCTTGTGTGGAGTATGATGTACTTCAATGTTAACAACCATGATTCATACAAGGTATTGTTGTCAATATTTGAATTCATCGATCCAAAGTGTTAAGCCTGTCGTTGTGGACATGATTCTTACTTATTAATGACCCTACTATGAATTATTTATGTTGTTATAAAAGAGCATCACAATTCACCCTTGTACTTCACAGCTACCAGTCATACTGTTGTTGATACAAATAAACCAATAAACTTAACTAAGTAAACTAAGGTTAAGCCTAACTTTAGATCCCGTATTTGATGACGAGTTCCATAAGATTTTTGGGTAATAACACAGGTGGCCCTTCGCTTGTGTGTTTTGTGGTTCAATTCTCCTTACTAGCTTTATATTCCAATGGTTTAACAGCAGATTTTTTGCTGGCACATGTTGCAGGATTTCGACCTTTCGCCTTTCGCCACCAGAGGATGTCATTTAAGCCAGTTTGGCTCATAAATCCAGATGAGTGGGGGACCCGGAGGGTGTTTGGGCGGACTGGTCTGACCGGTCCTACCTCCCCCCCTCCTCACACACACACCAGCCTGGCAGCGGAGAAAGTGAAGAGGTAAAAGTGCCCAGGTGTCCTTGAAAACAAGGTTTTGTCACCTGGTGTCCAGGAGTGCCAACAGGTAAGTCATACTGTTTATTAATAATAAACCTTGTGAACACAGATCGAATTCAGAGAAAGCTTGGACGGAATAGTCTTAGGTATCGTTTGAACCTTCGTTGTTGAAAAGACAACGACGACCAGGTGTCTCATGTAACAAGGTTTTGTCACCTGTGCAGGTGTACCTAAAGGAAAGTCATACGGTTTAATATGAAATCTTGTGAACAAAGATCATCTTGAGAAAACGTAAAGGTCTTAAGAGTAATTCTTACCGACGTTAAAGAAAAGACAACAACCAGGTGCGAACCGAACAGGTAAAACAATAGGTAACACAACACCTGACGAGCAGACTGATGTCCCGGGTTCGAGTCCTGACATGCCACAGATCTTGTGCCCTTGGGAAAGGCACTTTACACGACTTTCCCCACTAAACTCAAGTGAAAATGAGTATTGTCTGTCCAGTATTCGTTTCTATGTGCGGGACACAACACCAGCAACAGCTGCCTCTGTTCCGTGTGTATTGCACTGTTGCAATTTCAATAAATTAAATCAGACTCATGCTTGTTACCTGGCCATTGAATACAGGTGTATTCACCTTTTCTGTTACCCTTGTAACTGACTTGAGATGCGCTTTTAAACTGTTCCAATAGTGAAAATCTGCTGAAAGATTTGAACTCGCGTGAAGGTATTTTTATCCAGCCCTGTGATCCGTGCTATAATTATGCCTAAATGACTCGATACCCTCATCAACACTCATATTTTACCATTTCTGTTGTATTTTACTTAAGATGCCCTTTTAAAACTGTTCCAACAGTGAAAAATCTGTTGAAGTATTTGAACTCAAGGGAGAGTATTTTCATCTAGCCTAGTGACCCGTGTAACACAGTTGTAATTAATGGCTCGATATCCTCATTAAAGCTTATTCACATTTTCTGTTGTATCTAACTTAATATTCACTTTTTAAACTGTTCCAATAGTGGAAAAATCAGTTGAAACATTGAACTCACGTCAGAAACTGTTCTTCAGTATAGTTTAGTAATTCGTGTTGTAATTCGTATCGGCAGCCGTTACTAAAGCTTATACAGTCACGCAGTTGCCACGCCTCGGGCATTTTTACTCATATTTTGCGGGAGATGCGCATTTTAAACTGTTCAAACAGTGAAAAGATCAGTTGAAACGATTGAACTCACTTCAGAAACTGTTCTTCAGTATAGTTTAGTTCTTGTTGTAGTTCGTATCGGCGGCCCTACTAAAGCTTATACAGTCACGCAGTTGCCACGCCTCGGGCATTTTTACACATATTTTGCGGGAGATGCGCATTTTAAACTGTTCCAACAGTGAAAAGATCTGTTAAAGCATTGAACTCACGTCAGAAACTGTTTTTCGGTATAGTTTAGTTGAGTACTTCGTGTTGTAATTTATATTAATAGTCCTACTAAAGATTACAGTCACGCATCGAGGGCGTCAGTTGCCAAGCCTCGGGCATTTTACACATATTCCGCGGTAATTCGATTCATTAAAATTCACATGTACACACTATTTTCATCCACACCACAGACTAAGCGTCAAAAATGGTTAAACTTTGTGAAGCAACTGTTGAAATCTTTGAATTCTGTATTTGTATGAATTGATGATAAAGTATGGAGGAACAGTCGTCCATTATAACTATATTTTTGCTTGCCTCGGTGAGGTGACAGCCCGGAGGCAGTTTCATGCATTCTTTAGGTTTTATCGTCTGTCACAAAAGATGTCGGCCATTCCAGCTGACCTCCGTAGTCGCTGGCTCAGTGTCTGTCAGAAAGGTTGCCCTTTTCGACATGCATTACAACATTTAATCGCCTGTTAGCGTCGTTTTGACCCAGTTAAAACTTTCATCCCAACATGGACTCAGGAAGGTGACAGCTTTCAGACAGGTTCATACATTCATGATTTCCTATTCTTATGAAAAAAAGATACGAGTCATTTCAGTTAAACCTAATGTTTGTGTCTTTTCAAAAGGTCTGAAGAGGAGATTGAATATTTAACACTTCTGTATGTGTAAAATTAGTGCCTAACCCTTGATTGTAGTTTTGTGGTCCCAGTATTGCAATCCTGTTTGGCCTTGACCTTCGTTTGTGTCCTTACTTGCCCCCCTCCCCAACATGGCCGACTTCATGAACCCGTTCCATCATTTGACAAGGCTGCTAAAGGCTGGAACAGAAGGCATTATAATTACTAACGTGTAAGCATTAAAGACAGGCATTTTGTGGTCCCAGCATTGCAATCCTGTTTGACCCTGACCTTCGTCTGTGTTCTCAGCGCGCCCCCCTCCCCAACATGGCCGACTTTATGAACCCGCTGTTCGACAAGTTCGGAGCCGATCCGGAGTCGGCGCCATTTCTGCCCCGGAAGGACGACTCCGGCCAGGAAGACGGGGAAGGTAACAAAAACTGAGTTCTTGTATGACTTAATGGATTGCTACATAGGTCATACTCAACTAAAATCGCCACGCTCAAATGTAGCAAACTTGTACGTAGCAAAATGAATATGGCAACACGTGCGTCACAACAATTTCAGTTTGTTCATCAAAGAAAGACCGGCCACCAGGTCACTTACCAGCTTACTTGCCTACTTTAGAAATCTACTGAAAATCGCCACGCTCAAAGGTAACAAAATTGTATGTATAGCAAAACTGATACTTGCGTCACGACAGTTCCAACTTCAAATCATGTTGATCAAAGTAAGAAGACCCGACACTAGGCCACTCGTATTGGCTTACTCGGAGTTGGATAGCTATATAGGTTATACTCCACTAAAAGTCGGCACGCTAGAATGTAGCAAACTTGTATGTAGCAGTAAAGATAGTTACGGTAACAATTTTGTCAATACAGTTCCAGCTTCAGATATTCAGTTTGATAAATTAGAACTTTAGAACTCTACTGAAACTTTCCACACTCAAATCAAGGAAATTATATGTTAAAGCTCCTTGCTCAAATGTAGCAAAACTGTATGTATCAAAATTAATATGGCTACATTTGTGTCGCATTGTGACAGTTCCCGCCTCGTGCGCGACGCCGGCTGCAGAACTGGAGAGAGACCCTCTGGGTCACGTGGTCTCGGCTCACACCATCGCGGACATTATTCTGGACAAGAACACGGAGATGCCGCTGACGGTGGGGGTGTTCGGCGGGACCGGGGCGGGGAAGACATCCTTCCACACTGCCGTCAAAAGTACGCACTGTGTGTGTGTGTGTGTGCGTGTGTGTGTGTGTAACTCTATGTGTGTCTATGTGTGTGTGTGTGTGTGTGTGTGTGTGTGTGTGTGTGTGTGTGTGTGTGTGTGTGTGTGTGTGTGTGTGTGTTTGTCAGTATTTAAATGCAGCTTTTAGGCAAGAAAAGAAACAATAGTGTACAACGGTGCTACTGCTCTTACTTGCAGAGGAAGTTCTGAAAAGGACGTCGCTTGTTCAGCACTACAAAAAGAAGATAGACGAACAAGGAGTCTTAAAGAAGAAGAAGAAACCCAAGAATCTTCTGGGGCGAATCGACTTCTACGTTATCCTGCTGTGCTACACGGGCTTGGTATGTTTTTATTTTGTTTATTTTTATTTATTTATTTATTTATTTATTTATTTATTTATTTATTTCACCAGGGGATACACATATTGCCTGAGGGCGCTTTTCAATGTGCCCTGGTGGGAGGAAAACCCTAAACAAAAGCAATTTACATCGAAATCAACTCAGTCCAAATTACATGCAACAAGAGTAACAAATAAAGTTGTATACTGCATTGCAGCCACCCAGCAGAGAATCTGCTTGGAGAGTGTTTATCACATGTTTTCGGCCTCAAGTTCCAGCCGGTCTTGTTTGTTTGTTTGTTTGTTTGTGCTTATTTATTGAATATTCACCTCTCACAGGTGGCCTGCACGGTTGCAAGTGGACTGAAGTACCCTCCGGCCTTCTACTACCTTCTGGGTGGCAGCCTGGCCACCTTGTGCCCGATCGCAGTGTACTGCCGGGAGTACCTGGGCCACCATGTCCTACGTTGTGCCTTGCGCCAATGTGCCAACATCTGCACATTTATTAACAAGAGCCGTAATTTCTTTTTCTGTCCCCAGGTCGCGGGCACCATCGCAAGCGGTTTGAAGTACCCTCCGGCGTTCTACTACCTTTTGGGCGGCTCCCTGGCTACCTTGTGCCCGATCGCAGTGTATTACCGGGAGTATGTCGGCCGTCTGGCCCGGCTGGTTGCAGCCCGTCTGCCGGCCCTCTTCGCCAAGTCCAGCCCGATGTACCACATCCTCCGCACCTACCTGGACATCAAAGTTAAACCGCTGGACACAAGGCTCGTACTGGAGCAGCCGGAGAGACGAACAGATGTAAGTTTCCTTCATACACTATTGATTTGAGGAGTTGTAGACAGTAATCTCATTTTAGTGTTTAAGTAGTACCTGGACATTCGGGTCAAACCGCTGGACACAGGGCTGGTACTGGAGCATCCAGAAAGACGGACGGACGTAAGAGTTTTATTTTTATCTTCTCTCCTTTCTCACCACAAACAGTTACTCAAGCAACTGGATATGATTTTGGAAACGGTCAGACGTTTCAGGTAGCATCCACTACCTTTCGTCAGTGACACTGGAGAGTTGTCAGAAAGGCAGGTTTATAAGTATGAACTATACTCATAAATACGATAGAACGTGATGATTAACTCTGAAGAGCATGCATATGTGATAACTACATTTAGCCAAAAGAAAAGTATCTTTCTTCTGTTTTTCACCTGCGTCTTTTTGCTTGATGATTCCAGGTGATCTGGGTGGACTTCAACGCCTGGGTGTTTTCCGGCTGCAATGTATTGTGGGCCGGCATCGTCACCCGGCTTTGTGACGAAGTCGAGGCTCACGTTGGCGCCAAAAACGTTCGTTTTTTCCGCCACATACAGGTGGGTCATCGGCCTACAGGGCGTTCACCTTTGTGCATACTTCATGACGTCACTGCTCATGCTTATCTGTTTGTCATTTCTCATCCTCGTAATGTTACCACTTTCATGAAGCGTCTTGGGCTCATAATTTTAGTTGGAGCACATCAAAATAACAGTAGAAAAAGGTGCCTCTTCTTCGGTTCCAAGCAAACCAGGTCAATGACCTGGACCAGACGTCTGTCACCATGGTAACTGGTGCTATAGCAGACACCCTGTGGTGTTGGGTTACAGTATGTAGCAAGTGGCAGAACAGTTGCAAGGGCTGGTCACCAAATTTATAATGCATTTTAGTAAGAATACACAGAGCTGTAGTTTGTTGGGCTAGACCGTGTGAAGATAAATGTTATCTAGTTGCTTTGCAAACGTTTCCTTCGTAGTTTTATAGTTTCTGTTGTTTCTTTTTTCAGGCGAAAGCAGAAGCGGCGGCCGCACAGCCAACCAAGCGGACCGTACTGCCAAAATGGTTCCGTCTGCTGGCGAATCTTGTGATCGCTGCCGGGCTGGTGGCTCTGGCTGCAGTGGGCATCGACATAGACGCCGTGCGTAAACATCTTAATTTGTTATTTTTTCTTATTCCAACATTTCATGACTAGGCATGGTGACGGCACAATCAAGTTATATCAACTTTAGTTATTGTATGCCGCCACCAACGCAGAGGGTGAATACAGGACAGGACAATACTAATTTTCACTCAAGTTAAGTGAGGAAAGTCGTATAAAGTGCCTTTCCCAAGGGCACAAAATCGGTGGCATGACAGAACTCGATTCCGGGACCTCTTGATTCCGAGTCGAGCTACGCCACATGACCCCACTAAACATCTTTTAGGTACAGTGGCCCACAGGTACAATGTATGGTAACACTTATGTTGTACCTGTGGGCCACGGTATTATAGGGTTGGGGGCTAACTGTTGGTGGTTCTGGCTGCTGTGGGCATCGACATAGATGCTGTGCGTACACTTCTTTTAGTACAGTGGCACACATGTACAATGTCTGGTAACACTTATGTTGTACCTGTGGGCCACAGTATTATAGGGTTTGGGTCTAACTTCTAAGGCGAATCGCTGCCGGGCTCATGTTTCTGGCATCGACATAGATGCCGTGCGTAAACTTAACAGGGTTTCTTGTTCTATCATGAAAGTTCATCTGTGTTGGTAGTTACATGTTTAGAGTTCAAACTTTCGATCCAACACAAAGAGTTCTCTCACCTAGAGCTTTCGACCAGTCACTCTGGTCTTCCTCAGTAGACTGACCCAGTGAGGCTTGTCTGAACTACATATCTTAAGCACTTGAACCCTCTTGAACCAAGCCAGCCTCACTACTTATACCAGTTTCTCTCATCAGCTATAATGGTCAATGATACATACAAGCCAGGAATCCATATGGTCTAACTAATTACACAGTCACTTGATTTAAGTTAAACTTTTGATCAAACACAAGAAGGGGACTCACCACGAATTTTTGGTCAATCTAGTCAACCTTCATCAGATGTGTGCACTCACTGACTCTAGATCTCCGGAGGTCATAAACATGATGAGCTTTCATTTAAATAATTCCAGACTTGATTCTTGGCTGTTCCAGGTATCGAGGGGCGAGTTCCCCCCCGGGGTGGTGCCGCTTCTCCCTTTGCTGGTGGGTGTGCTCGCTAAAGGGAAGAGCGCTGTGACGTTCGGCAGGAGCATGGTGAAGTCCCAGTCAGACAACATCACGTCTCTCATGGCGCGCCCGGGATTCGCAGAGCAGCTAGGTTTCATGTCAGAGGTATGGATCGGACACAGAACTCCGTGTGAGAGTGTGTGTGAGTGTGTGTGTGTGTGTGTGTGTGTGTGTTTTTGTGTGTGTGTATGTGTGTGAGTGTGCGTATGTGTGTTTGTGTGTGTGTGAGTGTGTGTGTGTATGTGTGTGTGTATGTGTGTGTGTGTGTGTGTGTGCGCGCATGCGCGTGCACAGGCGTGCTAACTGATTTTACCGAATTAACGATTTTACAGTACCACTGTAAAAGTGCCACTGTAAAATCGATAGATACTGGATCGTAATGCCGGTGGATAATCGATTGATTGATACATTGATTGATTGTCAGGTAAAGAAGGAGGTTCAGACCGTGAAGTCGTTACTAGCGTACCTGGAGAGAACCACGAACGTGCGGTACCGGATCGTGGTGGTCGTGGAAATTAATTGATCGATTGATTGATTGATTGGTTGATTGATCGATAAATTGATTGATTGATTGATTGATTGGCAGGTCAAAAAGGAGGTCCAGACCGTAAAATCTCTGCTAGCGTACCTGGAGAGAACGACGAACGTGCGGTACCGGATCGTGGTAGTCGTTGACGACCTGTCTGACTGCCAGGAGGACCGCGTGGTGGGCGTGCTCCAGGCGCTGAAGGTCCTCCTGTCAGACGAGGATGCCAACATCATCTCCATCCTCTGTGTCAATCCTGCACAGGTGAGTTTGGAATATATCTTAAAGACATCCATAAGAAATGAGAGACACTAGGACAGTTTGCTGTCCTGTCCTTAAGTGGTAAAATGCCTGGAACCAACCAGAAGATGCAGACACGGTGTCCTCCATCAATTAACATCATCTCCATCCTCTGTGTCAATCCTGCACAGGTGAGTTGAAGACATCCTTAAGAAACGAGTGACACTCAAAACACAGTTAAATGTTGTTCTGTTGTGTAGTTATACACACACTTTACCAACAGTCTGCAAACATTCAGAGCAGTTAGACGGCTTCTTACACTGACCTTAAGTAGTGAAATGTCTTAAAAGCTTAATCAAGCAGAAAGAAGGCATACTAGTATACGTGAATGCTTTAGAAGCATACCCCCTTCCCAGGTGGCGAAATGTCTTAAAGCGAGCCTTAAGCAACTACAAGACGCCAATGTCTTACCCTCCTTAGGTGGTGAAGTGTCTTGAGGGGACCCTGAAGCAGCTGGAAGACGCAGACACGAGTGGCTACAAGTATCTTAACGAGATCGTCAACTTCGCCGTGTGTCTGCCTGAACCTGGAGTTGACGCCATGAAGCAGGTTCTGGCCAAGGCGACACCACAAGATGTCGGAGAGCAGCTGGCGTCTAAGATGGCGGAAAAGCTCAAGAAAGCTGCAGAAGCTGCTGCAGTACCTGAGAAGGCGCCTGCTGCTGAAACACCTGCGGGTAATCATAATGTTTAATGATTTAGTAACTTTCACTAAAAGTACAAATAACACCCAAGCTAGTCTCAGGCAACAATACATCGGTGAAGCTTCTAGACATTCAGGTACTACTATAAGATATGCTAAAAAACAGTTACTCCAGCGACAGTATATGATTTTTGAAACAGTCAGACGTTTCTGAGAGCATCCACTACCTTTCATTGGACACACTTATAGACCTGATTTTCTGACACTTTTTAGTCTCCAGTGTCACTAACAAAAGGTAGTGGATACTAGCTGAAATGTCTGACCGTTTCTAAAATCATATCCAGTTGCTTGAGTACTAGTAACTGTTATTGCAGCAGCAGAAGAAGAAACGGACGTCTTGCCGCTCCTGCTGGAAGCTCTTGAGAACGGTGACGTCATGCCTTACGTGAAGGGCAACCCGCGCTACATCCGGGATCTGTACTTTGTCCTGCGCATGACGGCTGGCGTCGTCGAGTACAGACTCAAGCTCGGCGAGTTCAACATCAAGGTGGTGTTGGATTACAACATTATGTAGCAAGTGGCAGAACAGACTTGGGGGTGGGGATGGACTCTCCTTTTGTTTTGATGCGTTCTGTTCTCTCAAGGAGGTTAAATCTCTTGTTACGGTATTTAACCTCCTTGGTTCTCTGGAGTTCGACATCAAGGTACAGCCTCTACCAGACTTCGGGAGGCGACTGGAAAGAGTAGAAATAATTGGCCAAATAGAGAGATAGCATGCCGGGGGATTTGTTCCGCTAAAGAGTACCTGGGTGCGGTAAACTGTACCCTCTAACCATGGAGGTAGAAAAAAGAGCTCTTCTACCTCCATGCTCTAACACGCTTTGCTTGTAGCGTGGGTTCTGCTGGTACAAATGTACAACAGTGGCCATACAGAGTTAGGGTAACAGGGTCGGACAAATTGTATTTTATTCAGGACTGGGACAAGCTTGTAGCCTGGGTAGTGCTGGTACAACAGTGGCCGTACAGAGTAAGCTGGATCGTGCTTCATGCCGAAGACCTCGAACTGAAGGCAGCCATGAAAAAACGGGAGAAGCTTTCCAGCTGCGTCGAACAGGATCTGTAAGTATTGTTATGATCTCGAACCTTGCCTAGTTCTATAATGTCTGAATGGGTTAGGGTTAGGATCAGGGAAGGTTCTTGATAGTCTCTATCGTACCCAGAACTGTGCCTGTCTAGTTCTATGCCTGAATGGCTTAGGGTTAGGATCAGGCACGGTTTTGGATAGTCTCTGTGTATCCAAGAACATAGATTTGCCCCAGGCACGGTTCTGGATATATCCAGAGCCGTGTCTGACTCTGAGCAAGTTTCTGGATAAAACACAGATGCAACAGTAAAGCTACAAGATACTTTTCTTATCATCTTTAAGAAATGATAATGTAGAGAATGTAAGAAAATGACATTAAATGCCCGTCATGTTGGCTTAAGAGCTTGTGGGAAATCTAGACTGTCACAAGAATTTCTTTGTTCATCAACATCAAGAGTTCTTTATTCAAAAACAGTGACGACTACATGGACAAGAAACTCCTCGCCATCTTCAAGTCTGCGCAGGAGAAGCAGAAGGAGCTGGAGAAGAAGGGAGGAGAGGCCTGGAAGCGGCTGAACTCCTTAGACGGAGACATCGAGCTTCTTGAGATGTTTCTCCAGGAGTTTGACTTTACTGTGCAGGTAAGAATGACCTGGACCTGTCACCATGGTAACTGGAGCTGTAGCAGACACACTGGTGTTGGGGTCTATTATGTAGCAAGTGGTGGGATAGAGTTGGGGGGCTGATCACCATATACAATGTATATTAATGTAACTGGTGTTGTAGCAGACACCCTGTGGTGTTGGGTTACATTATAATTATGTAGCAAGTGGTGGGACAGAGTTGGGAGGGTTGTCACCATGGTAACTGGAACTGTAGCAGACACCCTTTAGTGTTGGGTTACGATATGTAGCAAGCGGTGGGGGGATAGTCACCACTCACCAGGGTAACTGGTGCTGTAGCATGCAGACACCCTGTGGGGTTTGGGTTACATTATGTAGCAAGTGGCGGGACAGAGTTTAAGGGGCTGGTCACCACATATTATAAATGTGCTTGAATGAATAAATCAAATTAGGCTAGACCATGAAGGTAAACATTGTGGATTTGCTTTTGGAAATGTTAACTTTCTAGTCAATATATTCTGTATTTTCCCCTCTTTTCAGGACATGTTCCACCTCCTCCCCGTGACAACAAACTTGGACTCTTCCATCAAGATGGCGATCAACTCAGCCAGCGGACAGACGTGACGTCAGGAGACAAAACAAATTGAACAAAAAACATGAGCACTTTTTGTGTATATTATTTGGGTAAATAATCCTGGAGGGACATGGCTACAGCCGCTATGCAACTACTCTGATGCCTGCGGCTTGACAACAATTTGGGTAAAACTTGGAAATGTGACCTTAGTA
Organism: Branchiostoma belcheri; assembly: GCF_001625305.1. Lineage (NCBI taxonomy): Eukaryota > Metazoa > Chordata > Leptocardii > Amphioxiformes > Branchiostomatidae > Branchiostoma > Branchiostoma belcheri. Next base: position 303,939 of record NW_017803269.1, on the reverse strand, counting down.
TTACATGGGTGTGGCAAGTACTATAGTAATTTAGCCTGCACTGCATAAGGCAATCACAAGGTGGCGCTATTACTGGGTTCTCTTTCCACTTGGTCTTCGGCTGTTTTCTGATTAGCCTCCGTAGCAGGCTTATAGAACTGGGGGTTTGGTGGTCTTCGGCTGTTTTCTGATTAGCCTCCGTAGCAGGCTTATAGAACTGGGGGTTTGGTGGTCTTCGGCTGTTTTCTGATTAGCCCAGTTCTAAAAACGGGGGTAATTCAACCAGGCCGGCTATGTTGTCTATATGCAATCAGAAAATAGCACATAAAAGCTCCCAAAGACCCTGAAGACCGCCAAAACCCCCAGTTTTTGGCATGCTATGGAGGCTAGGAGAAGGTGTGGGTTGGTATAGTACAATTTATATACATTGTTAGACACCATTGTAGTAAGTAAGCTATTGATATTAAGAACTCTTAGACTGGACAATTGTAACAAGGAAGGTGTTATTTTATTAGTCTCTACCAGACTAACTACGCTGGCTATATATAGGAGAATATTTGCCAGGGGAGTTTGGCCGCATTGTAGGTTTGACTGGCTGTTTTGGAGGGAAAGAAACTACCTCCCCACGGCCGGACTCCCTTGCCCAATTTTACTTTCTTTTTTGCCAAATTCTAGGATCCGTATTCCCGTAGAAAGGCCTGGTGGAGGCTATTATTTTATAAGCATGTATTGCCAAAGATTGTGAAGGTATAGCAGTAAAAAGACCTAATTATGTGGAAAACTAGAACTACCAATTATCAAAATCTGCCATTTGAAGCAATTTTAAAACATCACCCAATAATGTGCCACACACAGTTATCATGGATAACTCAGGGAGGCAATAATAAACTACTTCTCATGACTGATGTGTGAGTTTCCTTCTTTCTCAACATTTAGTTATTTATTAAGGGTGAAAACTGACGTCACATGACTGTGTGTTCCAAGCAAACAATATTCAGAAAAATCCGTTAATGATTTCATCAGGTTAGTAAGACACTGAGTAAAGAGACTCTTTTTACACTACCAAGTCTTTTATTTATTCAGCCGACGTTTCGGTGACCGTCTGTCACCTTCCTCGGGGCAATTCTGACTGGTTCACATTGAGGAAGGTGACAGACGGTCACCGTAACGTCGGCTGAATAAAAGACTTGGTTGTGTAAAAAGAGTCTCTTTACTCAATCAGATAAAGCATACACGCACATTTCCATCCTACCTGAGGGGCACTTGTACAGAAAGTCATCATCCTGAAAAACTTAAGGTTTTAGGCTTTAATATCTGTTTTTTTCCAGTTTCTTTGTCACGAGAACATTATAAAAATCACGTAATAGTAAATCACGTCTCTTCCTTTTCACCCTGCCTGAGGGACACTTCTACAGAAAGTCGTGACATCGTTAAAAAATCAATCACCCAATTTGAAGGTTTTACGTTTTTATTTCTGTCTTGTTTTCCAGTTTCTTGGTCACAAGAACAAATAATTAAGTAGTTAATCACATTTCTTCCTTTTCTGGACACTTCTACAGAAAGTCGTGACATCATGAAAAAATTAATCACCCAATTTGAAGGTTTTACGTTTTTATTTCTGTCTTGTTTTCTGGTTTTTGGTCACGAGAACAAATAATTAAACAGTAAATCACGTCTTTCCTCATTTTACCCTGTCTGAAGAACACTTCTACAGAAAAAGTCGTGACATCGAAAAACTTTATCATCCAATTTCAAAGTTTTATGTTTTTATTTCTATCTTGTTTCCCGGTTTTTTGGTCACGAAACAAATAATAAAACAGTAAATCACGTCTTTCCTCATTTTAAACTGCCTGAAGAGCACTTCTACGAAAATTGTCGTCATTATGAAAGTTAGTCATCCAATTTTCAGGTTCCACGTTTCAATTTTTCTTAATTATTTTCCGGTTTGTGCATCACGACAGCAAGTAAACTGTAGTAAATCTTATATTTTTTTAATTTGACCCTGTCTGGAGAGCACTTTTACATAACGTCGTCATTTTAATGGTTCACGTTTCAATTTTTCTTAATTATTTTCCGGTTTGCGCATCACGATAACAAATAGTAAAGCAGTAAATTTTATATTTTCTCATTTCTCCCGGCTGAATTGTTTGCCAGCCTCTCTCGCAGGGGAGCAGGAATGACGCGCGACCTTTTGTGGCCCCTCCTGAAGTTTTATAACCCAGTTTTGTATCTGGACGACGCTGGGACAAGCTGGAATGTGTGTGAGTTAATATCAGGAAGGGTGACGTCGGTGGGCCAAAGCAAATCTATTCATTGTTTATAGATGTATATTGTAAGAATTAGGAGAGCAGAAATAGAATGACAGTCCCAGGCCGGGGTTCGAACCCACGCCAAACCCAGGCACCAGTCCACATGCTGACACTCTAACCACTCGGCTAAAAGGTCTAGACCCATCGGCCGGGTCAGTTGGTAGCGCCTATAAACCCCCCACTGTTACTATATAATGATGGCGGTTTAATTCTAAACCAACATGGAACTAGAAGTAGAATTCCGTCTAAACTAAAGACGAGATTGCTCAAAGCATCATGACATATTAATATTCTGGAAGTGACATATCGGATCAGAGGTGGATAAAAGATGGTATGAACTCCTGTTCAGCGGTTAACAGATCAATTTTTTCCATTGTTCAGAGAGTTTGGGAAGAAGCAGGCACACGGTTTTCAAATGTGATAAAACTTTCAGTATTTCCCAGAGCAAATTGCCTATATTAAAGCTAAAAATACCAAAAATAAGCCCGATATAAAAGCTAAAAATAAAAAAAAATAAGCCTGTATAAAAGCCAAAAATAAGCCCAATATAAAAGCCAAAAACACACCAAAATTAAGCCAAACCCCAAACCTCTGCTTGGAGAGTAAACAGATCCTGCCCCCC